>NC_057397.1:70936215-71302310 GCF_019320065.1 Cervus canadensis | reverse complement strand
TGATTCCTAGAATGTTGACATTCAGTCTTGCCATCTCCTGTTTGACCACTTCCAATTTGCCCCGATTCATGGACCTAACATTCCAGGTTCCTATGCAATATTGCTCTTTACAGCATCGAACCCTGCTTCCATCACCAGTCCCATTCACAACTGGGTATTGTTTTTGCTTTGGCTCCATCCCTTCATTCTTTCTGGAGTTATTTGTCCACTGATCTCCAGTAGCATATTGGGCACCTACTGACCTAGGGGGCTCATCTTCAGTGTCCTATCTTTTTGCCTTTTCATACTGTTCATGGGGTTCTCAAGGCAAGAATACTGAAGTGGTTTGCCATTCCCTTCTCCAGTGGACCACATTCTGTCAGAACTCTCCACCATGACCCATCTGTCTTGGGTGGCCCTCCTCAGCATGGCTTATAGTTTCATTGAGTTAGACAAGGCTGTGGTTCATGTCATCAGATTGGTTAGTTTTCTGTGATTGTGGTTTTCAGTCTGTCTGCCCTCTGATGGAGGAGGATAAGAGGCTTATGGAAGCTTCCTGATGGGAGAGACTGACTGAGGGGGAAACTGGGTGTTGTTCTGATGGGAGGGGCCATGCTCAATAAATCTTTAATTCAATTTTCTGTTGATGGGTGGAGGTGAGTTCCCTACGTGTTATTTACCTGGGGCCAAACTATCCTGGGGGCTTCCCTTGTAGCTCAGTTGGTAAAGAATCTGCCTGCGGTGCAGAAGACCCAGGTTTGATCCCTGGCTTGGGAAGATCCCCTGGAGAAGGAAATGGCTACCCACTCCAGTATCCTTACCTGGAAAATCTCATGGACAGAGGAGCCTGGTGGGCTGCAGTCCATTCGTTCGCAAAGAGTCAGGCACGACTGAGCGACTAACACTTACTTACTTACTTACTTACTTATACTATCGTGGAGGTCATGAAGATAGTGGCGACCTCCTTCAAATGTTCCCATGTACGCACTGCTACACTCCGTGCCCTCAAGTGCCCCCAACCATGCAGCAGGCCGCCACCGACGTACGCCTCCACTGGAGACTCCTGGACACTCACGGTCTGGGTCAGTCCTTTCTCCTGGGTCCTGGTGCACAAGGTTCTGCTTGTGCCCTTCAGTCTGTTGCTCATATGTTTGCCTTCATATGAGAATATAATCACTATGTGGCAAGAATTGGGTGACACCATTTTCACTGTCATCAGCTTCTAAGTAGTGGTTGTGTAGAACATCAGTGCACCACTTGTATTAAAGTGGATAGGCTATCCTTACTTGGGCATAAGGTGAGTGATATTTAATGTAATATTAATAATATGTTTGATTTCTTAGTGTCATAACTTTGCTTTCAAATAATTACATTGCCTACAGTATGCCTCGCTCATAATTGGAGACATTGTGTATCAGATTATCATCACAGGTGTTTTCTTAAAAAAAAATGTAACAAAGCTTCCAATAGTGTATTATGAATATGAATATAATATGCTGTATGCCATAAAAGTTTATAAGGATTCATTCATTAGTGTTAGGCAAGGCTACCGTGACTCAATCACAGAGATTACACTAGGCTACCATAAAGCAATCGTATCGTTGCTTCTTTGTTATTGATGCATGAATTATCATACCTATAGATAAATATGAATTTTTTCCACATTATATTTTCATTTCTGATTTTGAGTGCTACAATATGTATAATACCTATAATATTTTATATCATGTAAGACAATATTGATGCAAATCCTGACACAATTCACCCTGTAAACAGCCACTGTAAACTTACAGAATCAGTAAATGCAGTATTGTTCTGTGAATGTATTTTCTCTTGCTTATGATTTTCTTGATAGAATTTTCTTTTCTCTATCTTGCCTTATTGTAAGAATATATCATATAATCCATATGACATGCATAATATGTGTTACCAACTCCTTATGTTATCAGTAAAGCTTCCTGTCAATGGTACACTATTAGCAGTTAGTTTTGGAGAGGTCAAAATTTATATGCTGTAAGAAATTTTCCTGATATAAGTGCTCATATTTATGTTTTTTATACACATATTTCCATAGGCAAGATCTAGAAGTGGTGTGACTTAGCCATACGGCAGGCACATTATAAACTTTGTAATTCCACCAGCACAGTATGCAAATCCTTGTTTCCCCAAAGCAATGTTGACTATATATAATTATTTCATGCTATGGTCATCCGATGATTTTAAGTGATTCTCATTATCCCTGGATTCCCTATTTGTGAACTTACCTGCTCACTAAAATTAATTTTAAGCCCCTAAATCTGTATTCACGATGCTATCTGGACCAGTCATAGACTTGCTCAGGGCAATGAAACTTTTGAACCACCTGATACACACCTTCCCAGCTGAGGCATGGTGCTCAGTTCTCATATTGCAAATAACTGTAATTTTTGCAGTGCGTTAGTGTTGCATTTTTCATATTTTGTGCTTCTTGGTGATTTTGCCATTTAAAATGGCCCCCAAGTGTAGAGCTGCGGTGCTATTTGACGCTTCCAAGTGCAAGTAGGCTGTGGTATGCCTTAGGAAGACAAGGGTGTTAGATAAACCTCAGTCAGGCGTGAGTTATAGTAAGTTCAATGTTAATGAATCAATCAACTATATTTACTAAATGAGGTGCCTTTAAAGGATTTCCCTGGTGGCTCAGACAGTAAAGACTCTGCCTTGCAATGCGGGAGACCTGGATTCAGTCCCTGGGTTGGGAAGATCCCCTGGAGGAGGGCATGGCAACCCACTCCAGTATTCTTGCCTGGAGAATTCCATGGACAGAGGAGCCTGGCGGGCTAGAGTTCATTGGGTCGCAGAGTTGGACATGTGCATTTAAACAGTAATATCCATAAAACAATGTTATGTATTGATTAGCTGATGAAAATGTTGTGACTATAGGTTCATGGAAATCTAACGTATTTCCCTGTGGCGTAATTGTTCAGTTTTTGTGGCAACTTTATACAACACAAATATGATGAGTAATAAGAATCAAATGTCTACCACTTTAATTTTCATCCCATTAACTATTAATGTTGCAAAACATCTTTTATACAAGTATTTAATACTTGCATTTCTCTTTTTGCTATTATCTATTTATAACGTTTGTCTATTTTCATTAGATTTTCTCTTTTTCATCAATTCATGTTTTTCTTATATTAGTGGTACTGAAAGTTTTCCAGTTTAATATATTGAAAATATTTTCCCTAGTTCATCCACTGTTGGTTTTTTGATATTTCAGCCACTTCTTTTTATTAATATAATGAAAGCTGTACATTCCACTTACTTTATGGGGTCTCAGTTTTTTGTCTAACATGCTACAGTTTCATTTGTTTACCAAGTTCTTTGAATTATCTAGAATTTCTTCTCTTGCAATACAGGGATCATTTCTACCCCCAATAATCAAGTATAGCTAATTTCCCTAACATTGTATATTTAATAGCCCACAATTTTATTACTGATTTTAGGTGAAACTGTTTAAAAATATATTTTTTTCCATTTCTGGACTCTTGATTATTTCATTTGTTGCTTTATTATTTGAAAAGTTTTCACACTGTCTTAGTTACTCATTTTATAGTACAACTTTATATTTGTCAGGGACACTTCTTCCTTATTTTTTAAAAATTTTCTCTATATATTTTATTTATTCTTGTGCATTATTTCTTCCAGAACTGTAATTTTAATTTTTTTTTACCCTAGAAATGAGTAGTTCTGTTAGTAGTATTTGTATAAGAGGAGTAAACTGCATCCCATGACTAAAAACGCTGGCATAACTCCTTTAGTGTGCCCACTTTCTGAGTTACATGTATTATTTCATCAGTCTCCTTCATCCGATGCCCTTGCCATAGCCCAGTAAGGCTGTGCTATTGCAAAGCAAAGCTATTTGTTTTGTGAGACTGAAATCAAAGCAAAAGAAATGATCTGTTTTGCTAAGTGCTGGGAAATATGTATGAAGCATAACTTTGCCACAAAACAGAGTTTCCCTCTACATTTTATATAGTTTGCCAGACAGTTCATGACAGCAAAAAGATCTTATCTCTTTATTGGTTAGTGTTGGAGACATAGTGAAATTACATTTTACGTTCAGTCTTCAGAATTCTATGTGCATTTCTTTCCTTTTTTGAAACATAGCAAGGATGCAAACCTCATAGATGCAAATGTAGTCATGCCTTCAATTATGCTATGATTAAATTATAATCATCAATATCCTCTAAAATTTTAGATGCCAGTGTCTTTGTATTATGACCTGGATTATATCTGTGTTAGAGGCCAGCACATTTCTGCAAGTATTTTCTTGTTATATTAATAAATTTGAAATATCATATCATCTTAAGTATCTATTTCCTAGTGACATCTAAATATTTGTGGTTGGATTTTGTTAGTTAAACTTTTGAAAAATTAAACTGTTTTTCCATTTCTGGAGCCACCTTATTTTATCCCTATGTGTTGACATATTTTGGACACTGTTTTGAGACAATAGATCTCCAGAGAAAATAGAAATTGCCTGGTTATAGGTGAGCCTGTTTGTAAGCCAGATTGTTGATCTGTATTAAAAATGTAATAAATAGTTTCTCTACTCACCTGAGTTGAATAAAATATAAAATGTATTCAATATAGATTACTTATGATCCTCTTAATTTTTAAAAATGTTGTTCAAGCTACTTTTGCTTTCAGCTGCATATATTTCCTAAAACTATAGATTTCCTTACCTAATCCATCTTTATTTAAACCTGCTTCATCCTCTTTTTTATTATATTTCAAATAAGCCTTTCATCATTCTAAGTCTCAGAGAGGGCTATAGGGTTTATACAATTCCTCTGTCTTAGAAGTTTATACTCACCATGTCTCCCATGGTCGGTACAGTAAGCAGGAAACGTATTTGGCCCAAAGGTTTCTTCCTGCCTTTCTTAGTTTTCGCTATAACTTATTGGGCTTTAACTCTCTTATTAATATTCTTTTAGACCAAGAATGGCAGTAAATCTAAAGCAAACACAGATTTTACTGCTGTAACTTTCAAACCCATCCAGTCACCTATGAGGAGAAAAGTATTCTCTTAGTGGGACACTTTTCCTATTTGCTAGCTTGCTATTCTTCAATGATTAATTTTTTAATTAAATCGAGGACAGTTTCTACCCCCTGAAGTTAAGCATCTTAAAATAAAACTATTTATTTCCATTTATTTTTTATTATAATGGAACAAATGTATTTCTGTTTTCTTTTCATGCTTCATTTTATTTACTTCACTCCTTTGACCTGTGATGATTCAATTAACAAGTTATTTTTGTTATTAATGCATATAAATCATGAAGATTAAATAAGTGAGGATTTTAAAGAAGCTGCCAAATATGCACTAGTCCTAAGGATCCCTGTGTCCTAAGGCGTTGTTAACCTTGAGCACAATGCATACACATAATATGATTTTAAGGTCTCTTAAACACTCTTCCTGATACCCTTTCCAGTTTTCCCCAGTGCCTCCCTCCCACTCCTTCAATCTGTAATTTTTGTGAGGGAAATTCACTTAATGAGATACAAATGTATCTAGAAGAAAGGAGTATGGAGTTGGTGTTTTATAGCTCTGACTCTGGAACAAGCCTGCCAAGTTCCAAACTCTGGATTCACACTTACATTCTGGGGTGTCTTGAATAATTTATGAAGTCGCTCCACCTCTGGATGCCAAAAATTCAGTCATCTGGGAAAAGAGGAGGATTACTCAAATATTAACACTTGGAAGATCCCAGTCCTGATCCATTCAGAAGAAGGAGCTCAGAACAGGGTCCTGAAGGATGCTTGACATGCCAATCATCATGTATTTAGTCATGGGGTCTGGAGCAGCTGAGGTGCTCGTGGGATACTTAAGGTGCTTTAACAGTGGTTGTTTAACTTAGATGGTGAGGAAATATTTCAGTATTGTAATTGGTTCAGCTGAACGGGAATAACCCAGAACTATGATTGATATTCAATTATTTACATCAGGTCTTTTCCAGAAAGATTTTTCTAAGGACAAGAGCAACGATGTCAGGAAAGAATAAAAGAAAGGTAACCATACCAAATCGAAGGTGAAAAATGATTGGAACCCCCACACACGTCTCACTTCACAGATTAACAATCGGCGGCCAATGCACTGGCAATGGCTTCTTGTGTAGGTTGCTCCTGTTGCAAGGTATTCATTACACCTTACCTTCTTTGTCCCCACCTGGAGTTATTCTCCAGGACTCAGGAGAGATTTTACGAGCTACCAATCACTCTTCCACTATAATTATTTTCTGTTTAAGATAACCAGATTTAATTTCTCTGGTTCACAGCTGAGAATACTTTTAAATAATCTGGTACCAGTACTGGATTGCCGGCAGTTACATAACCCCAACCTGTAAATCAGTTTGCTGAAGGACTCTATTATTCTTGGTAGAAAATTGAAATTTTGTTGACAGGCTTGGTTAGACTGTGGTTTGTTATACATTTGGAATAAGAGCAATATCTTTAAGAACTTGTTAGGAAAATATCAGGATGTTGCAATATGCTGATTAATTATTATGGCCATCATACATATTTTCCAAGAAGGAGACAAGTTTAGGCCTCTCTGGACACAAGGAATAAAGAAAAGACAGTTTTTTAAATAAACATTTTCCCCCTGTTGAGGGAAAGTTGATATCCAAATTGATATCAGGATTTCAGTTGCTGATAACTGGATTCTTTGCATTGCTGGAAAATACACTGTAATCCAAATTTAGGGTCTGATAACGGACAGAAAGATAGACTTCTTAGAAGATAAGATTACTTAAAATATAAGTCTGAACTCTTAACCCTCTTTTAAATACCTCTGGTTAACCCCGTGGTTTCAACTTTGGCTGTACATGGCTTTTTAAAAAATAATGATGCTTTGTTTCCAGCCCTGAAATTCTTATTTAATTAATTTTTCTTAGAAAGTATTATGAGCATTGGTTTTTTTAAAACATTCCCTAGGCAACTCTTGAACAATTCTTTCTTATTGAAGAAGTCTCTGGAACGTAGCCTGGAGGACAGAATCATATAGGTTTTGGTTTAACTCGGTTTGAAACTATTAGTTTGTGAACTAGAGGGTACTTGGTACACAAAGGCTTGCGGTGAGAAAACAGGAAGCCCTACATACAAAAACTGCCTACTGGATAAAACTAGCCTGGATAAAACTGGATTATCCTAGCCAACTGGATAAAATGGAAATAAGTATATTAGGGGCCTATTGAGGTTTTAAAGATAATCATATTAACATAAAGCAAGGCTTTCATGTCCCATGTTCTTATTCTTCTTACAGTTAAATGAAACAGTTTGTTCATTACCTAGAACAATGCCTCACACAAGGCAGGCACTCCCTGAAGGACAGTATTGCTTCTGATGATTATTATCACTGTTTTCATTATTATCTTCACTCCTCCTCCTCCTCCTACTGAGAGTAAAAGAGTGAGTGTTTTCTAAGTAAATCCAGGTACTATCTCAACCACAGTTTTAAAGTGCTTTTTTATTGCTGCAGCACGCAAGATTTGTGTTTCCACAGCTCCTTTAGATCCCTGCCTAAGTCGCTTCAGTTGTGTCCGACTCTTTGTGACCCCAGGGACTGTAGCCCACCAGGCTCCTCAGCCCATGGGATTCTCCAGGCAAGGATACCGGAGTGGATTGTCGTTTCCTCCTCCAGGGGAACTGCCCGACGCAGGGACCGAAGCCAAGTCTCCTGCGTCTTCTGCCTTGTAGGTGGATTCCCCGCTGAGCCACTGGGGAAGCACAGATGGTTTATTACTGCCTCAGACCAGACTACCGATGTCCTGAATCTTTGATTTTGTGAGAGACCTGAATGAGTCAACAACTGCATGGTTTGCGTCCTGAAACAGTAACACATGGAAGGAATAAAGCAAGGGAGTTGTCATGAGAATCACTCACGCTGTGCATCTCTTGAACACGCCGTCCTTGAGCTATGGCAGCTTATTTGGCATGAAATGTGACTAACAATATCAATGGCAGAAGGAAAGCCTGTATTCAATATTCTGGCCAATATGCCAGGGTCACTATTTCAGAGACTGTCAAACTATCTCCGTTTTTATTGTGATTCACATTAGAAATATCGCAATTACTGATATCTATTTTACCACTGAAAATTTAACCTCTGGTAAACATCAAATATCTGATAACAGGTGTAGTTAGGGAGATTAATCATCCAGTGACAATGTGAAATCTCTACACATTTGCATCTTATTTTCAGTATATTTCTCTGAGGACCTTGACGTGGAGCTTTCTTTTGGGATTCACCAAAACGACAAGATTACTTTGATACTTTGCATCATTTGGAAATATATCTTCTTTTAACTAAATAATTATATAATCAAGAGAGATTTTAGATGACCATTCATTTAATGACCTGTATTTCAGTGTATTATCTAAGTTGTTGAGGCCAACCTTTGTTTATGAATGGGGAACATTTTAAATGTCAAATATTTTATAAACATCTATAATATGATATTATATTGGTAACTATAGATTGATAAAATATCCAATGGCAAAAAGCTGCTATGAATCCAATAACAATTTAAGTGATTTTTGTATCAGAATAAATTCTCAATGCATTAAAAAATATTTTAAAAACATATTCATTCACTAATATGTGGCTTATATGTGGGTTTACATGCCACTGGTAGCATCTTCATGGCAGCCCATGACTGCAGACCCAGATTGAGAAGCAGGGTGTAAATCAGACTTTTAAAATACCACAGAAGCCCTTTCTTGACCTTTCCCAGTTATGTAAAAAACCTATCTGCATCCTCAAAGTAAATTTAACATTCTCGCTTGCAATTCTGTGAAGAAGTTATATGCATTTTTAAGCTTTGTATAAGGAAATATAGTGTATAGATTAAGTTTATGGCCTCTTCTTGCTCATTATTATATTTGCAAGATTAATTAGTATTTTGCTTATTTCCATTGCTGAATGATATCCTCTTATCTGATTATACTATATGTTTTAACCAATTCCTTTGTTGATTGATACTGTTGAGTAAATTGGTATTGTTTATAATATGGATTTATTATGAAAAAATACTGCCATGAACATTTTGACGTTCTAGTAAATGTCTTTTACTGAGTGTATTTCAGGTAGTCCTGTTTCTCATAATTGAATTTCTAGGTCATACTTTATGCATATATTCAATTTTAGTAAGTACTGAAATATTATATGTACAAATTTCACTCTTTCTATCAGTCTATAAGAATTTTCATTACTTCCAATTCTTGCAAACTCCCTGTATTTTCTGTCTTTCCAGCAATTTGGATAGGAAGTAATCTCTTTATAGTTTCAATTTGCATTACTTTGAAGAATAATAAGGTTAAATAATGTTTAAAATATATTCATTTGTGATTTGGATATCCTTTTTTATATCCATTAGTTCATTTGAATATTGAGTGGCCTATATTTTTACTCATTTGTAGATTTTTCAGTAAATTATACACGTGATCAGATGTATATATTGCATATCTTTTCTCCCACTTCTTGATTTGAATTTTCTCCTAGTGAATTTCTCTTAATGTTTTCATTAGATGAGAAGTTTTTCTCTTTAGTGCAGTCCAGCTCATCACTTTCCCCTATATAGGGATTTTTATATTCTTTCACTGAAGTTCATATCTACCTCATATTCTTGAAGATAGTTGTTTACACTGTCTTGTAGATATGTTTCTTTATTGTTTCACCTTTCCCCTTTAGTTCTCTTCAGTACAATGTGTTTTACATTTTTTTGTTTGTATTTTATGGTTTGAATTCTTGGTAATTATCTTTTCAAATATTGCTTCTACTGCCTTGTTCACCTTCTTCATGGGATTATGACTCTTGGTATATCAGACATTTTCTGAAATTTTTTCTCTGAATTTTCTTTCCATGCTTCAAGCTAAGCATTTTCTTCTGAGCTATACCAATTCATTAATCCTCTGTGAATAAATCCATATTCATTAATCTTTTAATCTGCTTAATGCTACCTATCAAGTCTTTAATTTTTGTTATCTTATTGTTCTGTAACCACCTTTTTCTTTTTTATTAACAAAAACTAGCTAGCTACTAAAATTCTCTATCCTAAAATGTATCTTCAATAAACCTATAAATCAAAATTGTTGTAGAGTCCTTACAATTTTAACATCTCGATCACCTTCTTAAATCTCTATTTTTTTAATTTCTTTTTCACTTTTTTTCTTTTTTGTATGTACATTTATCTTGTATGGTGATAGCCTGGTAATATATGATTGAATCCTAATTATTGTGTAAAAATATAGTAGGGATAATTTTTATTTCTGAATGATCTTATCTTTCCCATAGATATTTACTTTTGCATATTTCTGACTTATCTCCTGAATCTAGTATTGAAATTGAGCTAATTTAAAGCTGGGTTTCAGTTTTTTTCTGGCTGGGCTATTTCAGATTTGCTCTTGTACGCTGAGTGTAGCCTTCCAGGATCTGGCATATTAATCAGGCTTCTTAATTGGCCCTGAGCTTCACTTCTCCCTTCCCTGCACTGCAAGACCGCCAAAAGATTTACATAGCTTCTTAGCCTCATATAGCAACCTCTAGTTATTTCTGAATCTCTAGGCTTTCTCCTGCTTAGGAATCAGCAAACATGAGGAAAGAAAAAACAGCACTGAGCTACAGTTTCGTTTTCCATTCTCTCTGAGTTTTTTCCCCCTCAAATTTTGGTTGTCTTGGTAATTTTCTGATGCCTCCAAAGAGGTTTAATGTATTTTACCCAGCTTTGCCAGTTGTTCCTGTCAGTAGAGTTGGTCTGAAACAAACTAGTCCATCATAAGCAAAAGCAAAGTCCAAATATAATGTATTTTTGGTAGGCCTGTTGTGGCTTTTTCTACAAGAATCTGAAGAAATAGCAACTTTCCATTTACAGGATGTCACAGCTTGGTAACTAAATAATATCAATTATTTTTACTTCAAAGGGCTTGTTTCTAGGCACCATTGTGCTTGCCAGGTATCTTCCTGATTTAGTCCCATTTTGAAATGCAGGGGCCCATACTGACCATGAATTTTAGTGTGTGCCTTATTAATTCAGAAAATAACAGAATTTTACCTCCTACTACTATACTTGAGATTCCATTTAATTGAAATACTTTTCTGAATCCTTTCCAAGGTGCTTTTCTCTTTCTTTTCTGCTCCCACAGCTTTTATTATATGATTTTTCATATTTTATTTTAATTATTTGTCTCTCCCTACCACTAGAGCATAGATCCCCTGGAGGAGGTCATGGCACCCACTCGTGTTCTTGCCCGGAGAATCTTAGCGACAGGCTAAAGAATCTTATGGACGGGGGGCTAAAGTCCACAAGGTCGCACAGAGACAGACGCGACTGAAGGGGCTTAGCAGACACCACTAGAGTGTATGGCTGTCCAAAGTCATAGCTATGCTTTATTTGTCCTTATTTCTGGCACACAATGGGAGATAAACATTTTTAATGAATGAATGAATAACATAATTCCCTACATATCCATGTTCAACTTGCAATTCACTAAAAGTATCAATTCCTTCTATCTGTAGTTAAGTTTAGGCATTTCACAGGCAGGATTAGTTGAGTTAAGTATATATTCATCTCATGCACAAACATATTTTTTTTTTTTTTCCCCCTCCCCTTATTTTTAAAAAGTCATTCTACAAAATTCTCACAGTGTGCTATTGCCAAAAAATGCTGATCTATAACTAGCCAGATAAGTTGTTCTTAAATATATATTAATGAACACAGGGTAAGTAATAAGCCCCCACCAGAAACTGAATTATTTAGTTTTATTGGGAATTTATTGACTTTTTTTTACTCTTCTCCTGATATGTCGTTATTATTTTAGGTTTTTTAACATATATTTCTATAATAATTATAATAGATTCATTACTGCTTTCCAAATTCCCAACAAGTCACGTACACTGAAACATTTCTGGTAAATTAGCTGAATTTTCCTGTTGTAAAAACAGCAGTAATGTGACAAATGCTATTGTAATGACTTTAGGTACTGTTTTCGCATAAATACTAAGATGAGTGGCCTTAAAGTGAATGGAACTATAAATAATATTGCTGAAACAGAATGTGATTTTCTGACACAGATGGCTTTTACTCTATAGAGAAATATTTGACATAAAGTTTTTTTTTTTTCCTCTCTCATTATTGCAACTGAATAAAATTTTATGAGGATTACCTCGACATTCATTAGTGCTTTTTGGGCACAAGTCCACAAAATTGCCCTTGCCTACTATTAATAATCAGAGGTAACTTCAATACCTTAGATTTATAATACTATAAAGGTCAGGACAAAAGTTTAAATAACTTAGCCTGTTTTTTTTTTTTTTTTCAGATTAAATTGACATACATGCGTCCTTCATTTTGTCCATTTTGACAAATTGGGGAATGACAGTCATTTTTTAAATATATTGACTATTTTCTTATAACATCCCAATTCCTCTGATATATCATGTTATTTTTTATGTGTTCCTTTTCAATATTAAAAGTTGGATGAAGTGACATCTGCAAAGTATAAAAATAACAAAAGCAAAGCAATTAATACTTTAAATGATACGTATCAACATATCATTTCTGGCCAATGTCTATGGCTAGGATTCTACTCTCAAATGTTACACAAAAGAGAAACATGTGCCTAAAATGCACAAGTAATTTTTATTAAGACGGGTCTATATTCTGATGCTTTAACAATCATCTGCAAGTTCTCTCTTCACGTATTGTTTTCTGAGTTCTTGTGAACCTAGATCTTTATGTACAATTGCCAAGAAAAATATGCACTTTCATAATATGCTAGGAGACATTATGTTTACTTACTTGTGTTTCTTGCTAGTTTACATTTCCTCACCTGTATTTTGAAATGATTCAAGTTTTAATTCACCTGAAGGTTTGTTTTGTTTTTAACAACTAGTGTCATTTTAAGCATTTACTTTGGTGGATTTTACTCTCTTCTTTAATTATAACCCTTGAATTTTAATCGGTGAGCCTAAACAGCTTAGCCACTGCTTGAACAAATGTTTATGTTATTATTTTGTTTGTCAAATTGTTATGTATCTTCTTTTATTTTGCTATTCTATTTTGATGTGCCTGCAACATACACACCTGGAAATACTATATACTGGATATGTGTGGGTAGAAGGTTAGCAAAGGAGAAATTCATAAATATATACAAATAATATTATACCTCAAGGTGCTAATACAAGGACTGTTAATAAGACATCACTGGCTACATTGCTCTGTACTTTTCCTTATACCTTTAGTTTTTTTTTTTTTTCAAAATGTATTGCTAATTTTTTATAACCAAAGTAAAAAAGCATTTTCTTATTAAAAAAGTAATTTCTATAATGAGAAAATACATACAAGTACTTAGTGATTTTGATCTCAGTTCGCAAGCTGCTGAGAATATATTGCTTGAATGGATAATCCATTTTTGATGATAAAATTGGGCTTCACAAGCAACATTTCCCCAAATGAGTTATAGGTGTGTCAAGAAACTTATTTCCTCAACTCTCTGGGGCCCTGGTGCCTGATGATACATGTCTGTTTCGTCTAGCAGCAAGCCACTTGTTGGATTGTCAGGCAAAGTGGAGAGGGGTCATCTGAGTGCCCAGTAAGCCCTGAATGTGGCAAGCATTGTGAGCAACACCTGGCATTTATTACTATACCACAGAGAGGGGCACCGCTCAGGAGGTGCCCTCTGATGTGGACACTGCCCGTGCTCTCTCTGGAGATGGAGCGTTAGTTTTTGCTATAGTGGTGGCTATTTCCAGGAGCGCTAAGGAGACTCCAAGGTCATGTCAACCACTGGCCCTCATTCAGTTTCTAATTTGGTAAATCCAGGTTGTGGCCCAAGAAATACGTAGTTTTAACTAGGAGTCAGTTGGTACTTATACTGCTGGTCTGAGGGGCACACTTTAAGAACTACTGCCTCATAGGATCTTTCATGGCCTCTGGTTATCCTGAAGATTTCCCTAAAATGTCCTGCTTCGGGCTCTTAAAATTTTATAAAGTGGGAAAATATCAGGTGTCACTATCAGAGAAGCAGTCTCACAACACAGGCAGGCATCCTCGAGGCTCCTAGAGCCTCCCTGTATCACTTGCTCCTCCCCGTGCTGAGAACAGATTGTTGATGACTAGCTGTTCCAATCACTGAAACTTTTCCTAGAGTTTAACTACATGTTGATGATTTGTTATATTCCTCCCTATTTCATTTCAGTTCAACCATTAATTGACATTCTATACTCCTGTCTAAATATCAAGAAATGAGAGTTCAGTTTTGTTTTGCTTTCATGAAAGACTAGGTTATTCAGATAAACCTTCTGCTTAAGAGCTATAAAAAGCTACATAAAATATGTTTTAAAAATGGGTATTTGAGCATAAAATATTTTAAAAATTTTGCATTGTCTAGGATGTGGTTAAAAGCGTTAGATTAATGTCAAGAATAATATATGTTTTCATCTCTAGGGTACACTGTTACAAAATTGTAGAAAATGTATAAATATGAAATTAACAATAGTAATCACTAGAAAATGAAATAACACACAAAATTTAAAATAAGACAAATGGATAAAACTTTAAAACATGACCTGAGGGGGATAAAGAAAAGATAATTAGCAAAATAAAAGCAAAATGCAAATATATAATGCTTGTAAGAGGCAGGAATAACTTAGAAATATTGAAAGAAAAAAAAAGGCTACAAAATACTTATCATGTAAAGAATAACAAAAAAGTCTGTACAGAAAACAAAGAAAATACAAGTTTCAAAAGAAAATTTTATTAGCGTTAAGTTTAAAAAAATGTATAATTGTTATCAGAAAGCTAAAACAATTAAAATTTGTGTGTTGTGAATAACATAGATTCAGATTAATTTTAATATGTTGACATAAATCATTAAAGGAAATACATAAATCTATATTGAGATATAATATACTTCTGAAATATATAATAAAGTAAGAAGAAAAAAATCAGCAAAAATGAGAGTAAGGACCTACACAAATGCTTACAATTATGCAGTGGAAGTGACAAATAGATTTAAGGGATTAGATTTGACGTAGTGCCTGAAGAACAATGGATGGAGGTTTATAACATTGTAGAGGAGGTGGTGATCAAAATCATCCCCAAGAAAAAGAAATGCAAAAAGGCAAAATGGTTGTCTGAGGAGGCCTTACAAATAGCTGAGAAAAGAAGACAAGTGAAATGCAAAGGAGAAAAAGATATGCATTCAGACATCTGAATGCAGAGTTCCAAAGGATTGCAAGGAGAGATAAGAAAGCTTTCCTAAGTGACTGATGCAAAGAACTAAAGGAAAATAATAGAATGGGAAAGATTAGAGATCTCTTCAAGAAAACTAGAGATACCAAGGGAATATTTCATGCAAAGATGGACACAGTAAAGGACGGAAAGGATATGGACCTAACAGAAGTAGAAGATATTAAGAAAAGGTGGCAAGGATACATAGTGAACGATACAAAAAATATCTTCATGACCCAGATAATCAGGATGGTGTGACCTAAAACCAGACATCCTGGAGTGGGAAGACAAGTGAGTCTAGGAAACATCACTATGAGCAAAGCTAGTGGAGGTGATGGAATTCCAGCTGAACTATTTCAAATTCTAAGAGATAATGCTGTGAAAGTGCTGCACTCAATATGCTAGCAAATTTAGAAAACTCAGCAGTAGTCATAGGACTGGAAAAGGTCAGTTTTCATTCCAATCCCAAAAAAAGGCAATGTCAAAGAATGTTCAAACTACTGCACAATTGCACTCATCTCACATGCTAACAAAGTAGTGCTCAAAATTCTCCAACAGAAGCTTCAACAATATGTGAACTGAGAACTTCCAGGTGTTCAAGATGGATTTAGGAAAGGCAGAGGAACTAGGGATCAAATTGCTAATATCCATTGGATTATAGAAAAAGCAAGAGAATTCCAGAAAAGCATCTACTTCGGCTTCATTGACTACACTAAAGCCTTTGACTTTGTTGTGTGAATCACAACAAACTGTGGAAAATTCTAGAAGAGATAGGAATGCCAGATCGCCTTACCTTCATCCTGAGAAATCTGTATTCAGGTCAGGAAGCAACAGTTAGAACCTGATGTGTAACAGCAGACTGGTTCAAAATTGAGAAAGGAGTATGTCAAGGCTGTATATTGTCACCTGCTTATTTAACTTCTAACAGAGGACATCATGAGATATGCTGGGCTGGATGAAGCACAAGCTGGAATAAAGATTGCTGGCAGAAATAACTTCAGATGTAGAGATGACACCACCTTTATGGCAGGAAACAAAGATGAACTAAGAGCCTCTTGATGAAAGTGAAAGAGGAAAGTGAAAAAGTTGGCTTAAAGCTCAACATTCAAAGAACTAGGATAATGGCATCCGGTCCCATCACTTCATGTCAAATAGATGGGGAAACAATGGAAACAGTGACAGAGTTTATTTTTCTGGGCTCCAAAATCACTGCAGATGATGACTATAGTCATGAAATTAAAAGACACTTGCTCTTTAGAAGAAAAGCTATGACTAACCTAGACAGCGTATTAAAAAGCAGAGATGTTACTTTGCCGACAAAGGTCTGTGTAGTCAAAGCTATGGTTTTTCCAGCAGTCATGTATGGATGTAAGAGTTGGACCATAAAAAAAGCTGAGAACTGAAGAATTGATGTTTCTGAGCTGTGGTGCTGGAGAAAACTCTTGAGAGTCCCTTGGACTGCAGGGAGATCCAACTAGTCCATCCTAAATGAAATCAGTCCTGAACATTCATTGAGAGGACTGATGCTGAAGCTGACACTCTGATACTTTGGCCACCTGATGCAAAAAGCTAACTCATTAGAAAAGACCCTGATGCTGGGAAAGATTGAGGGCAGGAGGAGAAGGGGACGAGAGAGGATGAGATGGTTGGATGGCATCAAACTCAAAGGACATGAGTTTGAGTAAGCTCCGGGGGTTGGTGATGGACAGGCAGGCCTGGAATGCTGCAGTCCATGGGATTGCAAAAAGTTGGACGTGACTGAGTGACTGAACTTAACTGTCTGAAAGACCTATGAAAATTATCTTCCTTAAAAGTAATGGGAACAATATTGGCAAATTTATGAAGATAAAACTTTTTCAGTTTGCTGAAAATTGACCAAATGCTTATAGCAACCTGAGGAGCATTTATTCAAGTGTTGATACAGCAGAATCTCATAAGATCAGTGAGCATTGCGGCCTTTTCCTTATAACCACGCCCCCGTTCAACTCTGCAATGGGCTTGAAGACCAACAGCCTACCATCATGGTGAAACTCTAATCTCCAGAAAGGCAGAGCAAGTTGTTACCCCTTCAAAACATCCTCCCCAGAGACCTGTCATTCTCTGTCCTGTCCAATGGTTCTCTGAAAGACTGTCTTTATGTGACATACTCAGCTCAGCCGTGAAACTGCAAGTTGCTCACCCCTGTTGATTCTTTGCCGCCCCATGGACCATAGAGCCCATGGGATTCTCCAGGCCAGAATACTGGAGTGGGTAGCCGTTCCCTTCTCCTGGGGATCTTTCAAACCTAGGCATCAAATGCAGGTCTCCTGCATTGCAGGCGGATTCTTTACCAGCTGGGCCACCAGGGAAGGCCAAGAATGGAGTGGGTAGCCTATCCCTTCTCCAAGCAGTCCTCCCCACCCAGGAATTGAACCAGGGTCTCCTGTATTGCAGGCAGATTCTTTGCCAGCTGAGCTACCAGGGAAGCCCACAAAACCTCTTTTCCCAGGTGTTTTTTGAAAACAGTATGTGTCAGGGACTGTTTGACGGGAGGATTCCTACGTGCTGTCTCTCATGAGTCCTTTGTCCCTCTTCAAGCGGAACAGCACGCTGCTCCCAGGGACTGAGGTCATTGTGTGAGGCAAGCATGAGTCTCCTTTAGTAAACATTCTCCTTAGGACAAAACAGCTTAGTCTCCTTCCCCTTTCTTGAGATAGAGATTGTCTTCTGACCTTGTGACTACTTTTAGCCCATGTTTCCTTGGTAACGTTTGCTGTACATTTGGTTTTCTGATCTCTATCATTCCCGAAAGAAGTTTCTTGTACTGCAGCCTATATATACTCATAGAAAAATCATTAAAGCACCTTTGCTCCATCAGAGCTTGGGTCCCCGGGTCTTTTTTTTGTCTTTCTCTCTCTCTCTCTCCTTTTCTGGCTGACTCTCTGGAGCGTGGAGACCCGTCGTGCTCACTTTTCTGCCCGGGCTTCTAAGACCCCCTCGAGAGGGCGCCTGGTGCCTTCGTGAGCGATGCAAGTCCTGTGTCAAGGACTTTATTGGTCCTCTGCGTAAACCAAGGGACATCGGCCTCTTTCTCTCTTTCACTTTCTTATCGTCGACTCCGTACCTCCAGATTCCGGTCCATTAAGGGACCCCAACAAGTATGAGTTATTTAAACTGTTGTTTAACCTAGCAGCTGCTGAGGGGCAGTGGATAACATTTGGAGAAAACAGTAGGCTAAAACATAGCTTCTGATTCATTTTATGAGGCAAAAACATGAGGTATTATACCTTTTATGAAGGATGATACCAAAACCAGACAAAGATATCACAAGACAAGACAATTATAGGCCAAAACTTTTAGTGATATAGACACAAACTTCCTTAACAAAATAATATCAAATTGAATCCTGCCCTTATAAAAAGGATTACACACCATGAGGAAGTAGAATTGCTCCTGGGAATGCTTGTTTATTCAGCATACAAATATCACTTGATGGAATAACTAACAATGTAATGTTTAATTAATGTACCATATTGACAAGAATAAAGAACAAATATACATTATTTCTTTGACAAAAAGAATGCTTAATAAAGTAGAAGTTGAAAGGAATTTTTATATCCTGATAAAGATCATACATTGGATTGGTAGGAAAAAAAGAGAGGATATCTATTTGGAATGGAGGAATTAACATCATGCTTAGGAATTAAAAACAAAACAAAACAACCATCAGTCAATAAATCAGGTAAGCAGGATACAAGATTAATATACTAAAATTAATTATTTCTGTGCCCTAGCAATAAACAGCCCATGGGGTCACAAAGAGTTGGACACAACCGAGTGACTGAACTGAAGCAATAAACAACCTGAAAATAAAATTAGGAAAATAAGTCCATGTATAATAGTATCAAAAAGAACAAATACTTAGGGATGTATTCAAGAAAAAGAGATGTTTTACTTGTGCACCGAACACTACAAATCATTATTGAAATAAAAAAAAGACTAAATAAATTAAAAGGAGGCATGTGTTCATTTATTGGCAGACCTAATACCGTTAAGATGGCAATACTCACCGAATTGATCTACAGGTTTGACATAATCCCTATCAAATGTCATTTGTTTGTTTTTTTTCTTGCAGATTAACAAACTGATCCTAAAATTAATATGGAAATTACGAAGAGCCTAGAATAGTCTAATGCATCTTGAAAAAGAACAGCTAAGTAGGCAAACTCACACTTCCGGATTTCAAAACTTACTATACAAGCTACAAAAGTCATGATTGTGTAGTACTAGCATAGAATATGGAGAAGGCAATGGCCCCCACTCCAGTGCTCTTGCCTGGAAGCTCCCGTGGACGGAGGAGCCTGGTGGGCTGCAGTCCATGGGGTCGCTAAGAGTTAGACACGACTGAGTGACTTCACTTTCACTTTTCACTTCCATGCATTGGAGAAGGAAATGGCAACCCACTCCAGTGTTCCTGCCTGGAGGATCCCAGGGACGGGGGAGCCTGGTGGGCTGCCGTCTATGGGGTCGCACAGAGTCGGACACGACTGAAGCGACTTAGCAGCGGCAGCAGCAGCAGCAACAGCATAGAGTAAATATTAGACCAATGGAATATAATTAAAAATCCAGAAATAAACCCACATAGGTGGCACAGTGGTAAAGAATCTGCCTGACAAGCAGGAGACATGAGTTCAATCCCTGGGTTGGGGAGATCCCCTGGAGCTGTAAATGGCAATCCATTCCAGTGCTCTTGCTAAGAAAATTTCATGGACAGAGGAGCCTGGACGGCTACAGTTCATGGGATTCACAAACAGTCAAATATGACTGAGCACACACACTAGGCTAGGCTATTTATGATTAACTGATTTTCTACAATAGTGCTAAGACAATGTCAATGAATGGTGCTGGGAAAATGGATATCTACAGGCAAAAGAATAAATTTTGACCCCCTACCACCAACCGTATGCAAAAAATAAGTTAAAATGAATCAAATACTGAAATATACCAGCTGAATTTATAGAATTCTTAAGACAGCTGAATTTTCATGACCTTGTGATAGGCAATGGTTCCTACATGTAATACTTAAAAAATAAGAAATCGTTACATATAACACTTAAAGAACAAGAACAAGTTAACTTAATAACATTTTTTTAAAGAGGAAATTTTGTATGCATTAAAGTCACTATTCAGAAACTAAAAAGGTCATGCATGCATAAAATGGAAGATATGTGATTTGCAAATTGTATATCTGATTACAGTCTAGTAATATATATATAGTATATATATATATATATATATATATATACAGTAAGATATATACAGAACTATTGAAATTCTACCAAAATAATCAAAAACATTTAAAAAGTGAGCAAATTATTTTGAACATATGTTTCCAAATTAGGAAAAATGTTAATTAGAAAAATGTGATGTCACTTCCATTCTCTAGAATGACAAAATAAAAATCACAGACAATAATAAGTGTCAATGAGAATGTGGAAAAATTAGAACCCTCATACATAGGCTGTGGGTATGTAAAGTGGTGCATTAGAAAATAGTTAGCAGTTCTCAAAAAGTAAATCACTGAACCCAGTAACATCACTTGTAGGTATGTATTCAGAGGAGTTGAAAACATATGTCCACACAAAAACTTTTACGTGAGTGTTCATAGCAGCCAAGTAGAAACAGCCTAACTGTATTTATGAATGACTAAAGAAGCACGGTACATCCATACAGTGGGCTTTGTTGTTCAATAGTTAAGTCATGTCTGAATCTCTGCAACCCCATGAACTGCAGAATGCCAAGCTTCCTTGCCTTCACCATCTCCCTGAATTTGCTCAAACCCCTGTCCATTGAATCAGTGGTGTCATCCAAATATCTCATCCCCTTTTCCTTCTGCCTTAATCTTTCCCAGCATCAGGGTCTTTTCCAATGAGTCAGCTCTTGGCATCTGGTGGCCAAAGAATTGGAAATTCAGCTTTAACATTAGTCTTTCCAATGAATATTCAGGGTTCATTTTCGTCAGGATTGACTGGTTTGATCTCCTTGCAGTCCAGGGGACTCTTAAGAGTCTTCCCCAGCCCTATAGCTCAAAAACATCAATTCTTTGGCATTAAGCTTTCTTTATGGTCAAACTCACATCCATACATGACTACTGGAAAAGTCATAGCTTTGACTCCACAAGACATTTGTCAGCAAAGTGATGTCTCTGCTTTCTAATAAACTGTCTAGATTATTAGTTGTCTAGGTTTAATAAGCTGTCTAGCTACCAGGAGCAAGTGTCTTTTAATTTCATGGCTGCAGTCACCATCCACAGTGATTTTGCAGCCCAAGAAAATAAAGCTTGTCACTCTTTCCAGTTTTTCACCATTTATTTGCCATGAAATGATGGGACCGGATACCAAGATCTTAGTTTTTTGAATGTTGAGTTTTAAGCCAGCTTTTTCACTCTCTTCTTTCACCTCCATCAAGAAGCTCTTTAGTTCCTCTTCACTTTCTGTCATTAGAGTGATATCATCTGCATATCTGAGACTGCTGACGTTTCTCCCAGCAATCTTGATTCTAGCTTGTGATTCATCCAACCTGGCATTTTGCATGATGTAATCTGTGTATTAATTAAAAAAGCAGGGTGATAATATACAGCATGTCATATTCCTTTCCTGATATTGAACCAGTCACTTCTTTCATGACTGATTCTAACTGTTACTTCTTGAGTAGCATACAAATTTCTCAGGAGATGGTAAGGTGGTCTGGTACTCCCCTCTCATTAAGGATTTCCCATAGTTTGCTGTGATCCACACAGTCAAAGCCTTTAACATAGTCAATGAAGCAGAAGCAGATGTTTTTCTGGAACTCCCTTGCTTTCTCCATGATCCAACAAATGTTGGCAATTTAATCTGTTTCCTCTGCCTCTTTGAAATTCATCTTGTACATCTGAAGATCTCAGTTCACATACTGCTTAAGTCTAGCTCAAAGAATTTTGAGCATAACCATACTAGCATGTGAAATGAGCCCAATTGTATAGTAGTTTGAACATTGTTTGGAATTTCCCTTCTTTGAGATTGGAGTGAAAGCTGACCTTTATCCAGTCCTGTGACCACACCTTAGTTTTCCAAACTTGCTGACATTGAGTGCAGCACTTTAAGAATTTCATCTAAGAGTTTAAGTGGCTCAGCTGGAATATTGTCTCCTCTACTAGCTTTGTTCGTAGTAAAGCTTCCAAAGGCCCCCTTGACTTTACACTCCAGGATGTCCAGCTATAGATGAGTGATCACAACATCCTGGATATCTGGCTAATTAATACTTCTCTTGTATAGTTCTGTGTATTCTTGCCCCCTCTTCTTAATCTGCTCTGCTTCTGTTAGGTCCTTACATTTCTGTCTGTTATCGTGCCTTTCCTTGCATGAAACATTCTCTTGGTATCTCGGTTTTCTTGAAGAGTTTTCTTGAAGAGATCTCTGGTCTTTCCCATTCTATCGTTTTCCTCTGTTTCCTTTCATTGTCATTCAAGAATCTCATCTCTCCTTGCTATTCTCTGGAACTCTGCATTCAGTTGGGATTACCTTTCCCTTTCTCCTTTGCCTTTCATTTCTCTTCTTTGCTTAGCTATTTGTAAGGCCTCCCATGACAACCACTTTGCCTTCCTGCATTTCTTTTTCTTTGGGATGATTTTGGTCACTGTCTCTTGTACAATGTATGAATCTCCATCCATAATTGTTCGGGCACTCTGTCTACCAGATCTAATCGCTTAAATCTATTCATCACCTCTACTTTATTATCATAAGGAATGTGATTTAGGTCATGCCTAAATGGCCTAGTTATTTTTCCTACTTTCTTCAATTTAAACCTAAATTTTGCAATAAGGAGCTCATGATCTGAGGCACAGTCAAATCTAGGTCTTGTTTTTGCTGACTGTATAGAGCTTCTCCATTTTTGGCTGCACAGAACATAATCAATCTAATTTTGGTACTGATCATATAGTGATATCCATGTGTAGAGTTGACTCCTGGGTTGTTGAAAAAAGGAACTTGCTATGACCAGTGTATTCTCTTGATGAAACTCTGTTAGCCTTTGCCCTGTTTCATTTTGTATTCTAAGGCCAAACTTGCCTGTTTTTCTGGGTATCTCTTGATTTCTTAGTTTTGCATTCCAACCCCCTGTGATGAAAAGGACATCTTTTTCTGTGTGTGTTAATTCTAGAAGGTCTTGTTGCTCTTCATAGAAACCATCACCTTCAGCTTTTTTGGCATTGGTAGTTGGAGTGTAAACTTGGATTACTGTGATGTTGAATGGTTTGCCTTGGAAATGAACTGAGATCATTCTGTTGTTTTTGAGCTTGTATACAAGTACTACATTTTAGACACTTTGCTTATGTATTATGTATACTCCCTTTTTACTCTCAAATATGCCCCCATTTGGTTGATAAATTAGTTTGTATCACAAGACTTAAGAGCATAGTGTCTTATATAATAAGCATATGCTGATATTTTTATCCTCTGTCATGGAAAGTAATTCTGGCAAGGAATAAGGTAATAGCTTTGGTGTAGGCAACCAATAATATCTGCCACTAATTAAGCACTACATAATTTCTAAGTTTGAAATTAGACATTGTATAATTAAATAATTCATGCTAAATTCTCTATGATTATATCTGGTTGTCTGTGAATGTGAATTTAAGAAGAATCCTCAGTGAGCCAATTTCGTTATCAGGGAAAAATCCAATTTTGTTTTTTTATTTCAAAATATTGATAAAGATATTTTTAGCCACTTCTTCACTTTTGCTTTCCTATTTCTTTTCATGATATTCTAATATATTTTGTTTGGTTTTCCTCCAGCATTAGACCCAGTGACCAAGCAACTTATGCTTCAGACGGCTAAGCCAACTTTTGGTCATCTGTCAGATGTAAGTAAAATGTTCAAATAATAACACAAATCGCTGTTCATGATAGTTAAATGTAAGCATTTATTATGTTTAAATATGCTTGGCTTTCTTGCTAATAAAAATGAGTTCATATTATCCACCCCAGAAAATAATGGAATAGGATATTTGTAAAAGTTCTTACAATGATCTGTCTACCTACTTATGTATTTCAATGTTATTGTAATATTTCTATAATGTGCAGACTTATAACACACTACAAAGACTTTTATGGCTTATCACAACAAAGTTTACCATGTAATCATTCTTACATTAAAAGACTTCCCTATTTTTGTTCTAGGAGCTTTATAGTTTCAGATCTTATGTTTAATTCTTTAATCCATTTTCAGCTGACTTTTGTATATAATGTTTAAGATAAAGATCCAAATTCATTCTTTTTCATGCCTGCCGATGAACTTTGAGGAACTTATGCTAAATGATATAAACCAGTCACAGAAAGACAAATACTGCACAAATTCACCTACATGAGGTAACAAATTAGACTCGAGGGAGAAAAAATTAGAATTGTGGTTTCCATGGATTGGGGCAAGAGGTTAATAGGGAGTTGCTAACTCCCCTTTCCAGGATATCTTCCCAACCCTGGGATTGAACCCAAGTCTCATGGGTCTTTTGCATTGCAGGCAGATTCTTTACCATCTGAGCACCAGGAAAGTCCCTAATTAATTGATACAAAATCTCAGTTTTGCAAGATGAATGTTCTAGAGGTCACCTGTACAACATTCTGCCTATAAACAATACTACACTATTATATACTTAAAAATCTGTTAAGTATATAACACTTTTTCAGTTTGAGCATATTCTTTTTATGTAAATAAGATATATTTGCAATAAATGCAGCTTATGCCAATCTCTATAAAACTTACGTTTACAATGTGTTATAGAATGCGTGTGAGTGCAAGCTCAGTCATGTCTGACTTTTTCACACTCCCACGGATGGTAGCATTTCAGGTTCCTCTGTCTATGGGGTTTTCCAGGCAAGAATACTAGAGCAAGTTATTTCCTCTTCCAAGAGATCTTCCTGACCCAGGGGTGGTACCCATATTTCCTTAAGCTTCTGCATTGGTAGGCAAATTCTTTACCACCAAAACTCCTAGGAAGCCCTTGTAGAATGCATAGAGGGTCATTATAAATTATACCATTTAGAATACTGTTCTCTCTTTTTAATTTATTTTAATTGGAGGATAATTTCTTTATGATATTTTGTTGGTTATACAAGAAAAGAAAAACCTTAAACAAGTTTATGATATAATGAAAAAATGGGGGAAATTTTAAATCAGTAACATTCTGGAGAGGTCCGAAGAAGGCTAGAATCCTGATGGCATTGTTCTACATAAAAGGAAGGGAGAACCCAAGGCCACATGTCTGTAGTCAGTATTTGTGACAGTGGAAGATATGATGTGTGATTTGAGAAAATAGTAGAGAAGTCAAGGGAAAAGGAAACAGACTGGCAATTTAACCAAACAAGATGACTGAGGCCCAGAAATCCCTGAAGGGAATTTTAAAGACTAAGTTGTTTATGGCTTCCCAGACTCCATGGTAAAGAATCCACCTGAGGATGCGGAAGATGCAAGAGACAAGGGTTTGATCCCTGGGTTGTGCAGATACCCTTGAGTAGGAAATGACCACCTGCTCCAGGATCCTTGCCTGGAAAATTCCACGAACAGAGGAGCCTGTGTGGGCTACAGTCCATGGGGTCGCAGAGTCGGACATGACTGATCACAGCACTCACACACAAACTTATTTATGGTGTGGAGCTCAAAGCCAGCCATCCCGTCCAGCTCCCCACAAAATTCTTAGTGGATCCCTTTAGCTCACTCATGGTGTTGGTGTTTCCTCATGGTTGAATTTGAACCCACGTTGAGTACCCCTTTAGGACTAAAGTGTAGTGAGAATAGAAGTTCCCCAGAGAGAGCAACGTGTGGGTTATACTTTGAATACTCATCTGGGATTTCTGAATTAAGATGCTCTTCTCATCTATCTTTTGGATTAAATCATTGTGATAAAATTGACACGAGTGTTTATTCACTAGGGTTGCCAAATGATACACACCATGATGGTAGTTGGCATGTGACTGAATAGAAGAGAGACATTGTGAGATGAACGTTGTGCAGTTTAATATGGAAAGATTCAAAGTGAAAGAAAGTGAAAGTGTTAGTCACTCAGCCGCATCCGACTCTTTGTGATCCCATGGATGGTAGCCTCAGGTTCCTTTTTGTGCGGAATTCTCCAGGCAAGAATACTAGAGTGAGTTGCCATTCACTTCTCCAGGGAAGCTTCCTGACCCAGGGATTGAACCCAGGTCTCCACATTGCAGGCAGTTAAAGTGTAAATACATGAACCATTCCATATAGTTGAATGAGAGAATTAAGAAATGTCATTCTGAAGCTAGTAATGGATATATAATTGAGCTGCAACAGTTAACCAAATCTTAAGATATTAAAACATTTCCAGGATTATTATAAAATGTCCATGACAGATGTCACTTGTAAGGGTGAAATTCCCTAGGGAAAGTACACTATTGGGTGATTTGATCATCCATCAAGTATTACAATGATTTAGTGAGGTTGAAAGCCACCAGAAAATAGAGAAATGTATTGGGAGTGTAATGCAAGGGATATGAGAAAAATATTTTGATTTGTGGCTAGAATATGCCACTGAAACGCTCAGAAGGAACAGGCTTAAAGTAGAGAAATGAAAAAGATTACAAAATCATTTGTTAAACCAGTGCTAGGACTTACATAACGTGGACATGTCTCTCTGGTTTTGGTGGCATTGTATGATGAAGTGGAAAGCAGATGGGGTTAAGATCAGAGGATTTTGATTATAAATCAAAAAGACAAGGAATAAAATACCTTTACACGTATTTTAAACACTAAAGAGATTTTGTAATAAGCCTTCTGAAGTATGATGTGGAGAAAATACTGGGACTACCCAGAAATAGTAC
The DNA here is from genome assembly GCF_019320065.1 of Cervus canadensis. Classification (NCBI taxonomy): domain Eukaryota; kingdom Metazoa; phylum Chordata; class Mammalia; order Artiodactyla; family Cervidae; genus Cervus; species Cervus canadensis. The sequence goes on along the minus strand of NC_057397.1, from coordinate 71,275,201 downwards.
TTTAGGAGCAATTTATAAATTAGCCTTCCTGAAAAGATCTTGAATTCATTAAAAAACAAACTTGCCCCTTTATAACTGTCTTTTAGCTGTTTCAAAAGAAAGAAGACTAAAGGTAGGAATGCCTGCCCTCAGTAAATAAAAAGAAATAGCTGACTTGAAACTTCAGTTGTCATTTTAATTTGGCCCATCTGCAGATCACTAATATGTGTCTCATCTGCCTGAGATCATATGAGATGGAGAACAGGAAGAAGTTGGCCTCCCAAACCTGCCCTTGGCACTGGAATTGCCCACTAATTTGATTCTGATCTGGTGGTTGTCCTACATAGACCTGGAAGGACCACCTGAGGCAGGAAAAACAGATTTTGGAAATGAAAGCACAGAGACTTCCAAGAGACGAGGAAATAGAAACAACCATTCATTTTGGTTATTTTAAGGGTAGAAACCATAATCTTCTAGAGAAATTAAGCTCATGAAATGAGAGGGTTTGAAAAGAATGCTGAGATATTGATGTGAGCAGCTTAGTCGCTCATTCGTGTCCAACTCTTTGTGGACTATATCCTGCCAGGCAGGCTCCTCAGTCCATGGGATTTTCCAGGCAAGAACACTGGGGTGAGTTGCCGTTTCTTCCTCCAGGGGATCTTTCTGATTCAGGGATCAAACCTGCATCTCCAGTGTCTCCTGCATTTTCAGGCAGATTCTTTACCACTGAGCCACCTGGGAAACCCAGAGAAATCAGTATTAGGGACTAAAGGTGTTTCTGGTCGGTGGGCTATAGCTCGGAGGATAAAATGTGCTAAATAGGTAAGGACTGAGCTGTAAAGTTCACCTCTGAACCGCCCCTTTTGCAGCAATAATAATTGCCTTTTTCCTGAATTAAGAATACCTACTGACCTAGGCTGCGTCCTTAGATACTCAGCCGTGTCTGATGCTTTAAGACTCGAGGGACCGAAGCCCGCCAGGCTCCTCTGTCCATGGGATTCTCCAGGCAAGAATACTGGGGTGGGGTGCCATTTCCTTCTCTAGGGGATCTTTTGAACCCAGGTCTCCAGCATTACAGGTGGATTCTTTCTGTCTGAGCCCCCAGGGAAGCCTGACCTCTGCTAACACAAGTATAATTTTCCTTGACTGAGGGAGGGCTTCCCTGTGGCTCAGATGGTAAGGCATCTGCCCGTAGTGCAGAAGACCCAGGTTTGATCCCGAAGCTGGGAAGTCCCCTGGAGAAGGGAATGGCACCCCACTCCAGTCTTGCCTGGAGAGTTCCATGGACAGAGGAGCCTGGTGGGCTACAGTCCATGGGGTCGCAAAGCAACTAACACTTTCACTTTACTCTTTTTCACTGATCTCTGTTGACACAGGTATAATTTTGCCTGACTAGACTGAGAGAGGGGCAAATCCAGACTCAGGAGAAGAGACTTTCTCCACAGTTAAGTCATCAGACTGGAATAGGAAACACCACCCCAAAAGAAGACATTGAAAAAGCTCTCTTACCTCTGGATTGGGAGAGGAACTTAAGCAAATAATCAATGGAGCACTGGTAATACCAAGGAAATCCTGGTGTTGTCTTCTCCTTGAGAAGATTTTGGGTCGGCAGATGCCCAGATATTTTTCTATAAGAAATAACACAAATGAGAAAGAAAGAATGTTTGTTATTCACCAGGTTAGTGGATACAGGAACTGCTGGAGAGGGGTGGTGAACTGGCGGGAAAGGTCAGTCCTGTGAGCAGAGATCTAGACCGTGCATCCCCGGGATCTGAGTACAAAGGGGAAAGTGATGTGTCAGAGGAAAAGAAAGCAGAAAAAGCAAAATGGATCAAGGAGAAAATCCTAAGTTGGAAGTACAGCCAAAGAAAGACTTAGAAGATAATACACATTTATAAACAAACTAAGTTGGTTGCAGTTGCAGGTTTAAAATAAAAGTTCTGTTTCCCCTCAAAAGTCTTCAACAGCTCACTAACGATTTTTTTTTTTCTTTTTTAACACTCAGTGGAAAAAAACGCCAGCTCTGACTTACAGTTTAGTGGGGACAAGAACAGATGCTGCCTGCAAATCAGCCACATGTGTTAAACCCTATAGCACAGAAAAATCAAACACACTTTATTTTCCAAATGTGCTAATAGTCATGCAAGTCTTCATTTTTAATTCTGTATATGTCCCTGTGTTGTTTTATGATGATTCTAAAGTAGTTTCAAATTTTACCTCCTTCAGGGGCATCTATTCTGGTCCTTTGCACAAGCTAGAATTCTTTTGTTAACCAATTCTTGCAGAATCATATGAGCAGAATACATATCTGAGTAAAACACCTGTATCCTTTAAACATTTTTTCATGCTGGTCAGCATTTTTCCACAGTCACAGAATTTTATTGCCCAGTTTTTAATATGAAGCATGTCAGACACAGCTCAGTAGTATTTTTATAATTATTGATTTTTTCGACTAAGCCAAATTCTTATGTATATTGCCACAAAAATCCACCTTCAATATTCATTTTTGACCTTTCTCCCTGTTGATCTATTCAGACTATGTTTAATCCTCCTATGTTTACTTCTTAAAGCTCTATTGTTTTAATTTTCACAATTTATCTGAAGTTGGCTTTTGAGAGTGGTATGAATTTAAGGCCAAGTTTCTTGGTTTTGTTTTTCCTATGTGGCTATCCAATTTTCTCAGTTCCATGTAATGAAAAGGCCATCCTTTATCCACTGAACTCACTGCCACCATTGATATGAAACAGGTGACTATATATGCATGAGTTTATTCATGTATTCTCTCTTTTTTTAACAGAGGCACACTGTCTATTCCTATACAAGTGCCACAGTGGCTTAATTTTTGAGAATTACATATAAATTTGGGACTTTTTGCAGATTAAATCCTTCTACTTTGTTCTTCATGATTATCTTGTCAATTCTCTTCATCTTTGAATTTCCTTTAAGTTTTGTAATAAAATCAGCTTATTGCAATACATAAAATAACTTGTTGAGATATTGAGGTTTTCTATTTGTCCTCATTTTTCAGTAATTTTATTTCGATGTGTCTATCTTATTTCTATTTATTCTCTTTCAGTGTTAGAGCTTTTCCAGTCTACAAGTTTATATCTTTCATTCATTTTGGAAAATGCTCATCCAGGACTGTTTCAAATAATGATTCCACATCATTCTTCTTCCTATCTCAGATTCTGTTTAAATGTGTGTGAAAAATTTTTGCTCTACCTGTATTTTTCCTACACATTTTCTATATTTATATTTATTTTTGTCTCTGCTTCACGTTACTTACTTTCAGCTGCTCTTCTTTCCAGTTCACTAATCGTATTTTCTACTCTTTAATGTGAGGTTGTATCTGTTGCCATCTTAAATTCCAATGATGTAGACTCTAAATATCAGATGATAGCCATATTTTTTCTTCCTTTTAATTTATCTTTTTTCTACTATTTTCTTGAACATATTAGTCAAAGTGATTTTCTTTGACTATGATAAGAACATTTAACATAGATTTACCCTCTAAACAAATTTCTAAGTGCCTATATATTACTGTTAACTATAGACACAAGGTCATATAATAGATCTCTACAGCTTATCATATATATATAACTGACACTTTACACCTACTGAATAGCAGCTCCACATTCTACTCTCTATTTATACAAGTCTGGCTGTTTTAGATACTTCAAATAAGGGGAATCATGTTGTATTTTTCCTTCTGTAAACTGGGTTATTTCACATAGCGTAAGTTACTTCAGTCCATCCATGTTGTTGCATGTGACAGAATTTTCTTCTTTTTTAAACTAGAATAACTCCCATATAAACAGACATACCATATTTCTTTATCTAAATGTTGATGGACGTTTAGGTTGTATCTGTATCTTGACTATTTTGAATAGTTCAAAAGCATGGGACTGAAGATATTAATCTGATGTCTTGATTTTAACTTTTTTTGACTGCATGTCCATAATAGGCACTGCTGGATCATATGAGAGTTCAATTTTAATTATTGAGGAACTTCCATATTATTTCCCATAGTGGCTCTACCAACTTACATTCCTACCAACTGTGAACAAGAGTTTTAATTTCTCCACATGTCCACAAACAGCCATCTTTTTTTTTTGATAACAGCCATGCTAATATGTGTGAAGTGAAATCTCAGGGTGGTTTGAATTTGCATTTTTCTGATGGTTAATGATATTCAGCTCCTTTTCATGTACCTATTGGCCATATATATGTCTTCTTTGGAAATATTTAAGTTGCTTTTTCATTTTGTGTTTTGTTTTGTTTTTTGAACCAGAACACTTATTAACTGACTGATTGTTCCATCCCTAAAATGTACTGGATGCTACAATAGCAGGTTTCTCAGATTTGGGTACGGTTACTTCAGGGACCTCATGTCTAAACTGTGGTATACCGTGCCAGTGAGAGTTTGGCATTTAGTCTTAGCACCGGAGATATATTGCTTGCCACGGGTCCACTTCTCAAGGCGGTCAAATCACAAATGCTTATCTCATTGAGACACTTTCCATTCCATTTGTCATCTTATTTCTGTAGCCTAGTCCAAAAAACTATCTTTTCTTTTAATCTTTACAAGAGCTAAAATTCTAGTCATTGTAAGCAAGGGCATTTATTTGGCCCATGATCTCTGTAATTGTTGTCTTCAGAAACAAATAATAGTAATGCCACAAATTTCAAACAATATGTTAAGAAATTTTATTTTTTAAAAATTATGAACTTAATCATAGAGGATCTATAATTCAGAATATTAAAATTTCACTTTTTCTGAGTATAAGTTGCCCTTAAAAGGTTGGGTAGAGAATGTTTATATTATTAACTAAGAATTTACATATATGTGTGTGTTTATGTGCGTGTCTAGTGTACTAGCAAAATATTTCAATAATATTGTGATGTATGTTTACCCATTTTTAAATCAGTTTATCTAGGGTTTTTTTTTTGCTATTAAATTAAGAATGAGTTCCTAATATATTTTGGATATTAACCCCATATCAGATATATGAGCTAACCAGTATTTTCTCCCATTCTGTAGGACATCTTTTAATTTTGTTGATTATTTCATTTCTTGCAAAGACATTTTTGAGTGTCACGCTGTCTCACTTGTCTGTTTTTGCTTTTATTGTTTGTGCTTTTGGTGTCATTTCAGAGAAACCATTGCCCAGACCAATGTCACATAACTTTTCTCTTATAATTTCTTCTAGGAATTATACAATTTCAAGTCTTATATTTAATACATTTTGAATTGATTTTTTAATGTATAGTGTAAAATAAGGGTCCAGTTTCAGCATTTTGCATGAGTATATTCAGTGTTCCCAGTACCAATCGATGAGAAGATGATCCTTTCCTTATTGGACATTCTTGGCTTCTCCTTGAATGTCAGTTGACCATATATGCGAGGTTCATTTCTGGGATCTCTGTTTTGTTCCACTGGTCTTTATATCTGCTTTTAGTCTAGAACCATACTGTCTGAATTGCTATAGCTTTGTAATTTGAAATCTGAAAATGTGATAAGTACAGTTTTGCTCTTCTTTCTCAAGATTGCTTTGGCTATTTGGGGCCTTTGTGATTCCATATGAATTTTAGAATTGCCTTTCCTTTTTCTGTAACAATTACTATTGGGATTTTGATAGAAATTGCACTCTGTCTGTAGATTACTTACGGACATTTTAACATTGATTTTTCCGATCCATGAACACATAGATATAATTTTTTTTTTAATCAGTGTTTATAGTTTTCAGCGTACAAGCATTTTAACACCTTCGTTAAGTTTATTCCTAAGTTTTCTTTTTTTCAGTACTGTGGTAAATGAGATTATTTTCTTAATTTCTTTTTCAGGTTGCTTATTGTTATTATTCAGAAATATAACTTACTTTCACTTTGTATCCTGCAACTTTGAAACTAGACAAAGTGCTACAAGGAAATGATAGCCCAATGTTCTTTGAGAGCATAGAATCAAAAGCCTCAGAAAATACTAGCAAACCAAGTTCAGCAGCACATTAAAAAGATCATACATCTTGATCAAGTGATGCTTATTTCTAAACTAAAAGGATAGTTCAACATAAATCATTTAATGTGATACATCAAATGCACGGATTGATAGATAAAAATCACATGTTCATAGAAAAATATGGATAAAAAGCATTTGATTAAATTTGCTAGTCTTTCATTATTAAAGCTGTCAACAAACTTCGTAGGAAAGCACATCAACATAATAAGCAACGTCTATGACAAGCTCGGGGAACTTCCTTGGGGGCTCAGTGGTGAAGAATCTGCCTGCGATGCAGAAGACGCAGGAGACCCGGGTCTGATCCCTGGGTCAGGAAGATATCCTGGAGGAGGGCATGATAACCCACTCCAGGATTCTTGCCTGGAGAATTCCATGGAGAGCGAGTAGCCTGGCAGGCTGCAGTTCATAGGGTCCACAGAGTTGGACATGACTGAAGCAACTTAGCCCGCATGCATGACAAGCTCACAGATAATCTCCCACTCAATGTTGAAAAGCCAAAAGCGTTTACTCTAAGATAAGGACCAGGGCAAGAATACCCACCATCATACCACTTTAATTCAGTGTACTACTGGAAAATCCAGCCAAGACAATTAGACAAGATAAAAAAAAAAAAAATAGAGAGCATCCAAGTTGGAAAAGGAGAAGAAAATTATCTGTTTATAGATGTTCAGTTCAGTTCAGTTCAGTCGCTCAATCGTGTCTGACTCTTTGCGACCCCATGAACCTCAGCACGCCAGGCCTCCCTGTTCATCACCAACTCCTGGAGTCCACCCAAACCCATGTCCATTGAGTCAGTGATGCCATCTAACCATAACCATCTTATCCTCTGTCGTCCCCTTCTCCTCCTGCCCTCAATCTTTCCCAGCATCAGGGTCTTTTCAAATGAGTCAGCTCTTCGCATCAGGTGGCCAAAGTTTTGGAGTCTCAGCTTCAGCATCAGTCCTTCCAATGAACACCCAAGACTGATCTCCTTTAGGATGGACTGGTTGGATCTCCTTGCAGTCCAAGGGACTCTCAAGAGTCTTCTCCAACACCACAGTTCAAAAGCATCAATTCTTCAGTGCTCAGCTTTCTTTATAGTCCAACTCTCACATCCATATATGACCACTGGAAAAACCATAGGCTTAACTAGATGGACCTTTATAGATGACATGAGCTCATATGTACAAAATTCTAAAGAATCCATGAACACACTCACCACACAGACAAAATGGTCAAAGTTATTTTAAAATACTGATCTCCTTATGCTCTACAGAAACAGTAGTCAAACACAAAGTAATCCATTCTACCCAGAAGCAGAAGTTCTACATATTTTTTGTTGTTGTTGTTGCTAAAAACATGAATCAAAACACTTTCCCTGGGTTAATTTTTTTTTTTTTTTTCATTAGCTTCTTTGGCTTGACCACTTTTCAGGGCTTCCCTGGTGGCTCAGTGGTAAAGAATCAGCCTGCCAATGCAGGAGAAATAAGTTTGATCCCTGAAGGAAATGGCAACCCACTCCAGTATTTTTATCTGGGAAATCCCACCTGATACAAAGAACTGACTCATTGGAAAAGACCCTGCTGCTGGAAATATTGAAGGCAGAGGAGATGGAGACGGCAGAGGATGAGATGGTTAGATAGCATCACTGACTCACTGGACATGAGTTTGAGCAAACTTGGGAGATAGTGGAGGACAGAGGAGGTTGGAGTCCTACAGTCCATGGGTCACAAAAAGTTGGACACACCTTAGCAACTGAAAAACAACAACCACTTTCCTATGGTTTTCAATTTCCCAATGAATGATTCAAATGCCTTTCAGCCCCTAACATCTGGAGTCATTCAACTTGAGTCTCCCTTGCACCCAAGCATCTTCCCTGGGAGGGATACCTTGGTTGTTGTTGTTGTTTAGTCATTAAGTCATGTCTGACTCTTTTGTGACCCCATGGCCTAGAGCCCACCAGGTTCCTCTGTCCATGGGATTTCCCAGGCACGGATACTGGATTGGGTTGCCATTTTCTACTCCAGGGGACCTTCCAGACCTAGGGATTGAACTTAACCTCCCCTACATTGGCAGGTGAATTCTTTACCACTGCCCCACTAGGGAAGCAACATTACCTTTACTTATGATAATTAACTTATCTATCCATTTTAAACATTTATATTTTAAGATTATGCCATTGCAAGAAATAGAAATTCCTTTTCTCTATTTTATTCTTTGTGGGAAGGCTAGACTTCAAGCAGGCACTAATGACCATGATTTGATAAATTAATGAAGCCTATGGAGAACAAAGGAAGTCTGGTAGTTACATGAGGATAACTGACAGAATGCACAAAAAGATTTTTAAATATGCAAAGACTAGAGAGACATTACTTTGAACTTTAGTTGACTCCCACTGGTTGAAAAAGAAGCATAAGGAGCAGAGGGAATAAATAATAGCACTTAAAATATTATGAGACCAACTCAATAACAGACCAAACTAATGAAGAATTTAACCCTCAATATAGATTATTGCATTCAATGAAATATATTAAGAAGAATAAAACTAGATATTTTGCAAAATGGAAAAATATAGTCAGAGGCCCTTTGTAGCTGGTGAAAAGCCTTTCAGTTATCACTCTTGTGCTAAATCTGGGAGTTGGTGATGGACAGGGAGGCCTGGCATGCTGCGGTCCATGGGGTCACAAAGAGTCAGACACGACTGAGTGACTGAACTGACCTGAAATACAGTTTTTAGCAGAGCCAAGCAATTGTATTTAATTTTTAAAGATAAAAATCAAAAGTTTCATTCTAGAAATGTAGAAAATGTAGTAAATGGAAAATCAGAAAGAAAATTAAGACCTTTTTCTTTATTCAGCTCTTCCCTACTTCTTAGGTTCACCTGTCAGTAAGTATATTCTCTGAAATATTCTGGAAATCTATGGAAACCTATATTTCTGTTGTACAAGAAAGGATTAATTAAATGCTCTCTGGAAAAAGCAGTCTTTAATGCTTGTTCCGGTGTTTCCCCTTTTAACCTGACTGAAAGTCCTCACTGAGTGAGTAGCATTCTGCCCAGTGGTCCTGATCTCAGGTGGCCTTGGCCTGTGGTGGCGGGAAACAGGGCCCCAGTTCCTGGCCGGAGAGTGAAGTTGAGTTGCAGCATATTGAGTGTTGAATCCTAGCCACTAGACCAGGGGTTAGTGCCAAGGCTCTGGCCTTCCAGCTTTTCATATTTTCCAGCTTCTCTTCGTGATTTGACTAAGTGACCAGCTACAAATGGGCTGAACTTTAAAACTGAGGAAAGGAATTATTTTAGTTTTGTTCCTCCTATTTTATCTACTTCATTGAATCTACTTAGAAAAAGTTGATGGTTCTCCACCTGGAATACATAATAGGATTACCTATGGAGCTTTTTGAGTAGTTATATTTATTCTCCTCTTATTCTGCAATTTCTAATTCAGGATTTTTGAAATGGATGTCAGACAACCTGCATTTGTAAAAATTTCATGAATGATTATATTACAACTCTCTTCAAGCTTGGAGACATTTACCTGGCACTAATCCACAAACATGTGTTTTTTATATTTTGCTGTTTAGTCCTGAAATTAAAACAAAAAACAAAAACAAAAAACAAATGAAAACCTGATTTTTAAGACTGTTAGGTCAATCCAGGTTGTCTGTTCAAGTACGTGTGTTTGTTATAAGCACCATCACCTTTAAAACAGATGATGGCATTGATCATCTTTTAGTTCCACTAACTCTTAAAAGATTTGGTTTTGTGCTGAATAAGAAAAATACAAAATAATAACATTACAAAAAGCTGACAGGAAGCAGAACTTGGAAGTATTTGTCACTTATTCTCACCCACTTGAGAATCGGTGATTGAGAATTTCCTAAACAATATCCAGTCTAGCTCTTTGCTTAGCTCTGGAAACTTTTCAAACTGTCCTTTAGAAACAAACAAACTTCAAAACTCTTCTACATATTATGCCACAAAGTATATAAACCTGGAGCAAACATAACAAATTATTAAGTTTTAGTTGAAAGTGATATTGGATCTCCTTTTTCTATGTGTCCATATGTATGGATGAGCACTCACATGTGCACACAGGATAGGTCCTGAAGTAGCGTGAAAATGCAAAGCCTCCTACTTTACAAACACTGCTGTGGATTGCTGGGGTAAGCCACGTCATCCGATAGTTGTGTCCACACAAACTTGACTGCCCTGGCTTTGCTGAATCGGGTTCTGTGTCATAGCACAGCTGAAGTTGAGAATGTTATTACTAGAAATGTCACGGCTCTTCTGACATTACTGTACTGTAAGGATGTAAGTGTGGGTGCAATTTCTAATATTCCTTTTAAGACACATGGGAAATGTTTTTCTGGTTAGAGCGCCAGTAATAGGTCTTTTCCTGAATGACTATATTGTTTTCATTTCAAGGATACTGTGACCCATTAAATGAAATATTGATCCTTCTTTGTGTTGACTACTAGAAAGCTTCGAGCTAAATTTGTGCCCCATCTCTAGCAGATGCTCAGGAACATTTGGTGTGTCTTCAGAGTATGCATCCTGCTTCTGACATCATCCTCCTTTCCTATCCTCATTTTCCCTCTGTCCCAATTTTCTCACTCTTGATTTATTTTATTTGCAGTGTTGAATATATTTTTACAAGAAGACTGTTTTAAGATATCTCTTTTAACAGGAAAAGAAAATAAAGTGAGTTCAAGCTAATCATTATCACATGGTACCAACCACCTAATTTAAATAACTTTACCTTTAATCAATGTGTGTGTGTGTATATATATATATATATATATGCATCTGTGTGTATATATGTGTGTGTGTGTATATATATAAATATATATATATATATGTATATATATTTGGAGGAGGAAATGGCAATCCACTCCAGTATTCTTGCCTGAAAAATCCATGGAGGAGCTTGGAGGGCGTCTTTGTCCATAAAATCCATGGTGAGTCTGTCCATAAGGTCACAAAGATTTGGACATGACAGCAACTGGGCATACGCGTATATATACGTATGCACACATAAATATGTGTGTGTAGCGCTTTAGCGTTTGTTGCTCAGTCGTGTCCGACTCTTTGCGACCACATGGACTGTAGCCCCCCAGGCTTCTCTGTCCATGGGATTCTCCAGGCAAGAATATTGAAATAGGTTGTTATGCTCTTCTCCAGGGGATCTTCCTGACCCAGGGATCAAACCCAGATTTCCCACATTGTAGTCTGATTCTTACCATCTGAGCCACCAGGGAAGCCCAAACATATACATATATAAATATATATGAATATAAATGATATGCTTTTGCAATGATCAAAATGATGTAATTTTGCAATGATATTCTTTTGATTGTTATCGCTCAGTCACTAATTTAGCATATGATTTAATTCGTGGTTTAAATCAGAATATACAGCAATATATTGAAATGACCAAGATTATTACCAGAGAAGTTTAGAGAGAGCTTTTCATTTTATTTGTTCGCCTCTATTAGTGTATGATAAAAGAAAATGTACAAAGAGAGTAATTACAGTTCAGTAAGTCCCCTGCATAGGAACATTCAAGTTGCGAACTTTGAAGGATGAGAACGCGTCTTTCGTCAGTGTCAGGTGAGAGCGAAACTGTAGCCTGTCTTCCATCTCCTATTGCTGCTCATCCTTCAGCTCTGCCATCCCGAACCTGCTCTTTCTCCTGCAGTTAGTAACTCATCTTGCCTGTTAACTTGATGCCAGGCCCGGTATGCTAGCTGTTGAATTGTACTACTGTACTTTCCAAGGTACTATACTGTATGGTTAAACATGTTACCTTTAATTTTTGTGCTTGTTTTATTTTGTATTATTTATAAGAAGAGTATTAAAAACTCATTACAGCACCATACAGCAGACTGTGATTGTTGGCTACCTAGGCTAACTTTGTTGGACTTAACAAAAGAATTGGAATGCGCTCTTAGAACAGAAAGCTTTAGTATGTAGGGGACTTATTTTAGGGGTATAATTCAGAAAACACTTTAATTAAATGGATAAAACCATCCCTGCCTTTAGATACTTCCTGAATAGACTCAATAGACAAGCATTTAATTTAATTAATCATTTAATATGATCAATTTATTCTATTACATTTCCAGTTCTAAGCATTATTAGTGCTGTGGATCATCTGTACTAAATAATTTCATGATTTTTAAATTCAGTTTAAATTGAAATGTTTTCCAAAAGAAATATAGATAATAACTATAGACTCAGAGGAATTTTAAAAAATTTATTGTGACTACCATATTTAATATTCCCACCAAAACAATTATGAGAATAAAGCTTAGGAAGTAAAAAAACAAATGTTATGTTGCAATATGAAAATTGCTCTGCTCCTCATTAGAACAAATGTTATAGTTTCTTAAAATTACTCTTAATTTAATATGCTTTTCTTTTCATGCATAATAATTGTAAGAAATCCTTCTGTTTGTAATCACAGTTTTCCAGAAGAACTAAAACCATAAAGCAAACTTTTAAAACTTGGCAATAATTTCTTCTTTTGAAAATAGATTTTCAAGTCTAAACATTTTTCTCATTGGAACAACATTTTTTTCTTGCATAAATAAGTTTTAAAATAATAAAGAACGTTTGAGGTTCTCTACTATTTCAATAATTTTATTTTTGAAACAGGAGAATGTTATTGCATCTACAGTGAAATGTTCATTGCTGCCATTTACCTATGTGTATAGGATGCTCATGAAATACAAAAAGTACAGATAACTGTTACTTGATGTATAATTAATATTGCTAGGTTTTCCTATTGTACTTCTAAATAAGTCACGTGTAAATAATTCTAACTGTATTTAATCGACAAGTTTGCCAAAGCTGTACTACTTGCATGTGTTGATACCCACCAGGGAGTTAATGACCCCAACAGTTCTACAACAATTTTCTCATCTAGTAGGAAATTACAGTCAGCATATGATCTATTATTTTTCACTCCATAGGCACAAATTGTTGTTGTTGTTCAGTCACCAAGTCATGTCCAACTCTTCACGACCCCATGCATTGCAGCCTGCCAGGCTTTCCTGTCCCTAACCAACTTCCAGAGTTTGCCCAAGTTCACGTCCATTGAATCGGTGATGCCATCCAACCATTTCATCCTCTGTCACCCTCTTCTCCTTCTGCCTTCAATCTTTCTGTGCATTGGAGTCTTTTCCAATGAGTCAGCTGTTCGCATCAGGTGGCCAAAGTATTGGAGTTTCAAGCATCAGTCCTTCCAAAGAGTGTGCAGGGTTGATTTCCTTTAAGATTGACTGGTTTGATCTCTTTGCTGTCCAACTGTACTCTCAAGAGTCTTCTCCAGCACCACAGTTTGAAAGTATCCATTTTTCTGCACTCTGCCTTCTTTATTGTCCAGCTCTCTCATTTGTGCATGACTACTGGAAAGACGTATGTTGACAACCTAATATGTGACAAACCCTATTGCTAGTCACACTGACTTAACTCGATGCTTAAAGTTGCTGATATGTGATGCTTTTCTAATTTCTATACATTTATTTTTGGGACAAAAGTTTTCCAGCCTAAGGGAAGTTCAGATGTACTACTTAAGACTAGAATTCCTTTTTACTATGGATTTTTTTTCCTTATGCCATAAAAGGTTGCTGTTTTTCATACTGAAAAGTGAAAGTCTCTCAGTTGTATCTGACTCTTTGCGACCCCATGGACTATATACAGTTTGTGGAATTTTCCAGGCCAGAATACTGGAGTGAGTAGCCTTTCCCTTCTCCAGGGGATTATCCCAACACAGGGATCAAACCCAGGTCTCCCACATTGCAGGCAGATTCTTTACCAGCCGAGCTACAAGAGAAGCACTTTCATATTGAAGGTTTAACCAAAATTTTAAATTATTTAGGTTTAACCAAAGTCTTTCATTGTTTAGGTTTTATTTCAAATTAGTGATAAATATTTAGCTATTTTAAAATCTAATTCAGGATTAAATTGCATGACTATGTATACATGTGTGATAGAGGAAAAGAGAGATAATAGAGAGATGGGGTGATAGAGAATTTGTTAAGTTAATCTCATGAGGGAGAGAGAAAAATGATACAAATTAGTTAGCAATTACAGTAATATGGAAGATTTTCACATAAAAACTGAAGTATACTATAATATAACCACTGCTCACTTAATTATTTATATTTATTATGGACAGTTATATTGAAATATAATATTCATATATATTATGAATATGGTAAAAGTGCAAATTCTTAAGTGTACAGGTCAATTTAAAGGAAGTGACAATAACCATGTAGTCACAGCGAGTTTCACAAGGGTCATGATATAAAACATTCCTAGTATAACCAGAGCCTCCCTAGTTTCCATTTCATATCATTCATCTCTCCTCAAAGGTAACAGTTCATCAAACTTTCTCATCATAGGTTAGTTTTACCTCCTCTTGAACTCATATAACTGGAATTATATAGTACGCTTTACTTGTCTTTGTTTACCCCCCTTATATTATATCTATATAATTTATCTGTGCTTGCTGTGTGTAGCAGTTTTTGGTCCTTTTTCACTAATGAATGGTAGTGCTTGGTGTATATATATATACATACATACATACATATAATTTGTGGTATAAGTATATACCAGAACCCATATATTTTTGGTGGGAACAATACAATTGCTTTGACAAACACATTGGCAAAATTATAGATGCTCTGAATGATGTTAGTTTCCTCCAGAAAATTAAGTTTTCTCAGAACAGAAAGGTCATGGGAATATTACCTTTATTTAACTGTTGTTCAGTCACTCAGTCATGTCCAACTCTGCAACCCCATGGACTGCAGCACGCCAGGCTTCCCTGTCCTTCACCATCTCTTGGAGCTTGCGCAAACTCATGTCCATTGAGCTGGTGATGCCTTCAAACCATCTCATCCTCTGTTGTCCCCTTCTCCTCCTGCCTTCAATCTTTCCCAGCATCAGGGTCTTTTCAAATGAGTCAGTTCTTCACATCAGGTGGCCAATGAATTGGAGCTTCAGCTTCAGCATCAGTCTTTCCAATGAATATCCAGGACTGACTTCCTTTAGGATTGACTGATTTGATCTCTGTACTGTCCAGAGGACTCTCACGAGTCTTCTCCAGCACCACAGTTCAAAGGCATCAACTCTTTGGTGCTCAGCCTTTTTTATTTTCCAGTTCTCACATTCATACATGACTACTGGAAAAACCATAGCTTTGACTATACAGACCTTTGTAGGCAAAGTGATGTCTCTGCTTTTTAATATGCTGTCTAGGTTTGCCATAGCTTTTCTTCCAAGGAGCAAGTGTCTTTTAATTTCATGGCTGCAGTCACCATCTGCAGTGATTCTGGAGTCCAAGAAAATAATGTCTGTCACTTTAAATAACTCTGGTTTATTTTCAGGTCCTCAGGTTTCTTATAACAGAATCTTCTCTTTCTTGAAGCTATCCATTCTACAAATATCATCTAAAATTGTTCCCAACCTGAAGATAGGAATATTAAAGGCACAGTCATTTTCTTCAAGTGACTCAGGATTACAGACAGACTTGAACATATCCACATTAAGTGTAATATAAGCACAAAATGTGTTAGTTTTATGGCAGTTGAGGAAGCATGGGGAAGTATTAGCATCATATACTTATACTTTCATTCTTCTTGAGTCTAGATTTGGAAAAAAAAAAATCTTCCCAAACTCTATTTCAGCTGGGTGGTCATGTGATCCAGTTCTAGCCAATGAAATACTTTAGACTTTTTCTGTAGATAGCTTGACTTCTAAAGAAACAAACAATATCTCACTAGCAAAATATTTTTGGCCTTCTTCATTATTCTGGCTTGGAACACAAGTTGGAGAAAAGATGTTGCAGCAAGAAGATATCAAGAGCGTGTTTCCTTGAATACATCTGTTAATTGGGTATCATATAGATATCATATAGAATTAATCTAATCAATCCCTGACTTCTTTAGCCATTGCAGTAGGGCTAACATGTATTCTTAGGATGGAAAATGAGATGAGAAAACAACAGCTAATTTTTCAGGCAGAAATTACAGAGAAATATAGATGGAGAGAGTCTGCATGAAAAGTATACCATTTTATAGAAACCTTAAAAAATGAATAGGCTTTTTTGGATATAAATACTCAGAAGTGGTGAGATTATCTGTATTTTAAGTACCACATGATGCGTAAGAAAAATGCAAAGTTGAAATGGAGAGGATATGTTGCACATTTATGGGAGAGAAGTCTGAGAAGTAATTTGATGTTTTGCGAGTGACTTGAGTTTTATATACCTAGATCTTCTCTTGTGGTCTCAATGGTTCCTTAAGTAGGAAGTTCTTTAGGGGTTCCTGGACCCACTTTCAAAGCGTAGGCATGTGCATGTGTGTGTGCACACACCCCTGTCAAGGCTTCCCCTCAGCAACAAGTCCAGATATCAGCAGTGTCCAAAAGTTCAAATAAATGTAATTCAATTCTGATGCCATCTACTCCTCGATGGCATCAGAGTCCACCAATAAAGGTTTCAGTCCCACAAGATGGCCCTTCACTTCAGAGACTAATTGCAAGCCCTATGCTTCTGACTGACTGGCTATAAATCAGAAGTTCCCATGACCCCCTCCTGGAGTTCAGTTAATTGGCTAGAACAGCTCTTCAGGAAATCCATTTACTCATTAGATTACTGATTTATTATCAGTCAGTTGTGTTTGACTCTTTGTGACCCCGTGGACTATAGCCTGCCAGGCTCCTCTATCCATGAAATTCTCCAGGCAAGAATATTGGAGTGGGTTGCCATTTCCTTCTCCAGAGGGTCTTTCCAGCCCAGGGATCAAACTCGAATCTCCTGAATTG
The DNA here is from genome assembly GCF_019320065.1 of Cervus canadensis. Taxonomy (NCBI): domain Eukaryota; kingdom Metazoa; phylum Chordata; class Mammalia; order Artiodactyla; family Cervidae; genus Cervus; species Cervus canadensis. The sequence continues at coordinate 71,258,396 of NC_057397.1, read as the reverse complement.
CAGGCAGGTTCTTTATTGTCTGAGCTGCCAGGAAAGTGATTTATTATTAGGTTATATTAGAGGATAAAAATAGCCAGATAGAAAGATACATAGATTGAGGTCCTGAACAAAAGAATTCCTGTCTTTGTGAAGTCTGGCCCAGCACCTAGATGGTCTGGTTTCCCAAGCTGGAAGCTCTCCAAACCCTCTCCTTTTGGGCTTTTATGGGGGTTTCATTACATAGGCATTAATTGTTTAACTCGTTGGCCATTGGAGATTAATTCATCCTCTACCCTCTCCTCTCCCAGGAAATCAGAGGATGGAATTGAAAGTTTCAGTATTGTATTCTTGGCTCCCTTGGCCAACAGTCCCTTCTAGATGCTTTTTCCAGGTGCTTCCAAAAGCCCTCTTCATTAACATAAACCTGGTAGTGGTGGAAAGACATTTGTGATAAAATAAGAAGACACCCATTTCTCCCATTTCATGGCTCTGCAGAATTTTCAGGAACTGAGACAAGATATCAAATATCTTGGCAAAAGATGATCCCGTTGCTCTTCTTGCTCAGGAAAATTCCAAGGGTTTTGTAAGTTGTGTTGAAGGACAAATTAGACGCTGTGGATGAATACCAAATATGTATTAGACACATATTTTGATCACCTGAATGACCAAATATGTATATATTTCTTATAAATAGTGATAATGTAGAACACATGCAGCCAATGTTTCATAAAAAATACTTGTGTGGAAAACAGATTGAGGTTATGAGTGTAGCAAAGGCTTGAAGTAAGTAACATATCCCAGGTATACTTAGTTCTGTGACTTCCATACAAATATATTGAAATGATGCAATATAATGTAATTCCTCAATGATGTAATTCAAATGTGATCTGTAAATCTCCATTATGAGAACGGCCTTTGATATTTTTGGAGGGATATCCGTATCCACATAAAGTTACAAAGAGTAAAATCGGCAAGAGCGATCTTATTAAGATCCTAAAGCCTTTTGTCTGTTGAACTGTTTTTTTTTTTTTTTTTTTCCTTCACCTGACAAAACTTGTAGTTCCTCATGAACTTCTGGGCACAAAGCGAGGGACATCTGTTCAGCTGTGCTTTTCATGATTGATACGCTAACTAAAAATGACTTTCAGCTTCTATCATTTTGTTTATTTTTCATTATACATATGCCCTGTGGCATTTCACATTTCACGATGGGTGTTGTCTTAAAATTCTCAGAGACAAATAAACAAAGCAAGCTATTCATTACTGCTTCTGGACTTAACATTGTATATGATGTAACTCTAAGTGCTTTCTTTCACCTTTCTCCAGCCAGAATATTCTGGGATTTCCTCCAGGATAAAGATCAGCTCAGTGGGATCCATGCATCTGTAACATCTGGACTGTCTCAGTGTAGCCTCGTCACTGCGCACAGAGGCGGGTGAAGGTTGACGTTTTCATAAAGTACAGCAGCCTGCTTATATTTTGTAGCCAAAAGCACAAGCATATTGTCAGCCTGCCTACTTTCTAATGCAGGGTTCTGATACACTATTTTCATTACTCACACAACACCAGTCACAGAATATCAAGACAAATTTACACCAAGCTAGAAACCATTCAGCATCTCTGTGGAATGCAGGGGAAAGAAGACCTCCCCCTACCCTAGTCCTTTCTTTGGAACCATGGCTTTTAAACAAATATGATATATAGCACGTGAGAAGAGTTAGTAAAGCTATAAATAATAACAACATAATTGCAGAGTAACAACAGCAAAAAAATCTGTCATGAACCTGTTTGAATATGTATGCAACCTGTTGGGATTTTCTTGTTTTCCTCTCCTATCCAGCCTCTAACATAGGGGTTATCCATTTCCAAAAATGCTGAAAGTTAGGTCTCCCCTATAGCTCAAACAGTAAAGAATCTGCCTGCAACACAGGAGACTCGGGTTTGATCCCTGAGTTGGGAGGTTTCTCTGCAGAAGGGAACTGCAATCCAGTCAGTATTCTTCCCTGGAGAATCCCGTGGACAGAGGAAACTGGTGGGCTACAGTCCATGGGATCGCAAAGAGTCAAACAGGACTGAGCAACTGAAAGTGGAAGGAATACTGAGTTAAAATAGTATATTAGACAATAGGGTATTTAAAAATGGATGTATATCAGTAATATTTCATTAACACACATAGATACAGTTGTAGATACATAAAAGGTGTTTTTGAATAGGGTTACACTTCTACATTTTAAGGTTGAACATAATGCTTAATATTTCAGAATGGACAGTGATACAAGGTGACTTGATAATATATATTTATACGTAATAATATACACCAAGTTGAAAAATCATGAATGTAGTAATATCAAAAAGACCAAAATAATTTTTAGCATATAATTATTATAATTTCAATGATCAAGATAAAGCAAATATGAATTTGCTAGTTTATTTAATTCTCATTACAGTATCAAAAATACTTTATTGATTTACAAAAATAACTTATTATAGTAAAACAAGTGATGGCATATGAGATTTAAATATTCCAAATAATTTTAAATTGTTATAAAACATGAACATGATGAAAGTCATTTTTAAAACAAAATTTAGAAAAGATGCATATCTTACTTGCTTTTGTACAGGGCTTCCGTAATTGCTCAGCCAGTCTTGTTTTATGTCTTCTGTCATCTTTGCCCACTTTTAGATGTTACATGTATGTATTCCATGATAGATGTTTGAAATACAGACTGTTGGGCATAAATATCATTCAATTTTAGAATCACCATGCTTATGGATAGCTAGAATTATAAGGTAAAGATTTAGGAGATGGATCGTTTGGTTTGCAGTATTCTTGGAAGTTTCTTGCAGAAGATAAAATTTGAAGATAAGTTTTGAACAATAGATCAGAATTGGAAAGAAAGCAGATAGTGTTGATAGCTGCAAGAAATATAAATAACAATGAAGTAAAGAAGAAAGGCAGCATATTCGTCCATATATATAAGGAGCTAGATAGCTACAGGTTGTGCAAATTTTTTAAAATTTTGTCGTGAGACAAAGAAAATTTCCAAGCCCTCTTTTGTCATAACCAGGCATCATAAAAAAGAAGCAGTAAAATATAGAGTGAATTATAACAATTTCCGTATGGGTCTAAGAATAATAAGAAAACTAAATAATATGTGATTATCACAGATATTAACTTTTCTTTTTCCTAAATCACACATTCTTCATTTTAATAATAGAAATAAATGCTATCAAATACTTATTCAAGAAAGTGATGCATTCATATTAAAAAGAAAAAATACAACATTCAGCAGAGCTTTGCTTTTCAAAAGATACTAGAAATAGCTTTTGTATTTTCAATTCTCTGATTTTATATTGCCATATTTGAGTAATAAAAATATTTGACAGATCAGATATAGTTGGATAGCGTCATTGACTCAATGGACATAAGTCTGAGCAAACTCTGGGCAATAGTGAAGGACAGGGAAGCCTGTCATACCGCAGTTCATGGGGTCGCAGAGTCGGACATGACTTAGTGACTGAACAGCAATTAACTATATGCTTTACATTTAATAGGGATCCCCTGGTGGCTCAGATGGTAAAGCATCTGCCTGCAATGTGGGAGACCTGGGTTCGATCCCCGGGTCGGGAAGATCCCCTGGAGAAGGAAATGGCAACCCACTCCAGTATTCTTGCCTGGAGACTTACATGGACAGAGGAGCCTTGTAGGCCACAGTCCACGGGGTTGCAAAGAGTCGGACACAACTGAACGACTTCACTTCTTCACTTAACTTACATTTAGTAAGTCAAACCCTCACAAGAATTATGTGAAGTAGTGTTATCATATCTGTTTTTAAGATAATAATTTGAGGTACTGGGAAGTTAGATAATCCCCAAATCATCTGCCTAATAAAGCTTATGGCTGGAGTTTGAAACCAGGCTACTTGGTTTCAGAGTCCAGGTTCTTAATCCCTCTCTACTGAGTAATGGGTATCTTGAGTAATCCATTCTAGGAATGCTACCTTTTATATTAACATTCCATTTGGGAAGCTGTAGGTAAAACTTAATTGACCCACAGTTTTATTTAAATATGACAAAATTCTGTTTTATTTAATCTAGGTATTGGATACATATATAGGATATATATGTATATATAACTCATAAATTTTATATATATATGAATTATTATGTATATATAATTCATGAATTATTTTAAAAAATATTTAGTGTACAATTGACAAACTTGATTTCCTCTTACCTTCTTTCTTTACTGCTTATATGATATTATAATTAAATATATGTAAATATTTACTTTTATCTAATTCTATTTTCATGGTTTTAGGATAGTCTTAAAATTTCTACTATTATCTTTGAAATCATTTTGCTTATAAACTATAATTCATAGAAATTTTATGGATAACTGAAATAAGTCTGGAGATTAATCCCTGAGCCATTTTAAAAGAAAACATCAGTAAGAAGGAAACATTCACATTAATTCAAGTGTGAAATAGTGTGCTTGCTCATAGCCCATCGTTGCTCTAATGACTGTTGACTGCAAAGACATTCAACATCTCATCTTTTAATAAAGTTTGACAACACATTCTTGATAATTTAGGCCTCATTGATTTTTCTACTTATTTCTGAATTTATTACATTTGAAACTTACAGATCCTTGGCTGACCTTTTGTATCAAATGGTACCATAGAGGATCGTGCATTCAAGACAGTCCTTAAACTAGTCAAATATTGTATTACTCTGCTTTCATACCATTTAAAGACTGGAAGAGCTCTGGGATTGCCTTGGAAACTCACTGAATGTTTAGTTGCAACTTCAATTTTCTGTTGATAGGGTTTGACTCAGACAAATTAATACTTTACCTATTTACATTTTATTCCATACAGTCTTATATTTATGATGACTTCTACTACATGAATTAAGGTATTCAATTTTACCATTGTTAAGGATCCTATTCTCTTTTGATCATTGCCTTCTTCTGACATTCATTTCTACAATGTGCCTTATGATGACTAACCCTAGATCTAATATTTTATTTGCAAAAATATTTTTGATGATTGACTAACTACTCTGTCTACATTAGACCCATTTGGTAAGATTCGTAGTAAATGTTAGAATTGAAGATAACAGGAATCTCTAAGGAAGCCACAAGTGAATAGTGTTTATTTCTTTAGCGATAAAGAGATTCAGCAATCAAGCTGTTACCTTGGGATAGCTTCTTTTATTTAAATCTTTCATTATTTAGTACTTAAAATGTTTAAGCCCTATATCCTCAACAAGATTATACACTATAAAGACAATACTTTTCAAACTTCAGAAACCTCACAGCAGCACTCAGCCCAGTGCCTTGAATAAGGTAGATAAAAATAATTTTAACTGATTGAAAACAAAAAATGTGGTGAATTAACATTTCAAAAGTTTACCTAAGAATTGAAACAAGTGAAATGTAATAGGGAATCCAGGCCAAATCACGTTTTGATAATGATCTCCTATGTGATCCAACAAACCTGATACATTTCTCAAGTTAATGACCTTTCCTCTAAGCCCACAGTTTTCCGCATTTGATTGTATATATTCCAGACTCTTCTGTGAAGTTTAATCTCTGGACTTTTTTAAACAAATAGACATAGAGTCTAAGGTGCATTGTGTGATACTGCTTACAGATCACAGTTATTAAATGATTGTAGATGACTTTAAAATTTTAAATTTAGATAATACAGCCTCTATACTCTCTTATAGTTCTAAAACCCATTCATTCATATCCCATGGCTTATAAATTAGAGTTCAAGTAACTCAGCTAATACCCCTCATCCATGACTCAGCCCCTACAGACTTTTCCAGGGTTTTCTTCTGCCATTTACTCTTTGTTATGATCAACTAATGCAAAATTGCTTGAAAGTATTTTTAGCATACTCTCCTACTTCATGCCTCTGTGCCTTTGCTATGTTCTATTCTTTTATCAGCCTGGCAAGTTCATCTTTCTAATCCTGTCCACGAGGAAATTTTTTCTCTATAAAGTCTTTCCCAAAGCTGTACCACTGCTGGGAAAATTCCTCTCTGTCTCTCTCCTGTTCTATACTGCTTTTGTACCTTGTGTATCATTTAATTTTACTGGTAAGACATTTGAAGTCACCTCTCTACCCTACTAAAATGCAAGCTGTTTAAATGTGGAAGCAGTCTATCTTTAACCACTAAGATGTTAAAATGAGGTGAGCATAAAAATACACCTAGTCCACTTGCCATGTTTTATAAATGAAGACTGCTATAAATGTTAAATGCTATTTTATATTTAAAATTTAATTTATATTTTATCTAGAATTGTCAAAATATACGTCAGAAATTACTTGCAATCAAGTGAATTTTCTTACTCAAGTAATGCATTTGTATGTCAGTTCTGTGTTGTAAAAAATAAAAATTCCCATGATCTGATAATGCATATTCTCATGAGAATTAGAGAATTGGCCTGATTTCCTGTCATGAAACAGGGAAATCCCATTATTCTTTCTCAAAATCCTTTTGGTGCCCATCTGAATACAGTAATATATTTGACAGCATATCTTTATAGATCTATGTCCTTGTTATCATAAGTCCAACTTTCATGTCTAGAAGAACTTGCCATTTTCATCTGTTAATGATTAGCTATAAGGTAGGAAGTATCATTGGAGGGAATAAGATAATTTTTTAAAAATGTTTATTTCATATACTTTTATACTTTTAAAAACTTTGCAATAAGGTACACTTATATTGTTCATGGGGTTCTCAAGGCAGGAATACTGAAGTGGTTTGCCAATCCCTTCTCCAGTGGATCACCTTTTGTCAAAACTCTCCACCATGACCCGTCCGTCTTGGGTGGCCATACATGGCATGGCTCATAGTTTCATTGAGTTAGACCAGGCTGTGGTCCATGTCATCAGATTGGTTAGTTTTCCGTGATTGCGGTTTTCAGTCTGTCTGCCTGTTGATGGAGAAGGTTATGAGGCTTATGGAGGCTTCCTGACGGGATAGACTGAGGGGGAAACTGGGTCTTGTTCTGATGGGTGGGGCCATGCTCAGTGAATCTTTAATCCAATTTCCTGTTGATGGGTGGCGCTGTGTTCCCTCCCTGTTATTTATTTGGGGCCAAACTCTGGTGGGGGTAATGAAGATAATGGTGAGCTCCTTCAAAAGGTCCCATGCATGCACTGCTACACTCAGAGCCCCCAAGCCTGCAGCAGGCCCCCACCGACCCACGCCTCCACCAGAGACTCCTGGACACTCCCGAGCAAGTCCGGGTCAGTCTCCTGTGGGGTCACTGTTCCCTTCTCCTGGGTCCTGGGGCCCAAGGTTCTGCTGTATCCTCAGAGTCTATTAGTCTACACTTATATTTTTATTTTTTGTAAATAGAGAAAATAAATAGTATATCTGACTGAGTTTGGTTCAATAACTGTTTGAGTCCCTTAAAAACAATTTATTATGAAAAAATGCATTTTGAAATAATTTGGGATTTATCAGTGTCTTCTTTATATGCTGTCTTTAACACTGTCAACCAGAGATATCAGGTTCTCTTCAAAATTTTGACTAATCTGGTTCAAGAATTAAATATACAGAAGATAACTGAAATTAAAACTAAGATCTACTTTGTCTTCTAATATTTCATCCTACTAACACAAAATAAAACACAACATCAATATTTCTATTGGAAATTTATATAGAGCAATCATAGTAAACATTGCTCATTGATTCAGATATATGCTTCCATTTTCCAGTACAAATGAGTTTGTATGATATGACCCAAATAAAATATGAAGATTTCTGTTTGGTATCCCATTTTCACTAAGTTCTTCTTTAATTCATCTATAAAGTTAGTGCAGAATTGTTAGCAATTTCTAAAACACTGCCTCTATTTTATTTTTATTTTTTTCTGTTTCTTATGTCTTCCAATGTGCCTTTTCTCACTTGCATTTTTTTAATGTGTTCATTTCTCTATGTTCTATACACCAAAATGTTTTACTTTCAACTCACATTTGAATGCTAGGTTAGTTGAGTAAATAACTATAGCTTCAATATTATTTTACTGCTTCATTGTTCATTTTACAACTAAATAATCTGAGAGAAACCTCGTTTTTTTTCACTATGTTTTATTTTTTAAGTTTCTGTTTTGACTCCTTGTCAATGAATGTTGGGGTCTTTTGTTCTGAACACATAACTCTTTCCAAAGGATGGGAAATTTTCTTTGATTCCTACCATTCAATATTCATTAATTGGGTTATTCATCAAATATTTATTATGTACCTTTTATGTTCTAGTCAGTATCTGAGTATAGAGGACAGAGTAGGTGACAAACAGCAAGTGCCAGAAGTCTAGGGAAGGAGATCAACAATAAGTAAATGAATGATTATGATTGCAATCAACATTGTGAGGATAAATACAGCAAAACCAGGGAAACATGGAGTGCTTTGCATGAACTGTGTTATTCTATAAAGCTCAGATAAGGAAGATCCTGTGGGTAGGTTGATGTATGAGCAGAGATCTGAAAAAAGTTGAGGTAAGGAATCTAACATTTATTGTAAAAGTGTTCTAGACAAAGGGAGCAGACATGTACAAAGACTGATTCTTATTTGAGTTGAGAACATGCTAAGCACTGCAAGGAACAGAAAGAAAGCCAGTGTGGCTGGAGTGGAAGGAACAAGGATAAAGCTGGAAGGAGACAATTTAGAAAAGTAATTGTGAAATCCGAACACTTAAGTCCTCTCCTGTAAAGGCTCTGTTATCCCTTCTGGGACATGTGCCATGAATATTGAAAATCCCAGATTTGGTTTTCAACTTTTTAACTTTACTCTCATTCCTTTCATTTTCTTTCTTTCTTTCTTTTCTTATTTTTTAATGTCAGATAAAACCTCAGTCCAATCTTATAACTTAAGAGTGAATCATCAACTATATCCATTTTACTATTTCTTGGAAGTGTTAAAAGGAAAACTAGTTATGTTTTTAATTTCCAACAACATAACATGGCATCAAATGTATCTATTATGGCCCATATACTTTATGGTTCTTGAATTTATGTCTATATTTACATATGAGACCCCACACTGACAGTTGGAGTGCTATGTTCAAACCAGCATGAACTTTGTAAAAAGCCAAGAAGCGTGGAATCTGCTTGAAGGCGCTGCAGCTCTGCGGGGTTAGATGGGAACTGTGGGTGGCGGGGGGAAATCGCTGATAGGTGTCTGGCTGTGGATTCCTCAGGCCTCACGTGTTCAGGGCCTATAGTAGCACAATGCTGGGAAACTTCTATGCTACTCTGTTTCTCTGACCCAAAACTTATTCTGGGTTTCTTCTAAATGAGAGCACCCAGTTCACCTTCTAATTGTGGAATTACTTTATTCTGAAGACCCATACTAAAGTCAACAACTCTGACTGTGAAGAAACACCCAAAGAAGCCACTTAGTATATTCAGGAACTGACTGGTCACACAAGCAAATGTTCCTTCTGTAGGAAAACATATTTTTTAAATATACCTAACATTGAATTTATATGTGATTATCATTTTCTTTGTTTAGTATATCATATTTGCCTTCTCTCTTATATCTTACTGATTTGTTCTGCTCTCCTCTCTAATACTAGTATCCATTTGATTTTATTTTAGTATTTTTCTTTCACTTCACTGGAATGTGAGTGTGGAGAAATGCTCAGTCGACCTGCAATACAGGAGATGCCAGTTCGATTCCTGGGTCGGGAAGATTCCCTGGAGAAGGGATAGGCTGCCCACTCCAGTATTCTTGGCTTTCCCTGGTGGCTCAGATGGTAAAGAATCTGCCCACAATGCGGGAGACCTGGGTTCAATGCAGGTGGAATTTTTACAAGTTGAGGTCGCAGGGAAACCCACATATTTGCATAGACAAGTTTTAAATGTTTTACTTTATAAAACAACTTCCAATACTTCAAATCTTATTGAATATTTTTTGCCTAATAATATTATTTTTCCTTAAGAAATTAAGGTTACATGCCAAATTTTGAGACATAACAAGATCACCATTCTTTCAAAATAAAAAATATAAGTAACAGAATATGAACATAATAAAACTTCTATTTGAAATTGCATGAGAGATCTGAAGTTCAAACTAATTTCATTATTGGGGTATTAGTGCACCTTTTTAAGTGAAAAATGACGTTGCAAATGCCAAGTATGTTGTTTCTCATATATGTTTTTCTGGTTAAGAATAGCACAGGCATTCTGAAAAAAAGAGTTGACAATTTAGTTAGAAATACTAAAGAACTGGTATTAACAAAGGCACAGACAATAAAGAAAATAAATTACATTATACCAATCATCATTGTTAAAAATATTTCATATAGAAGGTGTAAATGTATTCATTGTCCAGGTTATAGAATAAGAATTAATAGTTAAAAGTCATAAGAAACTTTATTTCAAGCCAGTGTAAGATGACATTTTATTAGGTCCTTTATATCTACCAGTGGCCCTTGCTCACCTGTGAACTGCTGAAACCCCATCCCATGGGAGTGTTCAAGTTAAGACTGGGATTCCATGTGTTAAGAAACTTAGAAAACTTACAATACTATTTATTGTTGTTGTTCAGTCGCTACCTCATGTCCAGATCTTTCATGATCCCGTGGGCTGTAGTCTCCCTTGCTCCTGTGTCTTTAGGATTTTCCAAGCAAGAATACTAGAGTGGGTTGCCATTTCCTTCTCCAGGGCATCTCCCCCACCCCGGAATGAAACCCACATCTCCTGCATTGCATTGTATTGCAGACGGATTCCTTACCATGGAGCCATTGAAGAAGCCCAGTACTATGGTGCTAATAAAATGATGTCTAAGGTTCCATCTAAAAGATTCTATAATCTTTTCCTAAATGTTGTTTCTATACAAATACAAGGATCAGAATTCATGTGCCTTTGCTTAAGGTTAGATTAGGTCCTTTAGAAAGTTTGTTGGTGTTTTGCTTTTGCTAAACAATGGATTTTTGTTGTATTTGTTAAATAATCACTCTCTCTTATTTATTAGCAATACTCTAATTGGATGCTTTCCTAAAATTATGAAAAGAGGACAATATAATTTGATTATTATTTGTGTTTCTTTAATCTGTCAGACAATGTTACTGCTTTCTTGGAAAATGGATGTTAGGTTTAAATTATAAGAATCTAATTTTCTAATCTTGTCATCTAAGATTGCAAGACTGAATTTCACTGTAAACAACTGGAGATGATTTTAAAGTATATGTGCAGTTACCAATTCCTTTCCTTACTCCAGGTGCTTTATTTCTTCAGAGGCAACGTTTTGTGATAGATTTGAGAGCTTAAGTGGGTAAGATTAGAACACTTTAGACGGAAAGAAGGAAAAAGAGTTAATATTTGCTACCTAAGTATAGCATCTTCAATATTTTAAGCTGTAGATGATTTCATCGGTCTGTTTCTCACAGCACTAAAATTGGATGATTTCTTAAGGGTTATTTTAAAAGGAATCAGAGAAAATTCATGTTATATCTTATATAGAGCTACCTCATGTAATCTCCTTTTAATAAAATCTGAAAAAATTATTACAATATATTGCCTACCAAGAAAAAGAGTTTAAAAATCTCAATATTGATTAGAATTTCTCTCCTGTTCAACGGCATATCTCCATTTTGTTAAAACAACCCATTATTTAATTGACATACACTTTACAAAAATTTTATTTATATCTATTTTTCTTCTATATGATCAGCCATAAACTATTCTTACAGTTCACAAAGGCCTAAACATAATGTTGTGATGAAATTAGCTGTTTATATGACAAAATCTTTTCACTTTCCTCCTGAACACACAACTAGATTACGTTTTTCAGATTTTCTTGCAGTTTTCAGATTTCCCATGCATGATCCTTCATTCTCCATCTTCTCTTGTTTGATTCTGGATTCAGAGGATCTAGAGGAGGACTCTGAGGCCTCTGGAATGAAGGAGCCATATGATGGAAAGAGTCTGGCTCCCTGAATGACTGTGCAAAGCAGGACCACCAGCCATCCCTGCCAAGTTGCACTGGAAATACACCTTGTAATTTCTTACAGTGCTTCGCCTGTATTTCTATTGGAAGTCAGAGAAGACATAATGTTTTACTATGTTTATGGGAAAGCATCATCAGTATTTATCAAGACATAAGACATATATTTTTAGTGTAAATTCACTCTAGTTTAAATAAAAATTACTTATCTTTAGATTAGGAGGGCCTCCCTGCAGAAGGGCAGCAGACAGAGTGTCAGAGCATGTGCAGCCTAAAGGTGATGTGGCAAGCTGGTGCTGAGTACCTAGCTTTTGAAGCTGGAGAAGGTTGCCCACTTAGGAGGGCTGCCCCTTTTAAATGGTGTCAGCCCTGGAGAGGGTAGTGGGTAGATCCCTTCCAGAGGTTTAGAAATGCCATGCAAGGTTTTGGAGCTTGAGGAGGGAAGCAAGTTACTTGCATAGGGCACTGCCAAGCTCTGGTGTTGGAGTCTGCACGGGGTGAGGATTTCTGAAGGGACGGGACAAGGTGCGGATTATCACGTAGGAGACACTGAAGAGGCTGTTGTCTGCCCATTTGCAGGGATCCACCGGTGGGCAGTGTGAATATCCAGGATTACTGAGCAGGGCATTGGCATAACAGAAGCAGGCCCAGTGTAGGATGTCTGAGATGGGGCTTCCTTGGGGGGAATTCCCTAAGGAGGAAGTGACAGTGCTAGAGATAGGAAATTGATCACCTACAGGAAGATTAACCAAATACGTAAATATGTTAAGGATGATTTCAGCCAATTTACTCACTATTAGAGAAGTTATCACTGCAGATGGTGATTGCAGCCATGAAATTAAAAGACGCTTACTCCTTGGAAGGAAAGTTATGAACAACCTAGACAGCATATTAAAAAGCAGAGACATTACTTTGCCCACAAAGGTCCATCTAGTCAAGGCTATGGTTTTTCCAGTGGTCATGGATGGATTTTAGAGTTGCACTATAAAGAAAGCTGAGCACCGAGGAATTGATGCTTTTGAACTGTGGTGCTGGGGAAGACTCCTGAGAGCCCCTTGGACTGCAAGGAGATCCAACCAGTCCATCCTAAAGGAGATCAGTCCTGGGTGTTCATTGGAAGGACTGATGCTGAAGCTGAAACTCCGATACTTTGGCCACCTGATGCAAAGAGTTGACTCATTGGAAAAGACCCTGATGCTGGGAAAGATTGAGGGCAGGAGGAGAAGGGGACGACAGAGGATGAGATGGCTGGATGGCATCACCAACTCAAAGGATGTGAGTTTGGGTAAACTCCAGGAGTTGGTGATGAACAGGGAGGCCTGGCGTGCTGCGGTTCATGGGGTCGCAAAGAGTCGGACACAACTGAGCAACTGAACTGAAGAGAGGAGTTAGTTACAATTTGTAAAAGAGAAAAAGAAAACTAGAAAGAAACCTGTAGTAGCACTCTGAAATTGAAAGTATTGAATGTTGGTTTAACTGGATACACAGACTTGTTCTATCCACTGAGAGAGCTTGGGAGAGGGACACTCTGCAGCAATGAGCACATGTAGCAGCCGCTGCTTGGAGTCTGAATATATATAGTATTATTTATCTACATATATTATGTATACAATATATATTATTTACACTATAAATTATACATCAATGTATAATACTGATTATAACTTTTGAATAAAATTGAAAACCATGTTTCCAAAACACAAATAAATAATCAGGGCTGAAGATGCAAAGAGGAACGAAGCATTTCTAAAGTAACTCCCCCATAACATATGTCCTAATTATAAAAGGAAGAAAGGAATATTTAAGAAAAAGTAGAAAAGTTAGGCAGACAGCTTCTTAATCATGTTATGAGTTTCCTAATTTTGATGGTTATATTATGAGCATGTAGGAAAAGTTCTTGCTGATAGGAAATATTAAGGTACTTGAGAATGATGGGTGGGGTTGCTTAGAGAAAAAAATCTAGAAGTTGCAATAATTATTTATATATTATACATTTAAGAAGCTAACCAATAGAATTCATACTAATAAATGCTGTTCATTTGCGGAGTCATGTTTGACTCCTTGCTACCCCATGGACTGTGCTATGTCAGGCTTCTTGTCCTTACTGTCTCACAGAGTTTGCTCAAATTCATGTCCATTGAGTCAGTGATGCTATTTAATCATCTCATCCTACGCCTCCTCCTTCTCCTTTTGCTTTCAGTCTTTCCCAGCATCAGAGTCTTTTCCAAAGAGTCAGCTCTTCACATCAGGCAGACAAAGTATTGGAGCTTCAGCTTCAGCATCAGTCCTTCCAATGAATATTCAGGACTGCTTTCCTTTAGGATGGACTTGTTGGATCTCCTTGTAGCCCAAGTGGACTCTCAGGAGTCTTCTCCAACACCACAGTTTGGAAGCACTGATTCTTCAATGCTCAGCCTTCTTTATGGTCCAACTCTCATATCCAAACATGACCACTGGAAAAACCATAGCTTTGACTATATGAACTTCTGTTGGCAAAGTAATGTCTCTGCTTTATTAATATGCTGTCTAGGTTTGTCATGACTTTTCTTCCAAGGAGCAAGTGTCTTTTAATTTTGTGACTGCAGTCACAATCCACAGTGACTTTTGAATCCAAGAAAATAAAATCTGTCATTGGTTTCCCTTTTTCCCCTTCTATTTGCCATGAAGTGATGAGACAGGATGCCATGATCCTCATTTTTTGAATGTTGAGTTTCAAGCCAAATATTTCATTCTCCTCTTTTACCCTCGTCAAGAGGTTCTTTAGTTCATCTTCACTTTCTGCCATTAGAGTGGTATCATCTGCCTATCTGAGGTTGTTGTTATTTCTCCTGGCAGTCTTGACTGCAGTTTGTGCTTCACCAATCCAGCATTTCACATGATGTACTCTGCATAGAAATTAAATAAGGAGGGTGACAATACACAACTTTGTCATACTCCTTTCCCAGTTTTGAACCACTCAGTTTTTTCATGTCTGATTCTAACTCTTGCTTCTTGACTCACATACATGTTTCCCAGGAGACATAGTTACTCTTCTATCAGTAGCAATAAAATGGAACACTAAATTGAAAATAGCAAAGGATTTGAACAAATACATCACAGAATAAAATATGGGAGTGATCAATAAACACATGAAAAGTGTTCAGTATCATTATCAATAGAAAAATCCAATGTGAAACCACAATTGGATACTATTTTATATGTAGCAGAATGGCTAAAATTTAAAAATGAAAAAAGGAACATATAACTGAATATTTATATGGAAAAAATGAATAATAATCCTATCCTCATTCTATAAAAATAAAATCATCATCATCATCATTTAAGACAGATAAAGTAACCATAAAACCTAGAACCATAAATCTTCTAGAAGAAAGCATAGAAGAATGCGTTTCATGACCTTGATGTCATAGATTAGCACATAGTAGCTAACACCTGCTAGTATAGTAGCAGGATGAAAAGCAATTAGATTTTACAACCAGCTTTGAGAATCTTTGCCATTTCCAATAAAGTTAAGAATACATCTACTCGATGACTCAGTATTTTTACTCCTAAGTATTTAATACAAAGGTCAATGAATACAAAAAATATTTTTACAAGAACATTCATAGTATTTTAAGTCTTAATAACAAGAAATGAAAAACCCAAATATCCATCAACAGGAAAGTTAGTTAGCTATCCGTGATTCATTAAAACAATAGAATACTGCTTGGTATAAAATGTAATAAACTGATACACATAAAGAAAGCACATAAAGAATCTTATAGACATTATGCAAAGTGAATAAAACTAGAAGCAAAAAAGGATGACATATTGTATGATGTCATTTAGTAAAATAGTCAAAAATAACCTACAGTGGTAGAAGTCAGATATTAATTGCCTCTGTGAAAAGGGGTTTGACTGAAAAAAAGATTGTTATAAGGGAAATTTCCAGGGTGATTAATTTGTTTTGGGTGGTGAAAGCTCATCAAACAGATAATGTAAGAAAAGTACATTTTACAGTGTGTGATTTATTCTTCGATTTAAAAATAATTTGCTGAAGTTTCACTTATAAAGGGGTTGGTTAGGGTAGAGTCTTAATTTACTTGAATAGTGTTCATTGTTTATTAAATTCAGGGCATGGTTACACTGACTTGGGGAGGATGAGACCTCATCCACTAAACTAAGAAAGGGAGGAAGACAGGAAGGCAGGCAAGCGAACAAACAGAAGCACTTGATTTTTGTTTCTCTTTTGTATAACTAACAAATATTTATTGAGCGCCTGTTCTGTCCTCTATTTAGGCTTTGAAAATAGAGTGATAAATAAGTCAAATGACTCACTGTCTTCACAAAGCTTCTAGTGGGGAGAAATTAATTAAGTGTACAATGTCAAATATTCCACTTGAATTGAACCGAGGAAGTCCACACTGAGAAGATATTTGAGTAAGCTAAAAATGAACAATGAAGGAAGCCACTTAGAATTTTTTGACAAAAGATATTAATTTAAAGATTTGTTTTGATAGTGCAGATAAATTATCTTTTACATGTTATAGTTTTTATCTTGTTATTTTATGTAAAAATTGTATGAAAATACTGAAGACAAATATGATTTTTTAAATATAATGTATCATTACTTTTATTTCTGAAAAAAATATAGTTTTGGCATCAATGTAGGGACTGGAATTTGGGAGGATATTATTATCTAATACATAAACAAAATTATACTCTTACAAAACCAAATGATGCTATTAGGAAATTTTACAGTCACTTGTCAGAATTTCTTACACATAAGAGAGGATCTAGGGTCTCCATTCCTTGTATATGTTTAGAGTGTCACCCTGGACTTCTGCTAATGCTGAACATCTGTGTTTTGTTTTCGCTGAAAGATGTCTCATTTGGACTGCCAAAAGAGAAGGGGGTCATTAGTTATTCAATAATGTGAAGTTATCCAGCAGACTATCCCTGTATGAGGAATATTAATGTCAGTAAATTCATAGCCACTACAATTAATCCTAAGGATTGCTTCACACTGGGAGTCATTTTAGGCAGAGTTTCAAAGGAGAATGCCAAACTATCACAAATCTCAAAATAAAAGCAGAATCCATTTTATATGGCATTTACTGCTTGGGAAATATTTTTAAGCTGATATTTTCTGAATACTAAAGTGAAAACATAAGGAATGAACAAGGTAGGTACTTATGTGTCTGCTGAATTCCCAAGATTCAAATTGTGTTTAGTGTAGCTTGTGTTCATGTATTTGGTGAAAGATGAATATTTCATGTGACTTCTCTCTATTAATTTGTTTATTTGATTATTTTATAAATTACAACAAATTGTTATCCAGCATGGTGAACAACTGGAAACTTACAATTTTATGTGAAAGATCATATTCCAGGAGAGAAACAAGCTGCTGTACATTACATATCATTAATATCCTTATTATACATGATAATGTATAAAACAAATTCATTATAATTTGAATTATTTTGATCATACATAAGCTAAAGGTACTATTACAGGTATTGATATGAATAGTTGGAATAAGTGGTTCATTCTTTTTGCTGCTTAATGTATCTTTTAATATTCACGTTTGTGCTCTTCTAAAATGTATAAATATAATGCAAATGTATCTTTCTAAAATGCAAAAGTGACCTTTTATATTTGATAATTAAAGACTCTTTGGGAGACTATTAGTAAGATGGTGATTTTTAATATTTAGGTACATATTATATAAGCATTTATTCAATATATGTGTGTGCTATAGGCTAAGTTGCTTCAGCTGTCTGACTCTTTGTAGCCCCATGGACTGTAGCTGGCCAGCCTCCTCTGTCCATGGGATTTTCCAGGCAAGAATATTGGAGTGGCTTGCCATGCTCTCCACCAGGGGATCTTCCTCATCTAGGGACAGAACTCGCAACTCTTACATCTCCTGCATTGGCAGGCGGGATCTTTAACATTAGCACCACCTTAGAAACACTATGTACACCTATATTCACTCACTATAGTCACACTTTGAATTTAAAGGTAATACAAACAAATAACTGATATTCACAGAGGAAATGGAATAATAACAGTGACACATAGCAGCATAGAGATCATGTTGACCAAATCTTTATGTTTAAAATGGAAACAGTTCTAATATCATCTTCCTGTTTCTTAGTTTTGTATATTATAAAATCAAAGTTTTATTAAAATAAAAGAGTGCATGGAAAGATTGCTTATGTGTGTGTGTGTGTGTGTGTTCAGTGTCTCTTTATATAAATATAATTAAATTGCTTATATATTTGGTAATTATTCATTATAAGCTACCAGTAAAACTTTGTTTCAAGACATTGTTTGTCTTTGAACATGTGACTCTGAAATACATGAGGTATTGCTCAAATTGGTTATCCCATATCTTTCTACCATTTGACCTCTACTATTATTTTCCAGGCCTCCAGTTATACATGTGCAAGGTTTGAATCACAGTTTGTTGTTGTTCAGTCACTCAGTCATGTCTGACTCTTTGCAGCATGGACTGCAGCATTCCAGGCTTCCCTATCCTTCACTCTCTCTCAGAGTTTGTGCAAACTCATATCCATTGAGGCAATGAGGCCATTCAACTATTTCATCTTCTGTCACCCCCCTCTCCTTCTGCCCTCAGTCTTACCCAGTATCAGAGTCTTTTCCAATGAGTCGGCCTTTGCATTAGGTGGCTGAAGTACTGGAGCTTCAGCTTCAGCATCAGTCCTCCCAGTGAATGTTCAAGTCTGTCACTGTTTCCATTTCTCTTCATCTTTGCCATGAAGTGATGGAACTGGAGCCATGAAATTAGTTTTTTGAATGTTGAGTTTTAAGTCAGCTTTTTCACTTTTTTTTCCCATCTTCATTAAGAGGTTCCTTAGTTCCTCTTCACTTTCTGATATTAGGATTTTTTCATTTGCATATATGAGATTATTGATACTGCTTGATTCCAGTTTGTGATTCATTCAGCCCAGCATTTCACATGACGTACTCTACATAGAAGTTAAATCAGCAGGGTAACAATATACAGGCTTGAAGTACTCCTCTCCCAATATTGAAGCGGTCCATTGTTTCAGTTAGAACAGTCCAGTTCTAACTGTTGCTTCTTGACCTGCATACAGATTTCTCAAGAGGCAGGTAAGGTAGTCTGGTATTCTTGTCTTTTTAAGAATTTCCACAGTTTCTTGTGATCCACACAATCAAAGACATTAGTGTAGCCAGTGAAGCAGAAGTAGATGGAATTCTCATGCTTTTTCTGTGACCCAATGGATGTTGGCAATTTAATCTGTGCTTTCTCTAAATCCAGCTTGTACATCTGGAAGTTCTTAGTTCACATACTGTTGAAGCCTATATGGAAGAATTTTGAGCATTACCTTTCTAGCATGTGAAATGATTGCAATTGTGTGGTAGTTTGAACATTCTTTGGCATTGTCCTTCTTTGGGATTGGAATGAAAAACTGACCTTTTGCAGTTCCATGGCCACTCCTGAGTTTTCCAAATTTGCTGACAGATTGAGTGCAGCACTTTAACAGCATCATCTTTTAGGATTTCAAATAGTTCAGCTGAAGTTCTATCACCTGCACTACTCTGTTCATCAAGGCCCAATTGACTTTACACAACAAGATGTCTGGCTCTAGGTGAGTGATCACACCATAATGGTTATTTGGGTCATGAAGACCTTTTATGTGCAGTTCTTCTGTGTATTCTTGCCACCTCGTAATATCTTCTGTTTCTGTTAGGTACACAAAGTTTCTCTCCATTGTGTCCATCTCTGCATAGAATGTTGCCTTGCTATCTCTAATTTTCTTTAAGAGATTTCTAGCCTTTCCCATTCTATGGTTTGCCTCTACTTCTTTGCATTGTTCTCTTAAGAATGCTTTCTTTTCTCTCCTTGCTATTCTTTGAAACTCTACATTCAGATGGGTATCACATCTTTCCTTTGTTTCTTTGCCTTTCACTTCTCTTCTTTTCTCAGCTATCTGTAAGGCCTCCTCAGACAACTAATTTGTCTTGTTACATTTCTTTTACTTGGGGATGGTTTTGGTCACTTCCTCCTGTACAATGTTATAATCCTCTGTCCATAGTTTTTTAGGCATTCTGTCTGTCAGATGTAATCCTTTGAGTCTGTTTGTCCCTTCCACCACATAATCATAACGGATTTGATATAGGTCATACCTGAATGACCTAGTGGTTTTCCCTGCTTTCTTCAATTTAAGTCTGACTTTTGCAATAAGGAGTTCATGATCTGAGCCACAGTCAGCTCCCGGTCTTGTTTTTGCTGACTGTATAGAGCTTCTCCATCTCATGTTGCAAAGAATATAATCAATTTGATTTTGGTTTTGACCATCTGTCCATGTGTAGAATTGTTTCTTGTGTCGTTGAAAGAGGTTGTTTGCTATGAGCATTGCATTGAATCACCATACAGAGACTAAATGATTAAAAGAAATAGTGGCTCACTTAACTTATCTAACCTTATGTTTTTCCATAGGAGGACGTCAAAAAGGAATATTTGCAAAAGGAACTAAAGAGGGAATGGAAAAATTTCAAGGTACAATACCATATATTGCAACAAATATTTAGGATAGCTATTTATTCTTCAAACTGCATTAAATTAGTAATAGCTTTTCCAAAGAGTATGAATATTAAAGAAAGTGAATTTTTTATTATAATAAAAGGATGTTAAAGGCAATATTTTTACTAAAATATCAGTTGTTCTTTATATATTAATACTGTTGTGTAAGAAACATATCAAATAAATTTGTAGTAACCTTTTTTTCTCTTAGATGGAAGATTATGCATTTAATACCTACTGTGTGTTTAGATTATGTATGCTGCATCATTTAACCCCAAGAACTCCTGTGATTACTTTTCTTATTTTATGGAAGAGGAAACCAAAGACTAGAGGTTAAGGAAATTGTTCAAGAAACAGAGATAGTATAACTTCCAGTGAAACAGCTTGGGTAAAACAACAAAAGAGGGAATGGAAAATTCAAGATACAATGAGTCCCTTGAAATTGTATGCCTCTTTCTATGAAAGCCATAGAAAGTAGCTTGCAAGTGAGATTAAAACTATATTTTGTAATATATGCATCAAAAGAAAAGTTATTGACTCTAGTTATTGATTTCCATCTTGCTATAAAGAGGAGAGTGGAAAATTTGGCTTAAAGCTTAACATTCAGAAAACTAAGATCATGGCATCTGGTCCCATCACTTCATGGGAAATAGATGGGGAGACAGTGGAAACAATGTCAGACTTTATTTTTTTGGACTCCAAAATCACTGCGGATGGTGACTGCAGCCATGAAATTAAAAGGTGCTTACTCCTTGGAAGGAAAGTTATGACCAACCTAGACAGCATATTAAAGAGCAGAGATATTACTTTGCCAACAAAGGTCCATCTGGTCAAGGCTATGGTTTTTCCAGTGGTCATGTATGGATGTGAGAGTTGGACTATGAAGAAAGCTGAGCGCCGAAAAATTGATGCTTTTGAACTGTGGTGTTGGAGAAGACTCTTGAGAGTCCCTTGGACTGCAAGGGACCCAACCAGTCCATCCTAAAGGAGATCAGTCCTGGGTGTTCATTGGAAGGGCTGATGCTGAAGCTGAAACTCCAATACTTTGGCCACGTCATGCAAAGAGTTGACTCATTGGAAAAGACCCTGATGCTGGGAGGGATTGGGGGCAGGAGGAGAAGGGGATGACAGAGGATGAGATGGCTGGATGGCATCACCGACTCGATGGGCATGAGTTTGAGTAAACTCCAGGTGTTTGTGATGGACAGGGAGGCCTGGTGTGCTGCGATTCATTGGGTTGCAAAGAGTCGGACACGACTGAGCGACTGAACTGAATTGAACTGATGAGATTAATCCAGATTTTGTCACTGTGAAAAATTTACTGCCAGAATCATCACCATCATCATCACTGTCTCCACCATCATGTATCCAGTACCTTTTGTAAGATACGCACAGTGGGTAAAGCAGTTGTAAATATTTCATTCATGTATATCACTAAATATTTGTATGTTTAAAAGCAAAAATGGTATAACTCTGAAGGCTGTGTCACAACTGAGACACATAAGCTCTGATATGTGCAAAAAAAAAAAAAAAAATCAAAAGGAACACAAAATAAAGTTCTAAGACAATGCCCCACCTTTTAGAGTAGCAAACTCTTTCTTTTTCTGGCTAACACAGCAGAGTATTGTGTGAGACACCACATCATCAGTATGGAGTAAAAATTTCATACATTTTAAATGGGACATCTTATTTTTCAAAAATGCTCTGATAGACACCTCCAGTAAAAAGAAGGAAGGGTAAATGTGTTTCAAACAGTTCAACCCACCACAGGTAAGTGCTGCTCAACTCCTATAAGACGTTAAGCCTAGAAAATGTCTCTACTCTGTGCTGTAGTCGTGTCGGGTGGGGTATCTACCTAATACTTAGAAAAGACAAATGTGTCACAAAGATTTTTCAAATATTTATTTCTGCTGAGAGAACAGTGAAACAAAAGGTAGAATGAATCCCTACATCAAAATTCTACCTTCTATAACCAGGTGCAACAGTGTCATCTGTGGGCTGAATGACAGCTTGCTCTTGCCATAGTAAATTTCTAATTCAGTCTTCTAGATAAGCTATTTTTTTATGTTTGCTCATATTCTTGTCAATGAGCTTTTATTTTACTCCCACTGGGAATTTTCATTGCTCCAAATATTAAAATTTACCAAAAATATAAGGTTAAGTCTATTACTGAAATATATAGTATTTTTTCTTTTAAATTCTAGTTCTTTCTAAAATAAAGTTAGATCATTTCTACACTCACACACAAAATATAAATGAATAAATAAATAAATAAGGCTATTTTAATACTTTCCAATTTTCCTTGAGGAAATCTAAATCTTTTAAAAATATAATTTGCGTATGATTTTGTAAGAATTTTGCCTCTACCAAAATCTCCTGTCTGCTGAACTTTCAATTCTCTAAAAGACCATTCTCTCTCTTGTCTAAAACACTTTTACCTGAATTAATTTATAACTGCTAATTTTCAGTTTAACTACTACACTGTAATTTCAATAAGGGAAAGAGATTGACAGGCACAGTGCCTGTCACGTAATGGGAACTCGATAATTATGAAAAATGAATGAATTATATACATACTACCAGCAGATGCCTTTGCTATTGAAATGATCTTGAATAAGGGTGCCATAACTTTGTTGATGTCACTCCAAATCTATGATGAGGGAATCCTTGGAAAATCTGGGAGTTCAACGTCCTTCTGCCAAGCTATTTTTTCCTTTAATAACTTTCTGCTGTAGAAATATTGTTATTGTGAAACAAAACTCCATCTCAGATGGGACTTATACTCAGATCAGGAGTTGAACCCAAAATCCCCACCTTAGGAGGGGACTCAAATCCACTGTCTTCTAATTAGAACTGCTCACCTGGTGTTGAGACGTACTGAAGCCCAGGTTCTTTTGCCTCATCACAGAAGAAGTTCAGGATGAGGCAAAGGGATAAGGTGGATAGGCAAACAGTGAGTTTATTAGTATCGGAAGTTTGTGAAAAAATACAAATGGGCAGGTAAGGGAACACAGTCCCAAGAACTAAGAAGGCTACATTTTTTTTTTTATCAAAGGAAACATGGGGAGGGAAGAAGATCACCTTCTTCCTCATTCTTTGCTAGGCATCAAGGTTTACATCATTTGTTTCTCCCTTGACCCCATATGGTCTAACCAAAACTGTGATGTCACTATTTAAATTATATGCATATTAGCAAAAAGGTGGTAACATGATACTAAAATACAGTAATTCATCTCAGATTCCTGTATAATGTCGCCTATAACCTAGATTATTTCCCCTACATTTCTGACTTGGCTACATGCAAAATTCTACCCTTCAAGGAAGGACCATTAACTCTGACTTCATGCAATAAGATTCACATCTCATGTCTATTGTTTTTAACTATTAGGATTTTTAAATTTTATTTTATTGTGTTTTAAATATTAGGATTTTTTTTTAAGTATTTTAAGCGTTTAAAGTATTTTTTAAGCATTACGGTTTTTATTCTATTTTGTTGTGTTTTACCTATTAGGATTTGTGACTTGAGTGTACCTGGCCCTTGAATGTGCCTAGTCTTCCTTCAAGGTAGAGTAGATTGTAGATTGGATTCTTTCCTTGAGTGTTTATTATCCTACAACAGTCTCCTAAGCTCACTTACAATTCATTCCCTGTCTTTAACCCTCTAGTGAGATTTCTAAACTAACTATAATATTCAATTATTCTCTACCAACTGCATATTTAGAAAATGATTCCTAGAACTTCTAGATGGATGTGTAAGACTATCAGATTTATTAGTTTATTGTGGAAACAATTTAAGAAGAGCTATTCACAGAGTTGTCCTTGAAGTTGTTGCTGTTTTCTCAAGTCCTTAAATATAGATTGCTTGCAAGTTCATCTGTCACAGGAATTCTTGTTAAACATGTTCTGTTACTTAACATTTGATGATAAGTCCTGACGAGATTTCTGTTAGAGAGCCAAGGAGTAGCCATGGCTCAACAATGATTTCTTTTCTATATTGTAACACCTATGTCGGGGGAATGTGTAATTTCCTTGGTTTTGAATCACCACAGCAAAGATTTGAAACAGCGGATCAATATTACAGCTTGGTTACAACTCAGTTTTATTCAACAAGCAAAGATAGTACACCCTTGAGGCATTAGGGCAAGCTGACCCCAAAGGAGAGACCTCAATCTGTGTTGGTTTCCTCCTTTTATATCTTTGTCTCCTTCCCGCCTTGAGCCTGCCCTATGCAAATTGGGCTGGCTGAGAAGGGGGCATGTTTGTTTCACATGAGGTTATCATTCTGGTCCATTGATCTTCTTGTGTTCCATTTTCACGAGCTTTTTCCTTTCTTTGTCTTTTACCCACTGCCATTTGAACTCCTTTCTCCCATTTTAACTACCTAACACCTAGACCTTAAAAAAAAAAAAAAAAATTCTGTGTCAATGGGAACATCAGATTTCATTTTAATAGTCTATAGATCTTCTAGACTTCCCTGGTGGCTCAGACGGTAAAGCGTCTGCCTACAATGCGGGACACCCGGGTTCGATCCCTGGGTAGGGAAGATCCTCTGGAGAAGGAAATGGCAACCCACTCCAGTATTCATTCTTGCCTGGAAAATCCCATGGGAGGAGCCTGGTTGGCTACAGTCTATGGGGTTGCAAAGAGTCGTACACGACTGAGCAACTTTACTTACTCATAGACCTTATGCTTGCACTAACAAGAAGAGACTGTGAACTTAGATATTTATGCTTTCTAGCCCTACAGCTAGAAATGTATGTATTCTATCGATTTTTTGTTGTTGTTGTGTTATAAAACTGAAGCTAAAAACCAATTGGAAATTGTATGGACCAATGCATAGCTGTACACAATGGTGTGATTCATGTATTTTTGCCTTTTCATACTGAAAAAAAGATGAATCACAAGCTGGAATCAAGATTGCTAGGCAATATCAACAACCTCAGATATGCAGATAATATCACTTTAATGGCAGAAAGTGAAAGGAACTAAAGAGCCTCTTGATAAGGGTAAAAGAGAAGAGTGAAAAATCTGCCATGAAACTCATCATTCAAAAAATTAAGATCATGGTGTCCAGGCCCATCACATCATGGCAAATAGAAGGGGAAAAAGTGGAAGCAATGACAGATTTGATTTTCTTGGGCTTGAGAATCACTGCAGATGGTGACCACAGTCATGAAATTAAAACACTCTTGCTCCTTGGAAGGAAAGTTATGACAAAGCTAGACTGCATATTAAAAAGTAGAGATGCCACTTTGTCAACAAAGGTCTGTCCAATCAAAGCTATGGTTTTCTAGTAGTCATGTACGAATGTGAGAGCTGGACCATAAAGAAGGCTGAGCGCCAAAGAACTGATGCTTTTGAACTGTGGTGTTGGAGATGACTTTTGAGAGTCCCTTGGCCTGCAAGGAGATCTAACCAGTCAATCCTAAAGGAAATCAACCCTGAATATTCATTGGAAGGACTGTTGCTGAAGCTGAAGCTCCAGAACTTTAGCCATCTGATGTGAAAAGCCAACGCATTGGAAAAGACCTTGATGCTGGGAAAGACTGAAGGTAAAGGAGAAGTAGGTGGCTGAGAATGAGATGGTTAGTTAGCATCACTGACACAACAGACACGGATTTGAGTAAACTCTGGGACACAATGGAGGACAGAGGTGTGGTACAGTTCATGGGGTTGCAAAGAGATGGACACAAAGAGTGACTGAATAACAACACAATTGTGTGTTAATCAACATGTTAAGTAAACTACTCTTCTCCCTCTCAAAACAAAGCAAAACAAAGAAACAAAAACCCTGTTTTCATGGTGCAAATCATCTCTTCATAGCCAATTTCAAGCTCCAAACATGATGTCACTGTTCATGCAGTTGGAAAGAGATGTGCCCATTT
This sequence comes from Cervus canadensis, assembly GCF_019320065.1. Lineage (NCBI taxonomy): Eukaryota > Metazoa > Chordata > Mammalia > Artiodactyla > Cervidae > Cervus > Cervus canadensis. Next base: position 71,232,012 of record NC_057397.1, on the reverse strand, counting down.
GACTCTCAGGGGATATGAACTGGCCTTAACACCCAAGAAGTTCCTGATGTCTGTGAGATTAGGTGGTGATGAGGTAGAAATTACTAGGCAGTCAGTATAGGACTCTGAGACCTCCTCTTGTTTTCAATGAATATCTCGCTCCATTAACCTAAAGCTATACCGTTTGTCCTGGAATTTGGGCCTGATAAATTATCAGCCCTCAGATCTAGGGAAGAGCAGCAATTAATTTCTGTCCCATATGCCTGAGGGAAAAACAGCTGATGATCATTAATCTTTAACCCTCATACCTGGTCCATTGTAAAGCGGCCAGGGGGCATGAGCAAGGGTGGAGGTTAAACTGAAGATCAAGAGAAGCCATCAGGACTTAACACAATGTTAAGTTAGACATTGTGACCTTTAAACTGCTTGTTGTTTAGTGGCTTCAGTCCCGTCCAACTCTTGGGTGATTTCAGGCATTGCAGCCGCCAGGCACTGGGATTCTCCAGGCAAGAATACTGGTGTGGATTGCCATTTCTTTCTCCAAACTGAGTGATTAGAAATGACATATTTTAAGAACAGGAGCCAACCAAAAATGTACAGATTAAAACTGGCAAGGATATAAACTGCTCTAATTCCCACCTTTGGGGGACTCTTTACCCGCCCCACCACCCCCCAAGTGTATATGCTGAGAGCTTTGTACTTTCCTTCTCTTTAATACCTTCTATTTGCTTGCTACTGTGTTTATGAAGTTCCCATTTAACTTACACAAATCTGACTTAAGCACTAGGTCCAGGAAGGTGGCTTTAAGAATTTCCAGAGAGTAAAGAAAGTGATAATGAGAAAAGGAGCCATTCTACCTAGACTGGTTGAGTCATTCTACCCCACCTCCTGAGAGATGAGGTAGAAACTAAACACTATTTTGGAAGATCAAGGAAAATGTAGAAATTTGGGGGATACTTGTTTATAAACTGAAATGTCATTTTCTAAGTGTTTTATACATGTGTCTCCCTCTTTTTTTCTTCTTTTATTTAAAGGTGCTCATGAATAGAACCATGCTACGGAATAGCATTAAATGCATATGAAAATAAATACTTAATGTAAACTTGAATATAGAAGTGAGAAAAGAATAATTTGACAAATTACTTTCTAATGCCTTTTCAGTTTTCAATTTCAGATTTAAAATATTGAATCCTTCAGTAGTTTGAAATAAAAATGACATAATAATAATTCCAATTTATATACTTCACTCAAATTTATTCTCAGGATAGAGATTTGGGGTTTTTTGTTTGTTTTGGGTAATTTTGAGTACGTTTCCAAAAGGTGATTTTGCAATTATTTTATTCTATTTGGAATAAATCCCAAATAGAATTCCAAATAGAATAAAATATTACAATTCCAAATAGAATAAAATAATAAAATATTAATAATTATGAATTGAAATATAATTCTGAGTCAGAGCAGAAATCTATTCTACCATAAAAAGACCTAAAGTAAATGAAAACACTACAAAAGTTAGAAAAAAATTGCATTTCAAAATATCTGGAATAATGGCTCCTTATTAATTTTTAAGCTGTATTTAAATTTTTAATGTAAATATTCAATAGGTTGCAGAAATAGTAGTTCAAGTCATGGTCTTTGGTCTACAAGTATAATTTACATGGGTCAAAGGGTTTTATAAATTTTGGAAAAGGGGTGAAGTGGACAGGAGCTGGTAGTGTCATTTCAGTGGACATATTAAATTATTTACAGTATTGGTTACAGTTGTTCAGATTTTTTAAAATCAATCTTTATACTTCGTAAGCATTTCAGATTAATCAAAGAATATTAATGCTTATTGCTTTCAATAAGAGACACAATGGACACAATTGAGTATATTTCCAAATTGTACCAAAAAAAACCCAAAAAGTTACTCCCCAAAATACAAGGAAAGTGCAAAAATTTCTCATTCATTTATGTTATAACTAATGTAAGTTTTTTCCTATCCATAAGTGCAGAAGCAAAAATGTATAATTCCATGGGGAGAAAATTTCATGTAAACATCAGTGTCCAAATGCCCTACTTGCATATGTATTTTTGATTATTGACACATATTTAAATCAGCATTTGCCCTAGTTCTTTGACCCCTAACATTATATCTCTACTATATCTCTATAAGCAAAATTAAATATCACTTATTCTTCTCTTTTCTAGGTTATATTTCATTAGTTCCTTCAATTCCCCTCGTAAATGCTGTTTCTTTTAATTATTGTGTTGCTTTCTTCTGGACCCTAAATGATTACCATAAGATTACAAAATTAAATTTCACTTGTTATGCCTAAGTCTTTAAGTATCAAATTATCATATTAATTGACCTGTTGCCTCAGGCTAGTCTTCATGATTAAAATGAATATGTTATTAACAAGTGAAAATATTTTTCTTTTCCTATTATACCAAAGTTTATCTTTTTATTGTAAATTGATATTTTCTTATTCTTCCTATTGAAATTATTATTAAAGGAAATATTAATCATTAATTTTCTGAATTGTGTTAAAGTTTTTAAAAGGAGAATTGAAGTTTTTTGTTTTTTTTTTTAACACCTCTTTCTCAGCTTTTTTTGAGAACGTTGTCTCATTATCTGACATTTTACTTCTGTTCATTTCCTGCTGTAGATTTTAGATTTCTTGAAGACCTCTTGTTTACATGTGTATGTACAGAACTAAGCACAGAATGGCATATGGGGAAAACTTCAGTGAGCATTAGTTAAATGATGAAAATTGATATCTGGATAATCAAAATAACTCTATCTTCTGAAATGTTAAAAAAAAAAAGGAAAATAATAAGGTGTAAACAGTCACTTCTTTTATGGATCTTCTGGATTTCTTTTATGGGAGATACATAAATTATAGAAATATGGACACAAGTGTATGTATAATGTGTGAGAAGTTCTCTAAAGAATGCTGCAAAGGAAAAGAAATAGGTATATGAGATTAAAAAAGAGGTACATCTAACAGTGTTTTCTTTGACTTAATGGAATTTGCTTTATTATCTTGTTGAAGACTAAACCTAAAATCTTAGTTATATTAAGATAATTTGCTATTTTTGATGCAATTCTATTTAGCACTTTTTATATTTAATTTCTACTGAGGTGGAAATCACATAACATAAAATAAACTATTATAAAGAGAGCAATTCAGTGGAATTTAGTACATTCATAATATTGATATTATGCAGCCACAATTTCTAAATTATTTTTAACATCTCAAAAGGAAACCTCATATCTACCGAGCAGTTATATCCCCAATCTCCTCTTTCTCGCATCATCTAGCAGTCACTCATTTGCTTTCTGTCTCTATGAATTAACTTATTATTTTCAGTAAGTAGAATCATACAATATGTAACCTTTTATCCGGCTTCCTGCACTTAGCATAGTGTTTCTGAGGTTCATCCAAATTGCAGCGTGCACTCCATTATTATGCCTGAACCACTAGCATGTATATATCACAGCATTTTTGTTCATTCATCTGTTTTCTTCTTCCAATTTTAGCTTAGATATAATTGGCGTACACCGCTGTATAAGTTTAAGGTGTACAGAATAATGATTTGACTTCATACATCATGAAATGATTTCAGTATGTTTAGTGAACATCATATCACTATAGATAAGCAGAATGCTGTTAAGATTAGTGTATTTTTTGAGACTTTTCTTACTTACTGAGGTAGATATCTGTCACTCTAAATTTTCCTTTTAGAACTATTTTTGCTGCATCCCATATATGTTGGTACATTGTGTATCCATTTTCACTTATATCCAGGTTTTTTTTTTTAATCTTCTGATTTCTTCAATGGCTCGTTTTTTGTTTAACAGCAGTTGTTTACCCTCCGTGTGCTTGTGCTTTTTGTAGTTTTCTTATTGTACCTAATTTCTAGTTTTGTAGCATTGTAACCGGAAAAGATTGTTGATACAATTTCAATTTTCTTAGATTTACTGAACCCTTTTTGTGATCGAGCATGTGATCATATGAGTATATGATCTATGCTTGCTAGCATGTGAGCCTGGAGAATGTCACATAACTTAAAAAGAATGTGTATTCTGCTACTTTGGACTGGAAAGTTTTACATACAAATATATGAAAAAAGAAAGCATTTGTTACTCAGTCATGTCCAACTCTTTGTGACCCCAAGGACTGTAGCCCACTAGGCTTGCGGTCCATAGAATTCTCTAGGCAAGGACGCTGGAGAGGGTAGCCATTCCCCTCTCTCAGGGATCTTTCTGAACCAGGGTTCGAATCCAGGTTCCCTGCATTGCAGGCAGATTCTTTACCATCTGAGCCATCAGGGAAGTCCATATATATACAGATGTGACAGCTGGACCATTAAGAAGGCTGAACACCAAATGCTTTTGAACTGTGATGCTGGAGTATACTCTTAAGAGTCCCATGGATAGCAAGGAGATCAAACCAGTCTATCCTAAAGGAAATCAAACCTGAATATTCATTGGAAGGACTGATCCTGAAACTGAATCTCCAATACTTTGACCACCTAATGCAAAGAGCCAACTCATTGGATAAGACTCTGATGCTGGGAAAGATTGAAGGCAGGAGGAGAAAGGGGCAACAGAGGATGAGATGGTTGGATGGCATCATTGACTCAATGGACATGAATTTGAGTAAACTCTGGGAGATAATAAAGGACAGGGAAGCCTTGCATGCTGCAGTCCATGGGACTGCAAAGAGTTGGATTTGACTGAGCAACTGAACAACAAATATATATATATATATACACACACACACACATATATATATGTATATATATTCTGGCTGGATGATATATTCATTCATGTAAATGGCACGCTAAAATTACCTAAAATTGTGTTACTGTCAATTTATATCTCTTAATATTTGCTTTACGTACTTAAATTCTCCTATGTTGAGTGCATATAGTCTACAAGTAGTATATCTTCTTGTTTGATCAATACCTTGATCATTAGATTCAGACAGTAAAGAATTCACCTGCAATGTAGGAGATCTGGGTTCAGTCTCTGGGTTGGGAACATTCCCTGGAGAAGGAAATGACAACCTATTCCAGTATTGTTGCCTGGAGAATTCCAAGGACAGAAAATTATAGTCTACGTCTAGTGGGGCATGGGCTGCTTTGGAGAGTCTCGGCTGACCACCAGTAGATTGGATAGGTAGAATCAGAGATGGCATCCCCTTCCAGCACTAAACCAGTTTGGTAAAAGTTGCATGCACACACGTTATGCATGCTAAGTTGCTTCAGTCAGGCCCAACTCTGCGAACCATGGACTGTAGCCCTCCAGGCTCCTCTGTCCATGGGATTCTCCAGGCAAGAATACTGGAGTGGGTTGCTATGTCCTTCTCTAGAGGATATTCCTGACCCAGGGACTAAGCCAGCATCTTTTATGTCTCTTGCATTGGCAGACAGGTACTTAGCACCACCTGGGAAGGTAAAAGGTGAACCCCAAATAAACAAAGAAAAACAAGTAAACAAATGAAAACTGGCACTTACCAGCTTCTCTGAACCCAGAGTGAATTCCAACAGATCTCTACTTCTTGGGCACATCTCTAAAATCATTCAATGAATCTCCTTATGTATGCATGCTAAGTTGCCTCAGTCGTGTCCAGCTCTGTGAGACCCTAAGGACTATAACCCTCTGGGCTCCTCTGTCCGTGGGCTTCTCCCAGGAAGTATATGTTATGCCCTCCTCCAGGGGATCTTTCTGACCCCGGGATCTAACCCACACTTCTTACATCTCCTGAATTGGCAGGTGGGTTCTTTGCCAATGGTGCCACCTAGTAAGCCCCTCCTTATGAATGACCCAGGCACTTTTCAGAACATTGCCTCTGTTCTGGAATTCAGAGAGAGTTAGTTTTTGCACATGCCCTTTAAGAGTGAAGTCTCAGTTTTCTATAGCCTCCCCAGCAGTCAGGGACACATAAGTACCGTTGATTTTCAAAGCCAGATATTGTGGGAGATCATCTTCCCAGTGCATATCCCCTGGCCTGGGGAGTCTGGTGTGGGGTTTGAACCTCTCATTACTCAGAGGCAACCTTCAGGGCTGTGATATCCTTTCTGCCTAGAGGTCAAAATACTGACATTTGGTTCATGGCCAGACCATGTCTCCACACTACCACCCATTTCACTATGGCATGCCCTTTTTATTTTTAGTTGTGGAACATATTTTCTAGTAGACTTCAAGTGATTCTCAGAGATAGTTGCACCATAAGTAGTTGGAATTTTGGTGTGCTTATGGTGGGAGGTGAGTCCAGGATCTTTCTACACCACCATCTTTTCCTACCCCTCTTTGTAACACTTCATAAATGTGAAAGATGCTCACTATCATGAAACTTTGCCTTTCAGAGCTTAACATTTATTTATTTGATGTCAATATATAAGGTGGGACTTTAGAGTAGTAGCATACTATAATTCAGAGTATCCTAAGGGAAGTAATTGTAATTCACTTGTTTTTCTCTTTCATATGGAAAAAAAGCAGAATAAGCTTTAGTGTTAATTTTTGTGCATTATGCATTGTAATGTCTTATCTTGAATATATACAGCTCTGTGAGTTTTCCTTTAATGTAACATTTCAATTTCCCTGAGTCTAAATATAAAGATAAAAGTATTTCTTCAGATCACTGTAATTTAACAGTCGTTTTAAACAGTGGCTAATAATACAGCATCTGTCTAAATTTTACATAGACCAACTGTATATGTTATATGCAAAGGCTGGTGTCCACTTATCAGTGATAGGAGGATATAAAGTTCTAGAATTGAGCAGTGGGGCTGAGGAGCTAAATCAGTTACAGGTAGAAGGTCACATTATGTGTAGTGGAGAACATGTCAGCATCATGAGTCCTGAAGTGTGAAGACAGCAAATCATGCCCCAGTGAAAGGAAAGGTCCGGGTAGGGATTGCAGGTCCGTGTAGGGATTCCATGTGTTGGCATTTTTTGTTTGTTTGGTTGTTTGCTTTGAATTTAGAAATCCAGACTGACATAGATTATGAAGCAAAAAATTGATAAATAATTATATATAAAACAAGGTTCAGCATACAGAAGGCTAAGCCAGGCCACAAACTGAATCTCTTGATAGGCACACCTTGCAGTTTAGAATTCAAGCTTCCTACCCAAACAAAGGTCAGGAAAGTATGTTACTGGCGTAAAAACTGATAAATAAACGGAACAGCATAGAGCGCCCGGACTTAAGCCCACATAGATAGGGTCAAGTAATTTATAACAACGGAGCCAAAAATATATAATGGAGATAGGGCATTCTCTTTTAACCAATGGTAATGAGAAAACTAGACAGCCATATCAAAAAGAAGTTAATTTCTGTTTTACACCATACACAAAAGTAGAATAAAGACTTTAATATAAGACCTGAACCCATAGGACTTCTAGAAGAAAACATAGGATAAGCTCCTCTTGAAACTGGTTTTGGCAATACTTTTTTTGGATTTGCTACCAAAAGCCAAGACAACAAAAGCAAAGATAAACCAGAAATACCAATTAGAAAACTTCTTCACAGAAAAGAAACTATCAACAAAATGAAAAATCAACCTCTGCAATAGGAAAAATGTTTGCAAATCCAATAATTTTTATAATAATAAGTTTGTGCATGTAAGAAAGATGTGCAAAGAATTTGCAAACATCTTTTAAAGAACATGTTTATTTTTATTGACACAAATAGATATATAGGTATATATAGATGTCTCTAGGTTCACTGGAAGGACTGATGCTGAAACTGAAACTCCAGTACTTTGGCCACCTCATGCAAAGAGTTGACTCATTGGAAAAGACCCTGATGCTGGGAGGGATCGGGGGCAGGAGGAGAAGCGGACGACAGAGGATGAGATGGCTGGATGGCATCACCAACTCTATGGGCATGGGTTTGGGTAGACTCCGGGAGTTGGTGATGGACAGGGAGGCCTGGCGTGCTGCGATTCATGGGGTCGCAATGAGTCAGACATGACTGAGTGACTAAACTGAACTGAACTGAGGTATAATATGCATGCATTCTGTGTATTCGTGTCTTAAATGTGATACATTTATTGATTCATTTGACCCCTGTATTCAAAGATAAAAACAAATGCTAAGTTTTTAAGTAAACTACTCAATTTCCTGAAGAAACAATTTGCCATCTGATGATCACTGATTTTTTCCCCCCATCTTTCGTGACATGAACTTAATGTTATTCTTCAGAATCTAATCCCAACAACTGCCTTGCTCTCCCTGCCTTTCCCATATCATTTGTAAGTGAAACTGGTTGTCAAAGTGTCAAAGCTGGGTTATGTTTCTGATATTGAACTTGCCCATTTCTCAACTGCTGCTTTTGATAAAAGATGTAATCATCTGGGAAATATAAATGCAGTTTGTGGAGAAAGCTGAGTCTTTCTCAGAATGACTGTTTAATGGGTCAGGTTCTGTCATCAGAAACTCACAGAAAATTCACACTGGAATACATGTGTAAGAGTGTGGGGATATGCAAATGGACTTTACCCTTTGTGTTTAACTTGGCAATCTTTGTCCTCACTGCTTGTTGCATCATTTTATAACAATAACATCTTCTTCCAAGATTCCCACGAGTATATCTTTACTAGAAAAACCTGGTTTTTATAAAATTTGAGAAAAAGAGTTTAGCTAGGGAGGCTGTGTTACAAACCTTTTGCCCACTTTCAAACCAAGCAATAAATTTAAAAAGCCCTGCATCTAATGTAAACCTGGAATGAAGAGGTGTTGAAAAGTGTTGAAATTAATTTTCCAGTGCAATGGGAAAAATTCAAGTTCTGTAATATCAGCTTCTGCATTTTATCTTTTAGCCCTCCCAAATTTCCTTTTCTTTCTTTTTTTCCTCTCTCTTTTTCTCTGTCTCTCTTTTTCTCTCTGATGACAAAAGATATGCTTTAACTTACTGTCCACTAAGCTCATTATTTCCATTTCCTTTCTGAGCTTTGTTGTTAAACATGCTCATGGTATCCAGATAAAGAAAAGTCCTGTAAGAGAGAATGAGGATCTGTTATATACTACATGGGTGAAACTTGAAGACATTATGCTAAGTAAAATGAGCTACACATAAAAGGACAAATATGATTCCATTTATATGAGATACCTAGAGATACCTAGAATAGCCAAATTCCATCTTACATTTACAGAGGCAGAAGGTAGGATAGCTATTGTCTGGACCTCAGGGTGAGTAGAGTGGGGAGTTTTTATTTTGTGGATGCAGAATTTCAGTTTGGGATGATGAAAACCTTCTGGAGATGAAAAGTGGTGATAGTTACAAAACAATGTGAGTGTAGTTAAAACCACTGAATTGTATTCGAAGGGTTAAAATGGTGTTATGTATATTATATTACATTGAAGAGACAGAGAATAAAAGCATAAGACGAATACATTTTAAACCATATTTGAATTCCCTAATTTTGGAGAAAGAAAAGTTTAGTTTTCCATTTTATCTGTTTTTGACAATTAAAACTTAATAGCTTAAATTGAACACAGAGCAATACAGTATATTACCAAATCTAATATAACAACAATAAAACTCAACAAAGCCTAACTCTGGCTTTTCTTGAGACTTGGCCCTGCAAAAAATGTACTCCTAACAAAGTAAATTAGTAAGAATAAAATGAAAGTTACTAGCATCTTTTTTTTTTTTTTCAGCTTTCAACTATTGTGTTTATAGTGGAGTTTTAATGGGAAAATATTCATCATTAATCCAGAGAATATACAGAGAATAATTTCCACGTGGTTGGTGGAAACTGAAAGCACAGAGGGGTATTTGAAGAGCTTCTCTAAAATTGCATGAGTGAAATCATTTTATATGCTCTGTGAGAAACGACGTGTGCTATCTCCCCCACAGTGCCGAATGGGGTGACCCACGTCAGAGAGAGTGAGGAGTGGTATGCCTGGGGAGAGCGGCCGCAGACATGGTGTCTCACAGGTGATGGAGCCAGCCAGGATGCATCCGTGTGCGCTTTAATTGCGCAGTCATGTCTGACTCTTTTTGACCCCACCAGGCTCCACTGTCAATGGAATTTTCCAGGCAAGAATACTAGAGTGGGTTGCCATTCCCCACACCACGAGATCTTCTCAATCCACAGACTGAACCCAGGTCTCCCGTGTCTCTTGCGTTGGCAGGCATGGACCCTTTACCACTGGGCCAGCTGAGGTGGGCTCACAGCAGAGCCTGTCATTAGTGACCGGGAACGCAGACCACGGTGTCTCCCTCAAAGGCTGAACTACATTAGACTACATTAACTACATTAGACTCATGACATTTACACTATTCTGAAAAGAATGGAAAGGATATCAAGAGTGACTAAATTCAATTTCCTATGAGCCCTGGGTGAATTTTTCAAAGTTGATTAAATTTTACTTAGAAAAACAAAAGATTTACTACTTTTTTGTGCTGCATGATAGGGTAAATTTTAGGACCATTGAATGAGTTTACTTTTTCCTGAAAAAAAAAAAAAATCTGCTACTAAATTTATGCTATATCTTAATACCAAAGCGGATGTAACTATACTTTGAGGAATACATTTGTTTTATTCAGAAATGGAAGCCACAAAACTTACAAAATATCATTTTAACTTAGTTGCCTATAAAGTCAAATACATTTGGTGCCAAGGTGCAGCAACTTCTATTAAGAATTCTCATTTTGTTATTATTTTCATGTTCTCTGAATTGTGCTCTTACCTGGCTTTATTGGTCTTTGCTTTTATTTCATCTTCTATTTACCTCTAGTTATTTTTGCAAAAATATTAATATAAATAAAATATAAATAAACAATCATATTGACTATGCCAAACCTTTGACTGTGTGGATCACAATAAACTGTGGAAAATTCTTCAAGAGATAGGAATACCAGACCACCTGACCTTCCTCTTGAGACACCTATATGCAGGTCAGGAAGCAACAGTTAGAACTGGACATGGAACAAGAGACTGGTTCCAAATAGGAAAAGGAGTACGTCAAGGTGTATATTGTCACCCTGCTTGTTTAACTTATATGCAGAGTACATCATGAGAAACGCTGGGCTGGAAGAAGCACAAGCTGGAATCGAGATTGCAGGGAGAAATATCAATAACCTCAGATATGCAGATGACACCACCTTAATGGCAGAAAGTTAGAAGAACTAAAGAGCCTCTTGATGAAAGTGAAAGAGGAGAGTGAAAAAGTTGGCTTAAAGCTCAACATTCAGAAAACTAAGATCATGGCATCTGGTCCCATCACTTCATGGGAAATAGATGGGGAAACAGTGGCAGACTTTATTTTTTTGGGCTCCAAAATCACTGCAGATGGTGATTGCAGCCATGAAATTAAAAGATGCTTGCACCTTGGAAGGAAAGTTATGACCAACCTAGACAGCATGTTAAAAAGCAGAGACATTAGATTGCCAACAAATGTCCATCTAGTCAAGGCTGTGGTTTTTCCAGTAGTCATGTATGGATGTGAGAGTTGGACCATAAAGAAATCTGAGCGCCGAAGAATTGATGCTTTTGAACTGTGGTGTTGGAGAAGACTCTTGAGAGTCCCTTGGACTGCAAGGAGATCCAACCAGTCCATCCTAAAGGAGATCAGTCCTGGGTGTTCATTGGAAGGACTGATGTTGAAGCTGAAACTCCAATACTTTGGCAACCTGATGCAAAGAGTTGACTCATTGGAAAAGACCCTGATGCCGGGAGAATTGAGGGCAGGAGGGGAAGGGGACGACAGAGGATGAGGTGGTTGGATGGCATCACCGACTCAGTGGACATGAGTTTGGGTAAACTCTGGCAGTTGGTGATGGACAGGAAGCCTGGTGTGCTGCAGTCCATGGGGTCACAAAGAGTCGGACATGACTGAGCGACTGAACTGAACTGAACCTTAAGGAGTATTATGCTCTATCTAAACATTTAGTGATAACAAAAGAAAAGATTGAATCAGATTCAAATCTGGGCTTTACCATTTTTGAGCTACATGACTCACAGGTTGCTTAATCTTTCCAAGTCCTAATTTGGAATTTTTCAACCTGTGTAACACTTGTCCCTTAGGTTCCATAAGTTCAGATCTCGGTGAAACAACTGATGTCTTTGTGATATCAAGTATCTCTTATTTTTGTTGTGATTCTATATATTATTACTTCTTATTACTATCAATGTTAATAGAAAAATAATATAAATGCATCCTGAACTATCTGGATTACCACTTTGAAGTATCTGTTTACTGCCCAGATTCATTTTCTCTGTCTTTAATTAGTATTATTTTAATTATCAGTGATTTTGTAAATTTACCTTTTTGAAAATTTTTTCTTTGTAATAATTGAATGGAAACTAATACAATGATATTACATGATAAAAAGTTTTTCAGCCCTGCAAATGAAGAAATGAAGCATGAGAATTAAATTAATTGGCTGCACAAAATAGTCAAAGCATACTGAACTAAAAACAAAAAGTTATGCTGTAAGAACAATAACATATTTATTTCCTGCAGTTTGATATAACTTACGGTTAACTATAATATCTTTCAAATTAAATTAATGCTAACATGAATATCATTGTTTTCAGAGTTGTTTTACAGACATTTTCTATGTTTTAATAGGTGCAAAATATTTATATTCTATGAATTAAACATCATTTTATTATTATATATTTAAACAACATGTAATTATTCACATCAACTCTAAGAGGCAGCTAGAATTTTTTATTAAAAACTTCTTTAATATCTTCTACTGAAAAGTAATCAAATACTCTCCATCTTTCATGTTTATTATGAGCATTAAATGAGACAGTAGGCATTCAAGACAAACTCAGTCCCTTTACTTACTTATAAATATCACCTATTTTCCATGGCTTTTATTTTGTTCTCTGTTTTCAAACTAAAGTCAATATAAACAAAATTAAATATAGAATTATTTTTAAATATTAATGCGATCTTCCAGATTAGGCTAAATTTTGCCATGGTACAAGTGACTCCCAGGCCTTGGTTACTCTCTACAACAGAGGTTCACTTCTCACACACTTGTCTAGAATAGATTGACACTTGTCTACCTTTGGCTGAGACTCAGAGTGTTGCTCTCACATGACTAAAGAGAGATAGTGTTGGAAATTGCCAGTGGCTCATGAAGCTTCTTTTTGGAAATGCAAACCCCATGTCTCAATCCATTAGTCAAAACAAGTTACACAGAGCTAGCTGGCATCAGTGGAACAGAGAAGTCTAACCTCTTCTAAGGCGGGGCATCATAGACAGTTACCCTCCTAATTTGGAGGATCCAAAGAGAGACATTAAACAATTTATTATAATACAAGCTCTTCCAGTTACTATAATAGTTTAAAATATTGAAAAGTAATAAAAATTGGGCAGATAACTCCTTGTTTAATCTGCTTTAATATCAGTATCAAGATGATAAGCTAAATATCATGTATAAAATTTTTCAGCGAAAAAAACATGCTTTATAACTCCAAATATAATATCTACTCATATTCTTGTTTTAAATATTAAAAAAATGCTCCATTCAGAAATAACTTCTAGATATAAATATTGACAGGGTTTTATTTAATAGAAAATAGTGTATAATTGTATTTTTTATAGATTTTGCTTAGGTGAAAATTCTACCCACAATATCTTAAGAGAGATTCATACTGTTTGCTTCTATTTGTTTTTATATGAAATCTATGCTTTATAACCTTAGGATTGATAGGATTAATTATTTCTAATAATCCTTTTTTTCTAGGATACAACAGTGGAAAACTCCTTATACCATAATGGAATTATTCCAGGCTTTGGAAAATGGGACCATTCTTATACGAGCATTCGTAGACATCTCAAAGATACTTTAGTCAGTTATTAAACAAACCAACTCATAAGAATCTGGGGATTTCAGCAAAATTATTTGTTCTTTTTTTCTTCATTTGAAATCACTGTAAGGATATTCATTTGAAATCTTTATAAGGGTCTCTATTTATTCCTATTGCCTAGCTTCCTACTAGCTTACTCACATAAATAAATTCCTGCTGATATACTTATATTGGACAACTGAATTTTCTTTCATTTTTTTCATGATATTAGTGTCTTGTATCATAAAAAGAGACAAAAAAATTTTCCATACTTACTTTTTAGAGAACCAAAAATTATAAATAGATTTATAATCTAACTCCCAATTGCTATAATTAAATTAAATATCATGATTTGCCTCATTATATTAAGTTTAAAATTGAAACAAAAATAGGAATTTTTGGTATGCTTTTTAAAACCTATTAATAATGCTGTTTTATTTAGCATCTTAGTTTGCAAAGCATAGCTTATTTTTGGTGGATTCTATACTATGCATAAGAAAGATAAGAAAACCTTCGTCAGTGATCAATGCAAAGAAATAGAAGAAAACAATAGAATGGGAAAGACTAAAGATTGCTTCAAGAAAATTAGAGATACCAAAGGAACATTTCATGCAAAGACGGGCTCAGTAAAGGACAGAAATGGTATGGACCTAATAGAAGCAGAAGCTATTAAGAAGAGGTGGCAAGAATACAGAGAACTATATAAAAAAAATCTTAATGATGCAGATAACCGCAAAGGTGTGATCACTCACCTAGAGCCAGGCATCCTGCAGTGGGAAGTCAAGGGGGCCTTAGGAAGCATCACAATGAACAAAGCTAGTGGATGTGATGGAATTCCAGTTGAGCTATTTCAAACCCTAAAAGATGATGCTGTGAAAGTGCTGCACTCAATATGCCAGCAAATTTGGAAAACTCAGCAGTGGCCACAGGACTGAAAAAGGCCAGTTTTCATTCCAATCCCAAAGAAAGGCAATGCCAAAGAATGCTCAAACTACCACACAGTTACATTCATCTCACATGCTAGTAAAGTAATGCTTAAAATTCTCCAAGCCAGGCTTTAGCAATACATGAACCGTGAACTTCCAGATGTTTAAGCTGGTTTTAGAAAAGGCAGAGAAACCAGAGATCAAATTGCCAACATCCATTGGATCATCAAAAAAGCCAGAGAATACCAGCAAAACATCTGCTTTATTGATTATGCCAAAGCCTTTGACTGTGTAGTTCACAACAAACTGTGGAAAATTCTTCAAGAGATGGGAATACCAGACCACCTGACCTGCTTCCTGAGAAATCTGTATGCAGGTCAAGAAGCAACAGTTAGAACTAGACATGGAACAACAGACTGGTTCCAAATAGGAAAAAGAGTACGTCAAGGCTGTATATTGTCACCCTGCTTATATAACTTATATGCAGATTACATCATGATAAATGCTGGGCTGGAAGAAGCACAAGCTGGGGCCAAGATTGCTGGGAGAAATATCAATAACCTCAGATATGCATATGATGCCAACTTTATGGCAGAAAGCAAAGAAGGACTAAAGAGCCTCTTGATGAAAGTGAAAGAGGAGAGTGAAAAAGTTGGCTCAAAACTCAATATTCAAAAAACAAAGATCACGGCATCCAGTCCCATCACTTCATGGCAAATAGATGGGGAAACAATGGAAATAGTAACTGATTTTATATTCTTGGGCTCCAAAATCAATGCAGATAGTGACTGCAGCCATGAAACTAAAAAATGCTTGCTCCTTGGAAGAAAAGTTATGACCAACCTAGACAGCATATTAAAAAGCAGAGATGTTACTTTGCCAACAAAGATCCATCTAGGCAAAGCTATGGTTTTTCCAGTAGCCATGTATGGATATGAGAGTTGGACTATAAAGAAAGCTGAGTACTGAATAATTGACGCTTTTGAACTGTGGTGTTGGAGAAAACTCTTGAGAGTCCCTTGGACAGCAAGGAGATCCTCATCCTAAAGGAAATCAGTCCTAAATACTCATTGGAAGGACTGATGCTGAAGCTGAATTTCCCAATACTTTGGCCACCTGATGCAAAGAACTGACTCAGAAAAGAAAAACTGACTACCTGATGCTGGGAAAGATTGAAGGCAGGAGGAGAAGGGGACGACAGAGGATAAGATGGCTGGATGGCAGCACTCGCTCAATGGACATAAGTTTGAGCAAGCTCCGGGTGTTGGTGATGGACAGGGAAGCCTGGCATGCTGCAGTCCTTGGGGTCGCAAAGAGTCGGACACGACTAAATGGCTGAACTGACTGAAGATGACTTAGCCCATTTGGACTGCTGTCAGAAAGTGCTATAGACTGGTTAGCTTATAAACGATAAAAATGTATTCCTCACAGTCCTGGAGGCTGGTGAGTCCAAGATTAATACCGCGGTAATGGTCATGTCTGGTGAGTACCATCTTCCTGATTCATAGTCTGCAGCTTCCGTGTGTCCTCACATGATAGCAGGGATGGGGAGCTCTGTAGAAGTAAAGAGCACCAATCCCATTCATGAGGGCTCCACATTCCTGATTTAAGCACGTCCCAAAGGGCACACCTTATGTATTAAGGTTTCAGCACCTGAATTTTGGAGGATACAGACATTCAAACCATTGTATAAGCAAATAAAAATTTTACCCACTATATTTTAAAAATATATTTCATTAAATCAAACCTGCACATGATTCTAAAATAACCTATTTTAAAATGCATGCCTCTTCTTTATTTATCATCACCATTTTGACTGATGCATTTTCTTTGATGCTATGTGTCCTTCTGATTCCTATAACATCTAGAAAAGTGCCTACAAGATAATCATGTGACATATCTCATTGCTTTATTCCCTAGTGGCTCAGATGGTAATGAATCTGTCCTCAAAATGGGAGACATGGTTTTGATCCCTGGGTACGGAAGATCCCCTGGAAAAGGGAACGGCAACCCATTCCAGTATTCTTGCCTAGAGCATTCCATTAACAGAGTGGCAGTCTACAGTCTATGGTGTTGCAAAGAGTTGGAAACTACTAACAGTTTCACTTTTTCTTTTCCATGTTCAAACTTATTATTTCTGATAATATGTGCTTTATACTAATAATTTATCCATACAATATCAGAGAAACAAATTTAAGCAGAAATAATGATAAAGATGAAGCAGTTTATTCAAATATCAGTTGAAATATAAAAATCTCAGTTGCTTTCCCTTCCCTAGTTGGAGTAAGAGAATTGATAAATTCAGAGTGGGTTTTGAAAATGACTATGCATGACTTGCCTAGTAGAATGCTTTAAAATTCCATTTTGATGATTCCAAATGTCTTCAAATATAAAATAGTTTCAAATTCTCTCAAAATCTACAACCTAAACAAACTTAATTTGAACTAAAATTGTATAGTAAGTTTTGACACTTAGAACATTCATAAGCAGTGCAAATATTAGTGGCTCACTACTTTAAAATATTTAGCATTTTTATAATGTATGAATCCTCCAAAAAACATTTACAGAGTGTGTAATGCATGCCAGGCATTGAACCAAGCATGAGACATTAAAATATAATTAAAGTATAGATTGTTTCTACTGGGGCTAATCTAGGCTTGGAGAAAAACATATAAGTAAATTCTGCAATTATGTAATAAGTACAAACATGAGTACATACTAAGTATGATGGTGTTATCCAGGAAACAGTGATCAAAATCTTAAATTTTTCAGAGAAGTTTTCAGATGTTAAGAGAAAAGATTTCAGTCCATAAAAAGAAGATGGGCACTTTTCTGAGCGGATCCAAGAAAGAAAGTCTTTTCAGAAAAAGAAGATGAAGGGCATTGCAGACACATGGAAGGAGCGAAGCACAATAGATAGTTGAGAATGTATAATTACTGAGGCGTTCCTAAACTCGAGGGTACTTGTGAAGAAGCGTTAGAAAATGGTGTGGCAGATGGTGAGATCAAGGCCAGCCTCATGTGTGTGCTGCTGTGCTATGGTGACGGGCCTCATGCTCAGAAAATCCTGAGCCAGGTTAGATACTTGTCTCATTATGTTGAAATTCATAATCATTTATGAACAAGTGAACCAGTATTTTAACTTTTCACTGGACACAAAATTATGTAGCTGGTTCTGAATGATTTTTTTATTATAATTAAGTATATCTACACCAAGCCAAAGGCTTGAGTTTTATCTTATGAGGCCTATGGGTCATTATGTAAATATCATGTTCATATTTTAGGGGAAATCACACTAGTGGAGAAATTAGAAGCAAAAGCACAATAAAAGAACAACAGCAATAGTCCAAGTGAGATATAACGAGAGCTTGAATCAATCAATGCAGGTTGGATAGTGGATAAAAATTCAGAGATAGTGAAAAGAAAAAAATTAAAAGGACTTGGATAGTTATAGGCAGAAAAGGACACAAGTGTCTACCAAGTTGATTCTACCAAGTTGCTTTCACATATTTTAACCGTTTAACAACCTATGATGGGAAAGTCTGATTAGTTCTTATATCCTTAGAATGCAATCTTTAAGGATGCAAGCGTTAAATCTTATCTCTGCCCTACTGTCTACCCAAAAGCAGTTCTGATAAAGGGTACTCTACAGTGTGGAGATGTGAAAACCAGATCTATTCTGAGTCTTGTAGGGACTCAAACTTGTTCCAGCTGCAGATTTTAGTTAGTTTCAAAGGCTAAAACAGAATTAGAGGGAAAGAGATGAAGTTATACAGAGAGAGATATTTATGAATGACTCACATGTATGTGTATGCATATGTAGAGAGGTAGATGATAAGTAGGTATGTAGAATAGATACGTTTTTGGGCATTTTGTTTTTACATTTTTTGTTAAGGTGAAAAATGTTCTTCTATCAAAGTCAAATAAATACATCCACTTGTTTTGCAATCCACTCCCTACAACCTAGGCAATTACTGCCTTAACTTGGTTATTTTCTTTCCTTCATTGTCAGAGTCTACTATCATGCGAGATAATCTTCAGCATATAAGCTTGCCTAAGTGTTCCCAATTACAAGCAAAGTAACATTCCTCAAATCACTTATTGGCAATTATTAACTGTCAGTTAACGTCACTGCTAGTTAAAGACAGACTCTCCTCTTGAAGATTGTCTTCATTCTCCTAAGTCACATTTCCTCTTTGATATTATAAAATATTGAAGTTCATGAATACAGGTAAAATAATGATATAGGGGACATTCATATGATCTCTATTCTTATTTAACGAGTAATAAAAGAATAGAAGCCCTTTTCCCAATAGAATCAGAGTCAGTAGTTAATCAACTAATGGGAGAAGTGGGTCATACTGAAGAACTGTGGAAAATTATGCATCTGTGTAACTTGTATATGTACCTTAAACACTGCAATATTAAAACATGAAACGAATTCATTCATTAAACAGTTAGCAGTTAAGAAGGTTCTTGCAGTAGTAATATATTCTTAATGCAAGTGAGAACTTATTATGAGTCCTTAAGCAGATAAAATCAATTCTCTCAAAAACCACATGAAGCAGGTTCTATTATTATTTCCTACTGTATAGATAAGGATATGAACACACATGGAGGTTAGTATTCTAGTAAATGTTAATAAATGTTCTTTTGTGTTTGTCAATTTGTTTTTGATGAGAATAATAAGGAAAAATCCAAATCATTAGCAAACTAACAAATCTATAGCAAACTAACAATACACACTTTGTTAAGCCCCTAAATGAAACTAAAGCAAGTTTTCTGGCTGTGCCAAATGATCTCATTCATTATTGCAGAAAATAAATGTCTTTAGTGGCTTCTAGAAGAATTCCATAGTCCTCTGCCACTATCCTCAAAGCGTGGCCTTCTTTTTGATCTGAAAATACCATAAGTTGTAGAGGACTTGACTAGCATTCTATAGCTTTCCTTTTAATTTCTTTTATGATGTGCTGCTTCATACCTTCCCTTTATGAATAATGTAGCCTTGGATATAGTTCTTTTAAATCTTTCATGCTTAAAAAAACCGTGAAAATATATCAGATCATGTACAAATTGCTATCTGAAAGTGCTTTTGAAGCTCTTCTCTTATGAATGAAATGAAATACAGGGGTTGATTCATGTTGACATAAATGGAGAATATTGAGAGTATAAAGTGGTTTGAATACCCATGAAATTATAGAATTATAAGATAATAAAACTATAAGGCCTTGAGAAATCTGTTCAATCTGCCTGTCTTTAGAAAGGTAAATGTCTAAAATACTTTTTGATAACATTTTTTTAGTCTCTGAATATCACCAAGCAGAAAAACTCCAAAACCCACCAGAGAACCTCATTAACTGATTTCAAAAGGGGAAAACGAAAAACAGAACTTTTACATATAGCAAAAATGTCTCCTAATTTCTACTAAATGACTACTTATTTTTTCCCCTTTGACTAAAGGAACACAAATGTTTTCATACTTCTTAAGACCTCAGTATTACTTTTTTATTATTTTATTACTTGTCACTATCTCCTTCTAGTTTTTTCTAATAGAATAGCCAAAATTAACATTTTTACTGTTCAATTCTTGTAGAGTGATGTCACAGTACTATTGCTCAGTCAGTGTGCATTATGGTGATTTTGAATAAAATTTAAGCAAGTTGTGCTACTTTATATATTCCTTCCAAATTTTGTCTAACCTTAGTGTTCCCGCTATATTAACCATTAGAGCTGAAATGCTTTCAGGATAACTAGACATCAGTGGTGATAAAAAGTTATTTTGATCAAAACCAAAGGTTATTTTTCTATTTATCTTTACATCCTATATATTTCTTACTGTCTTTAAGATGCTCATCTATGACTTTATCAGAGCATAACATCGAAATGGTTAGAATTTGCACATGGAGAATGACATAAAAAACGTGTTGCTAACAGTGACATCCTTCAATTAACATTCTAAGTCTTGTCACATAAGTTTAATAACATTCTTGCTTCTGTTTTATGTATTTTTCTTTTTTTGGTTTTTTCCCCTTCTCTCACAAATTGACTTTAGCAAGTTCCTGTTGAATATTTCCAAAAAGTTATTACACAGCTACCTCAAAGACAATAAATTCAAAACTAAGCTCACAATTTTCTTCTGAAAATTATCTCTTCATCATGTGTTTTGCGGCTCAGCTGATGGCATCATCAATCTTAGGAGTTACACTTATTTTCCTTTTTGGTTCCCAGGTTAAAAATCCTGGGGAAAAAACACCATGTCAAATTTCATAAAGTGTGCCTAGGGTCAATTAGTGCAGCCAAGACATGGGCTATAAAAATATGACAGCTGTCATAAATTTGAAATAGGCAGTGGGGTAGTAAATGATATTCCCAGAAGTTGGGAGTGGAATCAGGATGATAAATTAATTAATGTCATCTGCTGCTGAAGTCCTGATTGATTAATTTCACCAAGGTAAGAAAAAGAGTGAGTTTAAAGGAAAGATGCTAAATGTAGTTTGGGATAAGTTGAATTTTCAGTTTCTATGGAAACACAGATGGACACGTCTAAGAAGACACTAGATACTTAGAATTCAAACAGTAAGGATTAGGATTTGGGTGTTGAAAATAGTGAAAACCTTTTAAGTTACGTAAATTAGATTGTGCCAGAAGTTTATAAAAACCCAGTGGGAGAATCACAGGGATACAGTCAGGACTTAGAAACATCTAGAATCCAAACACAAATGCCATAGCATTCTTAGCATCCATATTCCATCTCTTATTTGTATGAAAGTCATTCTGTGAAAGTTTTCTTTCAGTTCAGCTCAGTTCAGTCACTCAGTCATGTCTGACTCTTTGTGACCCCATGGACTGCAGTACACTAGGCCTTCCGTCCATCACCAGCTCCCAGAGTTTACTCAAGCTCATGCCCATTGATTGAGTTGGTGATGCCATCCAAACATCTCATCCTCTTTCATCCCCTTCTCCTGCCCTCAATCTTTCCCAGCATCAGGGTCTTTTCAAATGAATCAGTTTGTCTTGCCAACAAAGGTCCATCCAGTCAACATTATGGTTTTTCCAGTAGTCATGTATGGATGTGAGAGTTGGACTATAAAGAAAGCTGAGCTCTGAAGAATTGATGCTTTTGAACTGTGGTGTTGGAGAAGACTCTTGACAGTCCCTTGAACTGTGAGGAGATCCTACCAGTCCATCCTAAAGGAGATCAGTCCTGGGTGTTCATTGGAAGGACTGACGCTGAAACTGAAACTCTAATATTTTGGCCACCTGATGCAGAGAGCTGACTCATTTGAAAAGTTTTCTTTGGCAGATTGTATTTTTCAAAGATCACCATATTGAAGTCGATCCCAACTTACAAAGTGTGTTTTTATTATAAAGTTGAGATCTGCTCATCAAAAAGTATGTATTCCCTCATTTCGAACATAGCTGACCTTTGCAACTGTTTTGAACTGTAGAATGAAATGAAAATGAGACTGTATTATTATATATAGAGGGTAGGTCACAGTTAAGAGAGCTCTGTGTGAAACATTCCTGCTCTCTTTCAAAACACGTACCTAGGGAATTTGTAGCCAGCCCATGAGTATGGTTCCTGTATTGCTGATCCTGCTAATGACACCAGTCATCTTACTGTTCACACTGTTGACATGGTTCACTGAACCCCGGGCAGTTAATGCTCCAGATAAGAGGCTGAAAGAAGACGGGAGGAGCAGTCGGAATGCAGACACGTTTATTCTCTCCTGGCTGACAGGGCTGTCATAGCAGCACCCACGTTACAACCGTAACAGAGCCGTAACATAACCATGAGGCTGCTCCAATGTGGCCCCGATGCAGCAGCAGCCAGGGCTTTCCTGGTGAAGCTCATGCAGGTGAAACCAGCCCGTGACCAAGCGAGTACCCTGGGATGTGCAATGCAGTGCTGTGAGTGATCTCAGCTGTGGCATGATCATTATTTACAAAATGTGGGGCAAGAGTTAGAGGCCATGGGATGAGAGCCTCTGACCATGCCATCTTGGCTAATTGGCTCCTTCCTTACAGCTACCCTGATGCCGTAGTACTTGAGACATCTACATTTTGGAGAGAAATACAGGGAAACTCAGCTGTTCCAATACTCTCAGACCAAGTTCCAGACGCAGGACAAATCTTTATGATGAGCCCAGGAATGGCCGCCATCTTACTCCAACTCATGAGAGACCCTGAGACATTCTTATTTATTTCCTCTCTTGGAGGTGGAGTGTGTTTCTCACATCACCAAAATTTCTGCTTCCTATGAAGCTTTCCACCGCCCTCTCGTTTCAAATCCATTGAGCACTGGGTGGTCTTCATTCTTTTCTGCTTGGGAATGCCTTAAAAGCTGAACAATACCAAGTTCCCTTCCGACAGGTGTGGGGATTTTCTGGAAATGCAGTTCTGAAAACTGACTTGGCCATTGGATTCATTTTGTTTGGGGGAATTCCACTGGATAATATGTAAAGTCAGAAATCTTGTGCTGATACATAAATTCGGATTTTGTTTCTCTTCTGGTTTTAAGTAAACCAGAAGATATACTATAGATATGAGTTCTATCTATAATTTTCCAGTTTAAAAGTGACTTGTTTTGTTTTGAGTATTAGAAAATAAGATATGTACATGTGAAATAAAGCTTATTATTATTATTATTTTTTAATAGAGGGCTACTCCTGAGTAACAGGAATAAGTGCAAACTGGAGATGCTAGATTGGCATATGTAGAACAGAAGACATTCTCAATTTCTCTGACTCTTCCAAGGTAATGAACACATTTAAAATTATAATACAACATTTCTTGCTGGGCAAATCACCTTTCCCAGCACAAAAACAAAACAAACAAACAAGAAAAAATATGATGTTTTTTCTTTTAACCTTCAACAGTCATTGATCCTCAGTTATGACTTAAAATAGCTTCACAAAAATGTTATATGCTCTCTTAGCCTGGTATTTTCCATCTCTTTCAGATGAGTTAACCATATTATTTGGTATTGTATTATAGCAATTCTATTAAAATCAACATAAAATAGTTACTGTCATTGATCTTCAACTTCCATGGGTGTGATAAATATCAAAAGATGTCCCTTTACCAACTGCTTACACTATACTTTCCAGTACATGGGCATAATAGTAAGTATTTACAACAATAAATCAGCTGACTGCCAGATTTAGTGCTATATAATTTAAATATATAAAATGACTGAATTTAGTTTATCTTACATCATACAACATGGGAATTATTACTATGTAAATTAACAAAGAAAGGAACTTGGATTTGTCCAAAGATGACCAACAGTCCTGACTTACCCAGTACAGAGTAGTTTCTCAGGACATAAGATATTCAGTGCTAAAACTGAGACTTTCAAGGGCACTCTGATATAGTTTATTGGTATATCAATAGTTAATGCAGAGTGAAAATCAGCCAAGGCCAAGAATACAATTACTAGGCAATTTTATTTCCTAAGAGATGTGAGGATAGTCACTATTCCCCTTTCATTTTGAATTTAATCATTTACAAAATTTTTATCATCTCAAGTGAAATTTTCTAATTCCAGAAGCCAGTTTCTCTCTCAGGTAGGCTTTGCTATTGCCAGTAATCAAAACCCAATAAAAGCTAGTTTAATTCAAAGAGGCTTTAGCACCTCATTGATATTGTTAAATGCTATAAAGAAACTAAATGATATAATATCCAAGATTCATTGAAATATTTAATTAAGCATTTAAAAAAGTGATTTTTTTAAACTTTTACTTTTTAGTCAACACTTTAACAGTCAAATAAAAAACAGTTGAACCTCCAAATTAATAATGATTAAGCTTGCAATGTTTTTGCTCAATAAATACTTCTAAAAGTTCCCAGTTAGTGGTTATAATCTCCCAGTTACTTTTTTTAACCTCAGCTCAAAATCCTGTTCTGATATTTTCTACTTTGCCTGGAAACTCTTAAGCTTCCCCAGTGCTGGTATTACAGAGAAGATACAATTGGGAGGGCGGGGAACAACCCTCCCTAACCCAATCCAGACATTGACAGAAGTTTAGTTACTGAAGCTGGGAAAGGGGAATTACAACACATGGGGATTAGATCCCAGTCATTACTTCTCACATAATCTACTGGACATGTGTAGTTTAAAAATTTCCCCCACTATCCCTCTAACTTTGCTCCCAGCTATGACATGCTAGAGTCCTGCCCTCTCAGTTCAGAGTCTTTCTCATGTTCCCTGCCCTTGAGGCCCAAACACCTGAGTAACCTACAAGTCATTTATCCCTTCCTTGGTGACACACCCTAGGGAAACACCTCTTTATCATTATATGGTTACTTGCCTCACCGACTATCTTTCAAACTAGATTATCCTTTAAGTATACAAAAAGTTCAGTAAGGTATGTTAAAATTAGGGTTAGTCATCACTCAAATTCTGCTTTTCACCGTTTGGAATATAGCTACAAGAAGAATTTTGAGATAAAATTTAAAATTTCTTATAACAGGAGGAAGATAAATTGCTTTGATTTTGGTGAAAGCAGCCAGGGAAAGTAAAAAGAAATTGGATTACACTTGCAAGAAGCTTGGCTTAGATGAAAAGCATATAGATTTGGCATTGTCTAACAGGGGATACTTTTTTATTCAAGGTTTATTTTTGTTTTTGTTTTTTTCCTTTTCTTGCTTCTTTTCTTCACTTTGAAATATTTGGGAGACTTATATGTTTAAGTTAAAGACAAGAAAGTACAGAATGTAAAAAGTGAAATGAAAGTGTTAGTCACTCAGTCATGTCTGAATTTTTGGGACCCCACGGACTGAAGCCCACCAGGCTCCTCTGTCCATGGGATTCTCCAGGCAAGAATACTGGAGTGGGTTGCCATGCCTTCCTCCAGGGGATCTTCCCCACCCAGGGATTGAACTCAGGTCTCTTACATGGCAGGAAGATTCTTTACCATCTGAGCCACCAGGGAAGGCCAAGAATACTGGAGTGGGTAGCCTGTCCCTTCTCCAGGGGATCTTCCCATCCCAGGAACTGAATGGGGGTCTTCTGCATTTCAAGCAGATTCTTTACCAGCTGAGCTACCAAGGAAGCCCAAGAAACCCTATTTAAATACACATATGCCACCTCCTTATAGAACCTGCATGTCATACAATTATAAAGCTTGTTTCCATGAATGAACTCTAGTTTTCAATCAAATTTTTGGCTCATATTTTAAAAATCACTGTACTGATAGAAAATATCCTCCATGAAAATTATTACCTATTAATGTGATATAATCATTTAGAAAGTCAAATGCAATCAAATATTTTGTTTGTTAGTATACTTTGAGTTTCAAGTAACCAAATCTCCTGTTACTAAAGTGTTTAGCATGATGATATTATTTTCTCACAGCAATGTATCCTTAGGTAGAGGGCTCCAAGACTGAACAATTCAACACTCTTTCCATTCAGTCATTCTCAGCATGTCAGTTCAGTCCTCAGAGACCAAGTTCCTTTAGCAGTTTTATTCTTCTCTCAGATTTTACTCTCTGAATTTGGGGATGTGATGAGACTCTCACGAAATGTAAGTCTCTATGAAAAAGGTGTTTATCTCTGGAAACCTGCTGTTCTGCTGGAAAGATGAAGGGAGGGAATGTAATTTGGATGAGAAGACATCTTTCCTGCCAGCATCCATTCTGTAGAATTGAGAATTTGAGTAGCAGCTGATCCAAGAAATAAGACAACTGGACAAATAGAATGCAGGAAGAATGGAAATAAAATATTTTGTGTGAGACCAGAAGCAAGAAGCATCCAGGAATTCCCTAGAAGTCTTTAGTTAATGGAATGCTTTATAAAAAATTAAAATGGAAAGTATGGGAAAAAAAGCAGGAAAAAGCAACAGAAACTTCAGAAATAGAGATTTGACCCACCATCGTCTGAGATAAAGAATGTTGAATATTGGTTGATTGATTCATATGAGAATAGCAAGACTAGTACAGGAGCAAGTAGCAACATAATTTCAGAAGATGGAAGACAGATGGAAGAATTTTAAGTGGCATTTAAATTTAATTAAATTTAATTATTCTTTTAAATTTTAAAATAATTTTAATTTTAGAAGACCTAGAAATATAAACTATGAGAGTGAGGAAAGCCAAAAGTTAACTTTTCTTTAAACGAGAAACCTCAGCAGGTTTGGGAGCTGACATCTCTAGATGGTTCCTGAGCGGGTAGAGGGGGAGTGCTAAAATTAGGATGGTTGTTTAGCAGCTGCTACTTAAGAACTCAAAGTCTTAGACTCCCTTCTGCACTTTGGTGGCTGGTTTTTCCTCCTTCATAGCAGTAGAAGTCTAAATAATTTTTTCCTAGTAGAGGATAATGAAGGTCACTGGGCCCAGGACACCATCAGGGACTTTGTGAAGTGAAAGTCACTCAGTCCTATCAGATTCTATGTGACCCTATGGATTGAACAATCCATGGAATTCTCCAGGCCAGAATACTGGAATGGATAGCTGCTCCCTTCTCCAGAGGATCTTCCCAACCCAGGGATAGAACCCAGGCCCCCCGCATTACAGGCGGATTCTTTACCAAATGAGCTATCAGGGACTTTATATCATATCAAAAAATTTTTTTTAAAAATCCCACAATAAAGGACAGACATTTCCAGGAATGGGTGGTGGTGGTGGTTTAGTTGCTAAGTTATGTCCAACTCTTGCAACCTCATGGACTGTAGCCTGCCAGCCTCCTCTGTCCACGGGGATTCTCTAAGCAAGAATATTGGAGTGGGTTGCCAGTTCCTTCTCCAGGGGATCTTCTCGGCTCAGGAGTCGAACCTAGGCCTCCTGCATTGCAGGGAGATTCTTTACCAACTGAGCTCCGAGGGAAGCCCTTCCCGGAATCAGGACGTCCAACACAGGAAGGGCTTCCCCTGTGCTCAGCGGTAAGGAATCTCCCTGCAGCGCAGGAGATGAGGGCAGACGCTGATTCAGTCCCTGGGTTGAAGACCCCCAGGAGCAAGAAATGGAAAGTACTCCAGCATTCTTGGTGAGAAACTCCCATGGACAGATGAGTCTGGTGGCCTACAGTCCAGAGCGCTGCAGAGTCGGGCATGACTGAGTAACTGAACACAGCGCCCAGCACAGCAAGCATGGAAAAGAAAAGAGGACTCTCTAGGATGATAACTGAAGCATGTTTTAGTATAGCTAGGTCTTCATTAGTCCATAATAAGAAGAGAGGTCAGCCTGTTCTGATTAGATAACATTTGTCATAAAACAGATTTGCTGAGGGTTATCTTCACATTGCCTTTATCCTTATATGTCAAATTTGTAACATAATTAAGTCAGGAATTTGCTTTCACCAAAACAGGGAGTAAATAAAGACAAAGGTGAGGATAAGGTCCAGAAAAAAAAAAAAAACAACAACAACAACTCTCATTTAGGGAAGAGATAACGGAAACTTCTAGAATGATAGAGAAGGAAATATTGTGACAACTTATTCATAGCAGGCCTAGAGAGCAGTAGAAGTGGGTAGAAGTAGAATGCAGTTTCTCAGGATGATGTCTCAAAGAAAAGAAACAGAAGCTGTAAATTGCCTGATGGTATTTCCCTTAAGGAGAAAATTGCTGAGAAACAAACAGGGGAGGAAGTTACAAAGAAGGATAGTGAAGGAAAACAAAGGAATCACTGACTTCAGGAAAAGAATACTTCTACTAGGATGGGTATTATGATGTAACAGAGAACAAGAAGTGTTAGTGAGAATGTGGAGAAATTGTAAACCCCACAGGATACTGGTAGTGATGCAGAAGAGTGTAGTGGCTGTGAAAAATGGTTGATTATTTCCTCACAGGTTAAACATAGAATTATCATATGACCCAATAGCAATTCCATTCCTAGGTGCCTACTGAAATGAATTAGAGACAGGTACTAAAGCACATAGTTGTACATGAATGTTCATAGAAGCAGTATTCAAATAGTCAGTTTGTAGGAAAAAAATGTCCATGAACAGCTAAATAAATAAAATGTGATACATACAGATGGAACATTGCTGTTTAATAAAAAGATCAAAGTACTGATATATGGCACACCATGAATAAACTGCAAAAACATTATGCTAAGTGAAATATTCCAGACCAAAAAATCACATATTTTATGATTCTATTTATATGAAATAGATAAGTAAATCTATAGAGACAAAAAGCAGACTTGCAGTTTCCAGGGATGTCAGTAAGGGGGTGGGAGTAATCATTACTTGCTTAAGGGGTACAGGATTTTCTTTTGAGGTGATAAAAATATTTTGGAAATAGATAGTGGTGGTGGTTTCACAATCTTGTGAATATACTAAAACCACTTTTTAAAATCATTCATTTTCTGTTAAATGAATTTCAAATCATTTTTTAAAAATGGAAAAACAGAAAACAAGAAATAAATGAAATCATGATGTGCTGCAATCTAAGTATGAATCACAATGCTTGTACAGATATAAGTAATAGGAAGCCAATAGAAAATTTCTAAATATAATGGTTAAAAAGGTAACAGAATCATCATGTTACCAGAAATTTAGAGATGCATAGACACACTAAAAAGTGAAAACGATCCATCTTTTGGGGGAACTTGGGGGAATGTGAAGGAATGGAGCAGAAACTGCTAGATTCTTCTATGAGCTTTCGGTAATATATGATTTTCTATATAATGCACATTTATTATAACAGTAATAACAATTAATATTGTATTAATCACTAAATGATTAACTGTTTACGTGAGTGATAATGTTGACTACATAGTGTTTTTAAGCTAAAGCAAAAGAAAAGCACCATATATAACTATTTTGAAAAAGACTAATATCCTTTGGGAAAAATTCAAAGCATTGAACATGCAATTCATGGAGACACATTTCAATCATTAAGCTGTGAAAATCTTCTCAACTTCTCTGACAATTAAATTAGTTTATTTTTTCAATGATGTGGAGTTATAACTGTTTGGAATACTACAAAATATAAAAAAAAATTTGAGAGAAACTGGGTAATATTTACTAAATCTTTGTGTGCATAGGTGCTAAGTTGCTCCAGTCATGTCTAACTCTTTGCAACCCTACGGACAGTGTAGCCCACCAGGCTCCTCTGTTCATGGGGATTCTCTAGGCAAGAATGCTGGAGTGGACTGCCATGTGCTCCTCCAGGGGATCTTCCCAAGCCAGGGATAGAATCCACGTCTCTTAAGTCTCCTGCACTGGTAGGTGGGTTCTTTACCACTAGCGCCACCAGCAAGCCCATTAAAACCTTTAACATCTTCAAATTTCAAACCACTTTCTAAACTGAATCTCAGTTATAAATGCAGTCCCTTATAAACAAAATTCTACAACTTCCTTCAAAGTCTGTTAATACAGTCTTACAAGTAGATAAACCCTTAAAGATAAGTATTTTTTTTCAATATTGTTTTGTAACAGGGTACTAATTAAAGTCAATCATTGGATCGAATACCATGCAGCCATTTCAAGGATGCTCCTAAAATCCATGTACTGACAACAGAAAGTGTGAAAAGCATCTTACTAAATATTACCTATTGTATGAGTCCACTCATGCATATAATGCAATTTAAATATTTTTACATAATAGTGTAAAGAAAAATGCAATTAACAAAGGCTACTTGAAAGGACAGGCTATGAAGAGATTAGCAATTTGAATTTTCCATACAAATTTGCAAGGTTTTCCCAAGGATTATATGTTGGTTTTCTTAGTGAAAACAAAATAACAATAGAAAATAAATTATTCATATGCTTCTTAAGTCAGGCTAGGAGAACTCACAAGACTACATCACTGATATGAGTAATTAGTCTGTATTAATGTACATTTAGTTCATATCGATTACTTAGTAAACGTGATCACATAGAAGCAAAAGTACAAGGAAATTAATTGACCACTTGTTCCAAGAAAGCAGAAAACCATAGTCATTAAGTGAATTTTCAATTACCAGGT
The DNA here is from genome assembly GCF_019320065.1 of Cervus canadensis. Lineage (NCBI taxonomy): Eukaryota > Metazoa > Chordata > Mammalia > Artiodactyla > Cervidae > Cervus > Cervus canadensis. Next base: position 71,201,385 of record NC_057397.1, on the reverse strand, counting down.
TACACAGAAGCAGAATGGTTCACATCCTCACACACTCTCATCACAGTTTTTGGATCTATCTATCTATATATCTTTTTTTAACTTAGATTCCTCTGATGTGATTAAATCACTGATCTAATCTTGACTTATTTTCCTTAAATCTCCCCACCAGAAAAGCAGCTATTTCATTCTTAAATAAATACTGGAAACAAATACTGCATGCAGTATCCCATTTTCAGATTTCTTAAATTTCTCAAAGAATCTGAAGACTCTAAGGATGTCAGCGTTTCACGCCACGTGGCACAACTATTCCCTGTTAGTTAGAATCAGAGAAACAATATTTCTAGAAACATGTCTTGGCTGGTTTATCTCATTACAAGTATTCATTCACTCAGCTTTTATTTATTTGTCTTCCATTTCTCACACCATGTCTTTCCAGGGCTTGTGGAGAAATTGATCAAATGATCTCAATTTTACATCTGAAATTTGGGGTGCTGCTCTTCCATAATCTCAAGAATATAAAGAGCGTTTTTAGGGAACCTAAAATAATTGACTGGGAAATTAAAAGTTTCTAAACTCACATAACTAGTTATAATAGTTACCAGACAAAGAAATAACAATTTGAAGCGATCTTTTTTTTTATTAAACTTAAAACATATGCTCAAACAGCCGTGATTTGCTTTCTAGTGCTCTCTGAAAACAAATCTGCTTTCTCATGGATATATAAGCCAACAGAATAAAATGCTTTTCTTGGTCAGAAGCCTTATGTAATATTTCAAACTTATTCTCTGTTGTACACCCAGCCCTGTTACAACACAACTGTCCTGTTTTGTTCATACTCAAGAAATCCTAGTTCTTATTCAGGAAACCAGCCTTGAAATAACCTATGTAACAGTTCTAAGGGTTTTGACTATAGGTGGAGTTATGCTGTTTTGACTTTTAAAGGCTGAAGTTGATGTCGTTTTGGAGAAATGCTTTGAATTTCAGCTTGTTTTCTCTAAGCCTTCTGTCTTTAATTATGCACAAAGTGAAATAACAAACTCTTTTATCTGTACTTCTCCTGAAACAACCCAGGTTTATACGTGTGCATGTGTGTGTACACATATCTAGCATTCAGTCTAACCCCCATCCCTCAGTATTTCTTTATAATTAGAACAGAAAATAGAAATAAACTGATATAAGGTGAGATGGATCAACAACATCGTCAGTCTACCCTTTGGCATTCATATTCCATTCATTCCAGTTCATTTCCGTTCTCCTGGCAATCAACAATATTCAGTAAGGTTGTGCCTACCACTTTCTAGCTTTTAAAGAGCAATATACATTTTACAATTTCTATGCTTCAGACCTTTCCTATTCAGTATCTTCTCAGATTAGGTTCCTTACTAATTGAACATAGTTTTTTCTTGTTCATTTTAAAGACTCCTAAAACTCCTCCAAAAAATTAGATATGATGTTTGTACAATATATAAATAGTTTTACAAGACAATTGGTGTACTTTCCTGTAAAATGTAACTTTCTAGCTTTCTTAATGTAATTTTGATTCCATTAGAATATATATTTGAATATATTGAATTTAATCACTAAATTGAAGTCAAGAACTTTCTTTTTTTTTCTAGAGGAAAGTTGTTAAAAATTAACGTAGTCATAGAGTCATTTGGAAAGGCATATTGCATACAAATTTAAAGGAATCCATGAAATTATAAGAACATTTGAGCAGTTTCCATAAGCAATCTTGATACCTCAGAGATCTCAAAATGTGTTAGCATTTTAAAAATTTGAGAGTAGATGGCTGCAAAATCTAAATGTGTCATACATTTGCCACTACCCTATTTTACATGGGCTTGGTATGATTTAAATGTATTTTTTGGCCTGAATCCTTGAAGAATCTGCCAAGTTCTTTCATTTCAAAACAAATTATTTTGTTACAAAACACTTCACCACTTCCTCCCCCTTAGCATCATTTTTTATTGATGATCTATATAACCCGAATCTCCGAAAGTGATCTTAATAATCACATGTCTGTGATTTGTTTTACATCATCTTTTTTTTTTTTTAAAAAAGGCTTTAGAAGATTTGTTTGATCCTAGATATCTAATAGTCCTTTTTTACAGTTTCACCCACTTATAAGCCATAAGGAAAATGAATGTGAAAGGCATGTATTTCTGCTGGCCAGATGTCAGAGTGTGGTGGAGATAAGCTTATTGGTATGATAAGGATTTCCATTATTTTTTATTCACATATTTCACACATCCTTAGACACTTATATAGGCAACATTTCAACTGAACCATATGTGAAACATGTACCTTAGGAAATCAAAAATTTTGACATTGGTTGTAAAATAGATATCATTGATTCCACTTTCAGACATTACTATAAAGAATTTTCAATGAAAAAAAATCAGCTTAGACTTGTGGCTTATCTAACTATTGGAAGTGCTAAGCAAAACAAAACGCCCTATTCCTGATTTTTCTTATGTGTGAATGTTGTCTGTCTAAGACATTGTTTCTCTAAATATGGCACTATTTTCAGAAACATCAACATCATCTGAATCTTACTAAAATACAAATTCTGGGACCCCACCAAAGACTGACTGTATCAGAAATTCTAGGAGTGGGACCCAGAAACATGCATTTTAAAAGCTGTTCATCTGATTCTAATGTACACTCCAGATTAAAAAACACTATTATGATAGAATTCTTAAAATAGATTTTAGTTTTCCTAAATATTTATTAGAAAGCTTCCTGGAAAAGATATACTAAGAGGAGATGATATCTCACAACTAAAACCATAGATTGCATTGTTAAAGAAACTAATTTCTCATCACAAATATATCTCCCCAAAAGATAGAGTTTAGATACTCCAGATACTCTATTTACAATTCTTGAACTGATTCACTGAAACAGAAATTTTGGAACCATTATATTTTAAGTGAACAACTATGGTAATAAATTATTAACTTTTAGTTTGTAGATATTTCAAACTGCAGATTGCATTTTGCATGCATGTTTTTCATTAAGCTGTAGAGGCTAAAAATGTATAACTATTTTCAGACATCTTGACAAATTATCATAGTGGAATTTATTAAGTACAAAATGCTATGATCCAAAAATATGTTTCATGTCATAAATAAACATGGGTACAAAATTTCTTAATCATCATTTTTCAAAAGCTTAGTCCTTCCCTTTTATACATATATTATATTACGTCATAATCCATATAATCAATGACTTTATTGCTCTGAAATAGTTTGTGTCCATTTTGGCAAAATAAGCTATGGAAAAGAAAATAGTTTCTCCATATATTAAAATAATTCCATATGAATCCTTAATCTTATCAGTATGTGAACTGCCAATTTAGTTGCATTTGCCTCTAGCTATCTCATTTACTTCTTCAGTAAGAGATACAAGAAATCATTTGTGTGAATCTGCATGCTAAAAATGTATATCACAGCATAGCAGTGTTTTTACTAACATATATTTGAACTATTAGGTTTTGTAATAGCAAAGTTTCATTTTCAAATATATAACACAATTTTGAAATTGCATTTTCTTTGAAATTGGATTTATACTTTGAAAACTGTGAAGGTTTAGATGAGTATATATTCATTTATTTATTATCTTTATTGGAATATAGTTGATTTACATAGAACTATTGGTTTTTAGTGGATCAGTGATTAATGTGAATTAGTTTAACACATAATCTTTGCACCAAATAGTAAAATATTGTTTAAATAAGTTTTTCATGGTTTTATTAGGTAAAAAGACCTATAATTCTGATGTATATTAATGTCCCTAAATCTTGACTTTAAAAAGGACATAATATAGACTGCCAGGATTATTATAAAACTTGATTGGCAGACTCAATGTCCAATGAATATGAGTTACGTAAGTGTATTAAAAATTGTTGAACGCATCACATAATGCTGAAAAATAGTGATGCATGGAAGCTTGCAAATGCGTAAAATAACAGGGCAGATAGTCTATTAAATAATGCCAAAAATATCAAGAAATAAACACTGTGTCTCTGAAAACAAAGGTGTATATTTAATAGAGCTAAGCAAATAAAATTAAAGAGGGGGGCCAGGGAGTTTGGAGAGAAAAACACAAAAATAAACACGCGAAATAGAAACGAAAAAATGGCAGAAGAATGCAGGTGTGAATGATTAGTAGATGATTAATCAATGTTACTTTATATTAGCAGATGATTTTATAATACGTGCTAAGTGACGACATGGTTACCAAGATGTGGGATTTGTTGATGTTATGTCTCAATGGGAAAGGAGATAGCCAAAAGGGAGCTCAAATGTTTATTATGTAAGGATGAAAGGATTCCCAACTCTCAGCCATTTGGGAGGTCTCTATTTTTAAGCCTTTCTCTTCTGTTTTTAAAGTCTTTGGGTTGATGTTATTCTTCCATTTGGGTTTCTTAAATAAAACAACCACAAAGAATAAATCTTAAAAGTAAGAGACTTATGTTAGGGTGATGAGAATAAAATATTGTCTCAGCAAGTGTACAATGTATTCATTGTAATCAAGGTGTTATACTTATCCCTAAACATCTATTTTTCTATTTTTGAATGATTACTAAGGTCTATATTTGTCTCACATTTCATGTGATGGACAGTCATTGAGGATGGGAGGCTGTGTCTTTGCTCACTGAAGAACTGGATTTCGATTCTCATCACAGTTGGTTCAGAAGCTACTTTTAAGGAGTCTATGCTTCAGCAATGCTTTTTTGAGCAGAACTGGGCTTGCCATTAATTCAATGATCATGTCATCTGGTTGCTCTGCTAATCACTAACAAGCAAGGAGCGGGAAGTGGAGTTATCTTTTGGCTGGATGGCAGACATCAGGGAATACCAAAAATTGTTGGCTGTCTGCTTTTAAATTGGTCACCCTAGGAATCTTCTAGTGAATAGAGGAATGTATGAAAACAACTGCTTATATTGTATCTCTATTTCATCTTTGATAGGTAACAGAAAACAAACCTTTGGTTTGAGACATCAGAAGATCTGCTACTAGAACTGTCTACATATTAAGTAAGGGTAAGGACCTAGTCCTGGCTTCCCAGGGGCTGCCAGTGGTAAAGAACCTGCCTGCCGATGCAGGTTAGAGGTAGGAGGACGGGGTTCAGTCCTGGGTTAGGAGATCCCCTGAGGGAAGGCGCTGCAGCCCACTCCAGTACTCTCGCCTGGAGAAGCCCGTGGGTAGAAGGACCCGACAGGCTGCAGTCCACAGGGTCACACAGAGTCAGACATGACTGCAGTGACTTAGCACACATGCACGCAAGGACCTAGTGCAGAACAGATCTCTAGGAGGAAGTCTAGGGGAGAAGCAGGGTGGTAGATGGAGGCGGAAGTGAGGAAGAAGCTAAAACAAATAGAAATAAGTTTTGGAAAAAACCCTTTCTTAGCATCAGAGAGGGGCTTGGGTTAATGAACAGCAAGTTATTATTTAATTTTTCCATTTTAATTTTATGAAAGAAAAGAATGGGAAAAAGTTGAAAAAACCAGACTTCAAATTTCTTGTACTTATTCCAAATGGTGTGGAGAAGGCAGTGCTGAACTGAGAAAAACTCTTCTGTAACTTCCATACACCACTAAACAAGTTAGTAAATTTCTCTAATCCTCGTAGTGTATAAATAATAATGTATCTGAGTTCATATACTTGTTGCAGGAGAACATGAATTAATAATGTGAAAAACTTACAACAGTGCTGGCACTTACTTTTTACTTAACAAATGTTTATTACTATTTTTTTTCTTCTCATGTATTCAGTTTATCATATATTCACTACATATAATGGCATGATCTACAAATCCACCAAATATGAATACCTTTGTCTCAAGATAGGTTTCCCAGAAAATAGATGTGGTTGAAATTTTATATACAAGAAGATTATTGGAGAGTATATTTAAGTATTAAATTATAAATAAAGAAGTAGTATTGTTCACAAGTAACCAAATATACTATTGCTTGCCTCCAGTGTATAATAGCATCATTCAAGTGATCCGGGTGATCATGACCAATTATCCCTATCAGATGTGATTTCATTTCTTCCCTTTTGGTCTCTTGAAACAGAAGGCTAAAGTGACCAGTAACAGCCATAGCTTACTTAAAGTTTAGAAAAAGTCTTGCTGTGGTCCCTGGTGGGAAGAATAATAAGGAACTCTAAACCTAAAGAGCCCAGAGTTTCAGGAAGCCTAAGTTCCTCAATTAGATCATCATTAATAATTAAGTGGATCCATTCCTATTTCCAATCCTTGGTTGCTGGATATGAGTGTTTTAACCACAGGGACACAGGCGAAATAATATCGTCAATTTAGAGTATATTGTTTCATAGAGGATAGTCCCCATCTACATACTGATATTCCCAAGCTGAAGCCCCAGCTGTGCCTTCAAATAACTATTCCATTTAACTGTCAGGCTGGCAATTTCTGAGTGGTAGAGTTTGCAGTAGATCTAAAGCAGGGGTTCCCAGCTCCCAGTTCATGGCCCGTGAGGAATCCAGTCACACAGCAGAAGTGAACAGTGGTGAGTGAGCTAAGCTTCAGTTAGCTTAAGTGTATTTAAGCTGCTCCCATCTCTAGTGTTACCGCCTGAGCTCCGCCTCCTGACAATCAACTTTGGCATCAGGTTCTCCTAGGAGTATTAACCCTGCTGGGAATTGCACACGCAGGGATCTAGGTCACTTGTTCCTATGAGACTCAAATGCTTGATGATCTGAGGTGGAACTAGGGCAGTAATGCTGATGCTGGGGAACGGCTGCAAATATTAATTATCATTAGCAGAGAGGTTTGACGGCAAAGAGACCATAATAAATCAATTCCTTGCAGACGCATATCAAAGCCCGATCAGGGAATGGCAAGTGGCAATTAAGCTGCATCTGGTGGCAGGTTTTGCAGCAGCGAGCGAGTTGATGGACTCGGTTGCACAGCTGCCTCTGGCGGCAGGCTTTAATTGGGAATCCAACACTTGGTCCGTGCATAGTCCCTCCACTCTCTTATTTACTGGTTCCATCTGTGCCTCTTTCCTGCACCATGCACTTGTCTCAGTAACAAAATTCATAAGCCCGTAAGCTAACCGTGGCCAAAATGATTAAAAAACAAGCATCACTGGAGAGCTTCTTTGAAAGGGGGGAAGATCCAATGATGAGACAGCAGAAGACTCTAAAACTGCCAACAAAAAGAAAGCTGCATTTAAAAGAAAATACCGAGTCCTACTTAAGAGTTCATTCCAACAGGTGATTCACATTCCCCAAGCCAGCTTTGTGTAATCTGTGGTGACCAGCTATCCAACAAAGTCATGAACCCTTCAAAACTGCTCTGCCACATGGAGACCAAGCACCCTGTGTTAAAACATAAGCCTTTGGGGTTTTTTCAAAAGAAAAAAAAATGTGAACATCAAGCACAGAAGCACTTATTGAAGGCCACTACTTCAACAAATGTGTCTGCACTGAGAGCATCATTCTTACTGGCTTAAAGACACTTGCCCCTTGAAAGGAAAGCTATGACAAACCTAGACAATGTATTAAAAATCAGAGACTTTGCCAACAAAGGTCTGTATAGTCAAAGCTATGGTTTTTCTAGCAATCATGTACCAGTGTGACAGGGGGTGGGGGGTATAGTCACTACATCGTGTCCAACTCTTGCAACCCCATGGACTGTAGCCTGCCAGGCTCATCTGTTCATGGGATTTCCCAGGCAAGAATACTGGAGTGGATTTCCATTTCCTTCTCCAGGGGACTGAACCATAAAGAAGGCTGAGCACTGAAGAACTGATGCTTTTGAATTGTGGTGCTGAGGAAGACTCTGGAGAGTCCCTTGGACTGCAAGGAGATCAAACAAGTTGATCCTAAAAGGAAATCAGCCCTGAATATTCATTGGAAGGACTGATGCTGAAATTGAAGCTCCAATACATTGGCCACCTGATGTGAAGTGCTGACTCATTGGAAATGACCCTGAGGCTGGGAAAGATTGAAGGCAGGAGAAGGGGACAAAGAGGATGAGGTGATTGGATGGCACCACCAGCTCAATGGACATGAATTTAAGCAAACTCCAGGAGATAGTGAAGGACAGGGAAGCCTGGTGTGCTGCAGTCCATGGGGTTGCAAAGAGTCAGACAGGATTTGGTGACTGAACAACAGCAATTGACCACATTGTTAAAGCTAAGAAGTCCTTTACCACTGGCTTAAGTTGAATCTGCCTGATTCTAGGGACATTTGTTGAAAACTTTTAGAAGAGGCTGCAGTTCAGATGATGGCACGTGTTCCCCTTTTGGTTGGCACCATTATTAGATAAGGGCTTCCCAGATGACAACGGGTAAAGAATCCACCAGCAATACAGGAGACAGAGGAGACTCAGGTTTGATCCCTGGATTGAGAAGATCCTGTAGAGGAGGAAATGGCAGGCCACTCCAGTATTTTTGCTTGAAAAATCCCATGGACAGGGAGGCAAAGAGTTGGGCATGACTGAGTGACTAAACAGAACAGAATAATTAGATGAATTAATGAAATAGGAGAGAATAGTGGGGCACAATTGTCAGAGAGGATTAGTGAGTCACAGTGACATGCAATCCAGGTTGATGGGTCTACGGATGTTGACAACAAGACAACAACGCTGCGGTTTGTGGGCTCTATTTTCAGGAGGATGTGCAGGAGGAAACGTTATGTGCACTTTTGTTGCCAATTAATACCACAGCTTGAGAACTATTCAAATCTTTAAGTGATTACATATCAGGAAAACTGAATTGGTCATTTTGTGTTGGTATACGCATGGACACAGTGGCTGTCATGACTGGATGGTTTTCTGGTATCATTCTTTGAGTCAAAGAGGTCACTTCTGAATGTGAGTCTATGTATTGTATCATCTATAGAGGAATGTTGGTGAACCAAAATATACCACCTGAACTTAACAATATCTTGCAGGATGTGATTAAAATTTTCAACCGCATTAAAGTCCATGCCTTTAATTCAGTCTGTTTGTGTAGCTCTGTGAAGAAATGAACACAGGGCACACGTCTTGTCTTGTACATAGAAATGAGATGGCTTTCTAAACACATGTCACTGGCCAGAGCTTTTGAGTTAATGAGAGCCACTCCAGAGATTTCTTTTAGAAAAACAGTCACCACTGACGGCAGATTTCAGTGGCATAGATTGGGTTGCAAAACTTATTACTTGTGTGACATATTCAACGTGTTCAATGAACTCAGTCACTTCAGGGGAGAACAGCTGTGTTCAAGTGAGCAGATGAAGTGGCTGCACTCAAAGTCAACTGGAATTATGGGGGTGATGAGTGAATATTGGGATTTCCAACATTAGCAGAGATTTTGAAAGAGATTGGTCCAGGGCATTCTTTCTCCCAGAGAGTGCATGATCACCTATCTCAGCTTTCAGAAGAGTTTGAGCATTACTTCCAAACCACAAAAGACCTTTGAGTTGGGAAGGAATGAATCCATGGCCCATGTGAATCCAGGTGAATCCAGGTGAATCAACTCTACTTGTGTTAGAATGGGATCAACTGCTTGAGATCACAAATGACGGTTTCCTGAAACATTTGCTTGAGACAACTTTAAATCTCCATATGTTCTGGATTAAACTCAAGGCAGAATATCCTGAGACTGCCACAAAAGCCCTGAAAAGCCTGGTTCCATTTCCAACATCCTATATTTGTAAAGCAGTGTTTTCTCTAGTGACAGCAACCAACATGAGATCATGGAGTGGATTGGACTTAAGCCGCACGCTTGCTGTGTCCCTGTCTCTCCTCACCCCCAGAGGGGACCATCTAGTTGCAGGAAAACAAGCTCAGGGCTTCCACTGGCCCTGCATTGTGATGAGCTGTACCATCATGTTTTATATCACAAAGTGATAATCACAAAAATTAAGCAAACAATAAATGTAATGTGCTTGAATCACCCTGAAACCTTCCCCTGTCCCTCGTCTGTGCAAAACTGCCCTCTACAAAACTGGCCCCTGGGGCCAAAAGTGTTCTGGACCACTGAGCTAGAGGATCTCTTGAGTGTATGTATACTCACTGCAGTCCTCTGCTGCTATAAAGTAGGACCTGTGGTCTGATCTAATACTGAATTGGATACTATATTGGCAAATCTGATACTCTAGAAAGTAGTTCAAATATTCTTCATCCTATGATCCAGAAGCAAGTTGAGAACATGCAGGCAAAAAAAGGTAAATTTATATGTAAATATATGTGGCTTTCCAGTAAAAATGAATCTTTACCTCTTCTAGGAGTAAAAAAAGGTTCAATTTGGGGGAGAATGGATGCATGTATACCTGTGGATGAGTCCATTTGCTGTTCACCTCAAACTACCACAACATTGTTAATTGGCTACATCCCAATACAAAATTAAAAAAATTTTAAAGTTAAAAAAAAAGGTTCAATGTAATTACTCAAGTGCTTACCTCTTCCAGAGGTGGTGCCATATTTAGAAGTCAGCATAGGTTTCTTCTGGGGCTTCCCTGGTAGCTCAGCTGGTAAAGAATCCACCCACAATGCAAGAGATCCTGGTTCGATTCCTGGGTCAGGAAGATCCCCTGGAGAAGGGATAGGCTACCCACTCCAGTATTCTTGGGCTTCCCTGGTGACCTAGATGGCAAAGAATCTGCCTGCAATGTGGGAGACCTGAGTTTGATCCCTGGGTTGGGGAGATCCTCTGGAGGAGGGCATGGCAACCCACTCCAATATTCTTTCCTGGAGACTCCCCATGGACAGAGGAGCCTACAGTCCATGGGGTCGCAGAGTCAGACACGACTGAGCAACTAAGCAGAGCATATAGATTTCTTCTACTAGTTGGTGGGGCTTTCAGCTGTGGAAGCCTTGCAATGACCTCTACCATTTCCACTGCAGCGGCTCTATTAGTCTGACCACTTACCACAGTGGAGTTAGTTCATGTTAAACAGCAAAGTCATCCTGACTGCCCGACTGTTAGATGGATCAGCACAGAATATGCTCTTTGGTGAGTGCTAACATGTGAAGCATACATTTTCTCACTTCATGACCAAACCCATATGTTCATCTACATATTTCTTCTTTGAAACTCTTTATCCCTCGCCTTCCAATATTTTTCCTTCTAGGACTCTGAACAACCAGCCAAGGCATTAGTCACTGCTTATGAAACTGTATATATTTTTATTTAAAGCCAATTCTCTTTCCACACCAAGCAGATGATGAAATATACTTCCTGAAGTTTGCTGATTAAGAAGATGTTCCTTCTCACCGATCTTTGAGCTCTTCTTGTGGGGGTCTAGTAGAGCAACAGCCTACTATTAGTATGGACACATACACCCAGTTAATTAAGCTGTCGTGAACCCAAATCTGAATTTTCATTTTCTGCTGATTGACCACAAGAAACCATCCATACAGCAATAAGCATAGACTGAAGGTGACTTGTCAGTGCAATAGTAGTAGATGGCATGAGAATTCAGGCCAGCTTAACTTATGTGTGCCTTCTGATCCTGTTCATGCCTAATCTCTCTGTGTACCAACTTCATCTTCACTATGTGGCTACTGGGCTTGCATGACCATATGACGTGGTGGTTCAGACAGAGAGTAGTGCTTCACTGGTACTTGGTATCTTATAGTTAGCCCCTCCATTTCGAAGAGAGAAGTAGAATGTCAAAATCAGTTTCATATTACCTTCCTAATATAAACTCAAATTGGGTTTATTTGCCATTTTATATATCACTGAACTTTGCATTTAGAATTGTGAAAATTGGCCTACAATTTTCCTCTCTTGTAATACTTTGTCAACTTAAGATTGAAGTTGCACTTGCTTATATACTCTTAAGGAGTCTGTATCATTTCTTTCTTAGTATTTGGCGGAATTCACTGCTGATGTTATCTGGACCCAAATTTTCTTTTGGGGAGTTTTTGTTATAGCTTTAATGTATTAAATTGCATAAGAGTAATCAGGTTTCCTATTTATTTTTTAGTCACTTTAAGAAGTTGTGTTTTCCACAATGGATATGACACTATAGCAGTAAGAATGGCAATCATTAAGAAAATCTACAAATAGCAAATGCTGGAGAGGATGTGGAGAAAAGGGAACGCTCCTACAGTGCTGGTGTGAATGTAAGGTGGTGTAGCCACTATGGAAAACTGTGTGGAGGGTCCTCAGAAATCTGAAAGTAGAGTTGCCATACGATACAGAAAACGCATCAGCTTCCCTGGTGGCTCAGATGGTAAAGAATCTGCCTGTCATGCAGGAGACAGGGCTTCAGTCCCTGGGTCTGGAAGACCCCCTAGCTGTAGAACTTCTCCTCCTCTGGTCACTCCTACTATCATTGCATTAGCTCATCGCTCACGAGAACTTCTCTAAAATGTCTCATGTGATTCTTATCTTCACTTCCTGCTTCCTTCAATCCAGTCTCGAGTTTTGTTTTTGCTTTGTTCTTTTGGGACATAAATTGGATGGGTTTGTGATGTGAATGAAATTATCAATTATCACCAAGTGCTCTGAAGTTTGTTGCTGTCAGCCCCGAAGTCATGTCTGACTCTGTGACCCCAGGGACTGCAGCATGCCAGGCTCCTCTTTCCTCCACTATCTCCCAGAGTTTGCTCAAATTCATGTTCATTAGTCGGTGATGCTATCGAACCATCTCATCCTCTGCCACCCCTTTCTCTTTTTGCCTTCAGTCTTTCCCAGAATCGGGGTCTTTTCCAATGAGTCGCTTCTTTGCTTCAGCTTCAGTCAATGACTTTAGTAATTGCTTGCTTTGACTTTTCTTACTCATGGAATCATGTCTCTCATTCACCTTAAATATTTTGGATAGCGTGAAGAGCATTTAAAAAATATTCTTCACAGCACTGTGAAACATTCTTGCAACAACACCAACTTCTTGCCTCTCTATCCCCATTTAATTGTGCTTCTCCCACTTTGTATTACTGTGAAAATGAAACTTTAAATGATAGTCTGCCTAATATTTTTTGCTAACAAAATTTTCCATGAATATTATAACTTCAAACTCCTTTCACTTGCATCTCTAGATCCTTTATAGAATGTTTACTACTAAACTTTGTCATAAAACCTTTTAACTATGTCAAAATCAGCACAAATTTTCCTAAGAAATTAGACTGATAAAATGGCTTTGAGTGGGAAATATTCTTCATACAATTTTCCCTCAAATTTCTTTGAGGGCCACTATTTCTTCCTGGCCACTTTTCTTTGCTATGAAAACTGCATCCTCAGTCCAAGCACTTGGTGGCTAACACTTACACTTGAATAAACCACGTAAATTCAGATCATTATCTAGCCAGCTTAATCATAATTTCCAGTTATTATAATGCTCATTTATAGTTTGAGAGGAATGTATGGCTTTAGTAACAGAATGTTTAAAAAGTCCTAGTGTTTTTAGACTTTTGAAGCTTTCTAGAAAATCTTCCAGACTCTAGGAAGATTGAAATTGCAGTTAGTTTTACCTTCACTGGTTCACTCAACACTTATGTGTAACAGCTATGTATTAGGAACTGAATATGTGGGGTAAGCAAAACATCAATGATACTTGACATAAGATAAGAAGGATCATAGACATTTCATGAGAAAATAAATAATTATAAATCTTAATTTAGAGCCAAAAGCCCAGTGTGAACCATCTTACCAGGGATGCTTTCCATATAATAACTTAATTTTATATTATTGCTAAATTCAGAAAAAAAAAATATTACCATGTTAAGTCTTTGTTTTAAAATTATATCAGATCAAGAATATAGGTAACAGTTCCATATACCCTATTTAATATCAAACTGATATTATGTAAAATAAAGTCCATTTAACAATTTCAGAAAGTTTCCAAATAATTTTGGGTTAAAAAAAAAATTCTTTCATTTTTGTTTTTTTCTAACCTGCTTCGGTGTTATGGACCTGAGCTGTAGGGAATGCCCTTAAAGCTCTTCCTTCAAAAAAACTGCTAAACATGGCCTTGGTGTGAGCGTGCCCCGTTGTGTCGGACTCTTTGCGACCCCATGGACTGCAGCCCACCAGTCTCCTCTGTCCATGGGATTTTCCAGGAAAGAATACTGGAATGGGTTGCCATTTCCTTCTCCAGGGAAAAGTGATCTACTCTAGACCAACTCAGTTTCATTCAATTTATGCCCATAAGTAAGCAGTTACTATGTGTGTTAGCCGCTATACTAAGCTATGGAAGTCATTGCTGATATTACTTAAGGTCTTCTAGTGTTTTATAACTTCATAGACCTAAGAACACTTTAAGAGGTATTTATGCATATATGCAGGAAATTTCATAATGACTCTCAGAATTAAATTTAGAATTGTACAAGAAAGGCTGTATGAACTGATACCAGATAGCTATCTCACAGAAAGATTTTTTATTGTTTAGTCAGTCATAGCCAACTCTTTTGCAACCCCATGGACTGTAGTCTGCTAGACTCCTCAGTCTGTGGGATGTTCCAGGCAAAGTTACCAGAGTATGTTGCCATTTTCCCCTCCAGGGTATCTTCCTGACCCAGGGATCAAGCCCACATCTCGGAGTCACCTGCATCGCAGGGGGATTCTTCGCCACTGAGTCACCCACCAGGGAAACCCAATAAAAGATTAATTTTATATATACACACACACATACTTGTGGGATGCTGGTCTGGAATCAATATTTATAGAAATAAAAGGCAAGAATAGAATGAGAATGGCACTTTCATAGAAAAACAAATATTAGAAATCATTAAGCTTGACTATGGGAATAGGGGAATATATATGTATATTATGCTATTGTAAACTCAAGGGAATGAAAAACACAATGTCCCAACATTTCTACCACATTTAATATTTTTATACAATCAGCTTGAAGACAGAGTTTGGGTTTAATTTGCTTTGTGGGAATTTGTGAGTCTTAATTGTAAAAGACATAAAAAAAAGGGGCAATGCCTTTGCATATATTTGATTATGTAGGAATGATCTTTCAGAAATGATGCATTTCCAGGGAAGGCTCAGGGCCAAGAAAAGAAAAGAGTTGGTGGTTTGAGACAGCTGGTTGTATTTATCAAGCCTGGGGTTCCTCTTGTGTGGTGGCCTTGCCGGAGTTCTTAGTTGTGTGGTTAGCTAATAATATGAAAACACAATATAATGGGAGGGCCAAAAATGTTCATTCTATAGCCAACAAATGCTATACTTGTGCCAAAAGATATAGCTTTTTTACATCATACATTATAAAAATATGATATCATTTCAAATAGTGTGGAAAAAA
The DNA here is from genome assembly GCF_019320065.1 of Cervus canadensis. Taxonomy (NCBI): domain Eukaryota; kingdom Metazoa; phylum Chordata; class Mammalia; order Artiodactyla; family Cervidae; genus Cervus; species Cervus canadensis. The sequence continues at coordinate 71,186,193 of NC_057397.1, read as the reverse complement.
AGAAAATGCCTAATAACATATCTTGATGACACATACAAGGAATATTTCTTTATTAATGAAAGCCCATGCTTAAAAAAAAAAGAAAAGAATAAACCATCCATTATTTTTTTTTCCATCCATTATTTTTAATCACTGAAAATTAGTCACAGAGAAAAACAAATTGGTTTTCTGTCTACATATGCATTTTTCATCATAATCACAGAACATATATTTTTTTTCACTAACAGTCTGATTTCTTTCAAGGCCTGCAAAATGTCTTAAAATAATTTTTATGAGTTTTTTCCTACAAGGCTTGTATGTATTTGATGGTGGATGCATGTGATAAATAGTCATATTGGGAGCTATAATCAGGGCAGAAAAGAAGAGGAAGAGTCTGAAATCTTGGTCTTTATTTTAATGAATAAGTTTGATTTCATAAAAGAAACGTTACACTGTAGTAATTCAACCTTGTCATGCAGGGTTTATAACTCATGTCCACTTTTTATCTTCCAACACTTACTTTTGTGGAGGAGTGCCCTGGACATTCTCTGTTGGTTCTTAGAACATTTACAACCCATCCATGATTTTTTGAGTATTAGGGGCTGAATGTCTGTAATACTTCCAAAAATCTTTGCCTCCAGTGTTACATGTACAGTTTATATTGCACCAATAAGATGCATTCGCAGGAGGTGTGGTGGGCCGAAAAGAAGCAGGCACCACTTTATTCCTTCGAAGGCCGTCGGCTGACAGTGGGGAAGCTGTGATGCATCAAATCTCTGACCCCTCTGCAATAAACTTGAAGCTGGTGGTAGATCTGATTTTTACAACTTGGAATTCTCCAGCCTGCAACAATTTTCTAAATATCTAAATGCTTGTATAAAATGCCTTCCTTTGTTAAAATCAAAGATCATTTCTGTGTTACAAATTGAGCTAAGACTGATTTGACTATCAGTTCAGTTCAGCCGCTCAATCCTGTCTGACTCCTCACTACCCCATGGACTGTAGCATGCCAGGCTTCCTTGTCCATCACCAACTCCCAAAGCTCACTCAAACTCATGTCCATCGAGTCAGATTAGACTATAAGTTTACACAAAATTCAAGAAAGTCAATGTAGTACAGCCAGTCTTTGACCTGGAATATAAAAGTCATTTATGAATTAAGGCCTAGTTGAAAGTTGAAAAACCACAAACAATTTCTACCATAGTAAAGATGTGTCAATAATCATGTCAAAATGTATTATCAGCTTTTTAAAAAGTCAGTTCCTGGTTATATGCCATATGGAAAAGTTTTCATTACTAAAATATGCGTTTGAGTTGTCATTTTGGGAGACACATGGTAAGTTACTTACAATAAGCTATTTTTTATTTTTTAACATAAAGTAAAACTAATATATTATTAAAACATTTTATGCTTTCTTAATATTATCTGTTGTGTTTTTTTAAAGTGAAAGCAATTATATTTAATTACAGTGAATACAAAGTTTTGGTTCTAATATCTTTGCACTCTCTCTGGCATTTAACTAATATAAAAACTGACTATGCTATGCCAGAATAAGTTATTTGCATCGCTAATATAAATACAATAGCTCTGAAAAGAGATAGAATATCTTTACCTGGAATGGATGTGGACCATGTGAAAAGAACAAATTATATTAAATCAGAAATAGAATACATTTAAAGTACAAAAAATGTTTCTGTACAAGAAGACAACAATCTAAGAAATAAACTGCACTTACTATCTCATGTCAGAAGAATAATTACAAATGAGAACTTCTAAATAGGCTGTTGTATTTACAAAAATATGTGTAAATTGTAGTTCTCCCAAAAAAGAGAAGTTATCATTCATAATCAGTGGGAACTTGATCTTCTAGAGACTAAAGAAAAAATTTAAAATTTGGGAGCAATTTTTAAATGATAACTGTCTTAACTCAGGCTTCAATAACAAAACCCCAGACTAGGTGTCTTCAACAACACACATTATTTTTTATCAGCTCTGGAGGTTGGGAAGTCCCAGATCCAAATGCCAGCAGACTGGAATTTGGGTGAAGGTTCTCCTGGCAGGCAGACTGCCAGCTTCTCAGCTATCCTCAAACAGGGGCGAGAAGGCAAGCTCCAGTCTCTTCCTCTTCTTATAAAGGCCTCAAGCGCATCATAGCGACCCACCTCTTCTAAATCTAATGATTTCTCAAAGGCCCCACCTCTAAACACCATCATATGGGGAGTTAAAGCTTCAACATACAAACTTTGGGGAAACAAGAACATTTCACAGCCACATGTCTACTTACAAAATGGTTACTAAATGCAGCTGTATTTTTAGTTCCATAATATGAACTTCAGAATGCATATTTACAAATAAATTAAGCTATATCAAATTATTCGCCAAGGATGACGCCGGATGAAGAGACTGTTAAAGAATACAAACGGGCTTCCCTGGTGGCTCAGTGGTAAAGAATCTGCCTGCCAATCCAGGAGGGCTGGGTCTGATCCCTGTCCGGGAAGATCCCACCTGCTGTGGAGCAACGAAGCCCAGGCAACGCAACAACCCGGCCAGTGCCCTAGGGCCTCGGACCAGCGCTGCAAGTCCTGAGCCGGTGAGCCGCAGCGTCTGCACTCACCCGTCAGGGCTCCCCGAGCAGCTCGTCCGTCACGCCTAGAGAAGAGCCCCCACCTCCGCAGCAAGAGAGGAGCCCGGAGCAGCAGTGAGGATGCGGCACAGACAGAGATGCATAAACAAATACATACTTTTTTAAAAAGCAACAAACAAAAAGTGCTTTAAAAAAAGAATACACTTACCAATAGAGAGGTATCTTACGTTTACATTGGTAAATGCCTTTTTTAAAGCATATTTTGTCTGCTTTTTTTTTTTTTTCACCTTATTTATTGCTTATGTATTTTTGTCTGTGCGGGGTCTCACTCCCCAGTTGTAGCACGCAGCCTTCTCTCCGGGAACACTGGCTCTCGGGCGTGCGGGCTCCGGAGCACACGCGCGCTCAGTAGTTGTGGCTTCCTGACTCGGGAGCGCTGACTCAGCAGTTGTGACCCACCGGCTTGGTTGCTCTGAGGCCTGTGGGATCTTCTCGGATAAGGGATCAAACCTTTGTCCCATGCATTGGTGGTGGTGTGTGAAAATTGCATAAGGTTTAATTATGTTGAATTTGTTCATAGCGCTTTTCAGATCTACTACATCCTCCTCCTTTTAAGTCTTGCCATTCTACTAATTTTTGAGAGCTTGATATTGAAATTCCAACTAAAAGTCTTAATTTACCTATTAAAAATATTGGTTATATATAGTGGAACTGTATGAAACTTTGTTCTGTATTTTCCAAGTCTCTTGTAAATATGTTATCATGCTTTCATAATTTAAAAAAATATTTACTTAAATAGAAAAGAATACAAACATGTCTTTAATACGTACATAAACACCTGAAGAATCTTATGAAGTATAAAAAGGCAGTGAATTTGAAAAGGAACCACTGATAACAAAGGTACTTCAAAAGGAATATGGGAGATGGGGCCGGCTCTAATATCACCACTGAGCATTTCTCCAATCACATTTCATCTCTTCTGCATGAGATCGTAGGAATTTTTTACACCATAATGTCAATAAGTTGCTCAATAAAAAAACAAAAGCAAGTTGGTAGTCTTCTGGATAAGCTTTTATTTCTAGTGCTTTTGCAAGAGAAATAGAGTAGTCCTTATTTTCCTTAACTTCTTTCATTTCTCTTTATTTCATTGTTTTTTCCATTTTTGAATATATGTAAAAATAATGAGACACATATGTTTAAATGGTTATCTGTTTTCTGAATATCTATTTCAGTCTGCTCTGGTATTTTGTCGTTTTCCCTTTGGGTGCTATTCCTTTATTTGAATACATCTTTTTTGGTAAAATGTGTTATCAATATATTCTTCCACTGCATGACTTGTTTTACTCTTTATGGAAACTTATGAAGAAATTTTAATGTATCATTACCTTTTTGTTTAGTGCTTCTTATACCATATTTATGAAATCTCTACTCTGAAATCATACAAATATTCTTTATAATATATTCTAAAGTTTTATAATTTTACTCTTTATATACATCAATCTGTAATATTTATGTATGTATATGTATATAATATCTATCTCTTGATATTTTAATTTCCTAATCTTTATACACTTTGAATTCCTGAGACATAACCAATTTTATCATAATGCCCCTTATCATGTGGCATTATGGCGGGCCACTAATCTAATGGTGTCCTTGGAAAAGGAGAAATTTAGAAACAGATGCTCATGAACAGGGAGAATGCCAGGTACAATGAAGGCAGAATCAGATGATGCGTCAACAAACCAAGGGCCAGCAAAGCTTGCCAGCAACTACCAGAAGCTAGGGAGAGACACGGAATAAATTCTTCCTCCCAGCCCTCAGAAGCCTTCCCCTCCCTGTAGGTGGAAAATCAACTTTCAGCCCAATCACAACTCATTTGAAGAGAATTTATATTTTTCCTCAGAGTGCTTTAGAGATATTTTTTTCTTTTCCTGTGTGAAGTTTCATTATGAAATGTTTAGATTTGTATTTCTCCTTACACATCTGATTTGGGTTTCACTGGACTTCTTAAATTTGTGATATAAGGCCTGTCATCAGTTATGGAAAATTCTCAACTTCTATCTCTTCAAATATTTTTTCTGAGCCATTAATCTCCTTCTTCTCTGAAATTTCAATTAACTCGTCCTTTTTACTATGCTTGTTTTGTCTAAAATATATCCTGCATTGTCCACTTCTCCCTCATGCTGAAATCTGGATTATTTATTTTAATTTATTTTCTAATTCAGTAATTCATTCATTTAACTATTTTTAACCTACCTTTAAATCCACCAATTGAGTTTTTAATGTTTATTTTTATTTTTTTACTTTTAGAAGTTATATCTTATTCTTTACCACTTTCTCTGTGCTGCTTATTTTAGTTCCTATTTCCTATTTTTATTTTAAAATGTATTCTCTATTTCTTAAAACATTTAAAATGAAGTTATTTTGTAGTCTATGCCTGATTCCAATGTATGAAGTCTTTTGCAGGTCTATTTATGTTGTTTGTAGTTTCTACTGAAAGTGAAATTCACTCAGCCATGTCCGACTCTTTGTGACCCCATGGACTATACAGTCCATGGAATTCTCCAGGCCAAAATACTGGAGTGGGCAGCCTTTTCCTCCTCCAGGGGACCTTCCCAACCCAGGGATGGAACCCAGGTCTCCTGCATTGCAGGCAGATTCTTTACCAGCTGAGCCACAAGGGAAGCCTAGTCTCTGCTAGTTATGTTATTATACTAGGTATGTTATTATCCTAGTTATGTTATTATATGTTTGCTGTGTTTGTGAATATTTTTACTAGATATTGACAGTTATGAATAGTTTTAGAATTAATTGATAGCTAGGGTGAAGATATCTTCCTCAAGAAAGAATTTGTGTTACATTCTTCCAGAAGAGCTTTAGGACATGTACCCTGAAAGATGCCAGAGTTTCAAATCATGTGAAAACTTGCCCATTTCTTACCTACTCTCAACCTCAGGGTATTTTTGGAGACACAACTTATTGTGGGAGCACGTCCTCTTTCACTGTTTACCTTTCGTGAATAAAAGGCTTTGATATTTTGACCCATTCACTGTTTTAATGTTGTAAAAATAAAAGTTCAGGACTTTCAGATCAGCCAATATGTTATGGGAAGAGTACTTTTTTCCTCATTTGTGTCTATCTCTGAATTCTCACTTCTACCTCAGGAAGTTTGGTGATTTCTTACAAATATCTGACCATTTAAAGGCTCTTAAGAATTTTTTCCTAAATGTCCTTTAAAAAAAAACTTTGTTGGTTACTAATTTAATCTCTTCTCACAAGAAATGAAAATCTCCCCATTAATCTTTTTAATAAGTTTTTGAGGGAGCAGCTAGGCACATTTTTACAACCGGGATAATGTTTTTTGCACCGGTATCAAAGATTAATATGTTTTGTAGTTGACATCTAGAATAAGTAGATTTCCCCATTTAATGACTAATTTTATAGTGAAAAAGTCCTTTGTCTTATGTATTTTGTACTTACCTCTGAATAATACTTCTCCTTCTCTAATGTAATTATTTGCTTGCATGTTGTACAAGGCGTGTAGCCCTCTAGGCAGACCTACGTTTTATTCTTGTACAAACTATAGCAAAGTGGCTATGTGCACTGCCCTGGAGGTAGAATGCTTGAAATCTAACACTTCCACTGACCCCTCTCTGACCACTATAACTCTCTAGGATTCAGTTTCTTGTTTATGAAATGAGAATGCAATTTATCCTGTAAATAGTTGAGGATTCAGTTAATATAAGTGAAGCAATGACATCTCCCAATCATATAATAAATATCAATCATCATTATTTTAAGTATGTTCTTTTATGGAACACTGTACTTTTGGCAAAATGTTCGATAAGTACTTGATTAATGATAGATCAGCTATAATTATCCTAATACTGCCAAGCAATTGCATGGTGGAATGCTGCATGCACTTTTTGAATAGCAGAAATTTATTCCTGCAAATTGAGACAGTCCTCAAGGAATGGTATTGAAAGCAATTAATCTATTTTTAAAGTTGGTAACCTAAAAAACAAGTTACTTTCAGTGAATGCTAAAGAACATATTAAAAACCAGTGGCACTGATAGAAGTTTTCTTAAATTGCTTATGCATGTCATTAATGATATTCAATTTTGGGTTGTACTAAAAGAGCTCATTGAAATGTATTGCAGCCCTTTTCTATGTATTACAAGATTCACAGGATGCCAGGAAGTCTGTTATATTTAGGACTACATAGAAAGGTCTGATTTCATGTAGCTAAAGTTCACATCTGATAAGTAGAATTAATTTTAGGCAATATCATACAAAAACTTTTAAATGGCCATTTTATAATTTCCTTACCCTGGTACAGATATGTCTCAGGGAAAACAAACAGAAAGCCTTTCTCAGCACAAGTCACTCCTAGCTATTGTCCCATATTAAGCACAAGCTGTTCTCTTATCTAGTCAAACTATTTTTAGCCAAATATGAAAGTTTAATTAAAAATATATAAAGAAAAATGACTGTCACTTTTGAACAAGCACCCAGTCAGAGGGAAATTTTATCACTTTGGCAGAGAGGTAAAGTAAAAGAAGACGAAGAGACACATTTTGACCATATCCTTTCTCTTTTATAATATAATCCAAACTGATACCATGTCATAACTGTGCTCCAATTTAAATTTAGTTCAGCTTTTATCTAACTTAACATCAAATCCCCCAAGAAGAGAAGATCTAACCTGCATTTCCAAATCATACATTTTAACATGGAATTCTTTGGTTCCAAATGAATCTTGCTTAAACATGTATTAAGAAACTCAAATGTAGAAATTCACTATTATTTGTTTGAAATAGACGTTCACCTTTGTGGTGAGGTAACTTCCTCAGTCTTATTTTTCTAAAGGTTTTGTCATGTATTATGATCATTATAAGCTTACTTTATTCAACTTGCTGCCATGATATGTTCTCATATTAGATTGATTAATTTGAATCCCCATTGAGTTGTTTTTTTTTTTTTTGGTCATGTTAGATTATTATCTTAATATTCAGTTTAATTGAATTTAATACATTTTCATTTGTAATACTGCTTTGCATCTTGTAGCTGAGGACTGTTTTACATATTTTGGTATCAAGATGCTACCAATATTGGAAAATGCATATGAATATTTAAGCGTTTTTTTCTCTTTTAGCTCTTATCTTGGACTTTTGGGATTTTCTTGCAAAAGTAGTTTTCAAGCTACTGGGTCTGTTATATGAGTGAAGCAATTTTTTTTTTTTTTTTCCAGTAACAGTTGAAAACTTCTGAAAACAGCTTCTTGGTAAACATTGAGGACATTTTAACTAATTACAGTTTCTGTGTCTTTTTTATATTAGTATTTTAAGTAAAATAGGTATTTGTTAAGAGCTGTGAAATATCTTGAGATTTTGCCATGCTTGTAAGCTACTTTAGTCTTCTAGAATTTCATGGATGCTGAAGGAAGACACGAGACCCCAGGATCGAAGACATAGGAGTTCTCATTCAAGGCAGAGCGGGCAGAAGGAACTCCGTTGTATCGGCTCCCTCTGCCTGTAAAATCCGATAGGAACAATGTGGAGCAGCCCAGATCGGCCTGTACACTCAGTGGTCATGCCACAGCTGAGCTTAGAAAATTCTAATTTCTGAGGAGTTGCTGACAAACGTGCCCCAACTTTGCCTCCGAGGGAAACATCTTTATTATTTTGGAAAGCAGACATGTCTGCCTTTTGCCCCACTGGGAAATACTGTCTCTGCCTCTCATGTGATATGCTTAGTCACTCAGTCGTGTCCCACTTTGTGACCCCCTGGACTGGAGCCCGCCAGGATCCTCTGTCTGTGGTGGTTCTTCAGGCAAGAATGCTGAACTGGGTTGCCATGCCCTCCTCCAGGGGATCTTCCCAAACCAGGGATCGAACCCAGGTCTCACACACAGCAGCAGATTCTTTATAATCTGAGCACCAGGGGAGCCCAAGAATACTGGAGTGGATAGCCTGTCCCTCCCTTCTCCAGGGAATCTTCCCCACCCTGGAATCGAACCGGGATCTCCTGCATTTGCAGGTGGATTCCCTACCACCTGAGCTACCAGGGAAGCCCCATCTCTATCTCTCATAGCCATTCACTACAAAACACATTCTCTAAAAGACTGCCTGTTCTGTGACTTAGAAGCAACTCAGACGTTCAGAAGATGGGGAGAAATGCCTGTGGATAAGTATCTCAGAACAGTTGCTTTATCACTAAGTTTCCAAATATATTTTAAGTTTTGTCTCCAGCATATAAACTACCCTTTGCTTATATCTTTTATCACTCTTGCATTTAATTTGTTGCTTTCTGACTTTCTATTTCTTGATTGAATTCAATCTAATTTTGCTTGTTTATGCAGAGAACTTAATCCTCAATGAAAATGCTCACCATTCTGCTGACTGTCACCTTTGTGTTTATCTTGTCTGTGCATTATCTATTTCTTTGTATTTTAGAAAGTACATTTTTACTTCTGAAACACTGTTTTGCTTTTTATCTTATGGTATTTTAAATTAAACAGCTTATTAATTTCCTCTACATTAATAACCAATAGAAATCATAAAATTAGTTTTCTGGCCCACCTACAGAAAGATGAGTGTCTTTGTGTAATGCTTTTAAATATTTACAAACAACTTCAATTTGCTCTTAACCTTTGGTTTTCTTTCCCCTTTCCCCCCAGTGTGGTGAAATATAAGTAAACTAATAAGTATTGATATCTGACTTTAGTGCAGTGTAACCAAATAGTGTAGCATACAAAAAATCCTCTAAGCATTGAGAAAGGTGGTAGGAACAGGAAAACAGAAAATAAGGTCTTTTCCCTTGCAAAGTTTGCAAAATGGTGTATATCCACCATAGAAGCTTTTAAAATTGCAATTTTGCAATATTTTCTGTGGTTAGTATTATTTTTATTGGAGTGTTGATATTCAATATTGTGTTAGTTTCAGGTGTAGAGCGAAGTGTTTCATTTATATATGTTAATATGTATATGAATATATATATTCAGGTTAATTTCCATTATAGGCTATTATAAGACACTGAATATAACTCCTTTGTTATATGGTAAATTCTTGTTGCCTACCTATTTTCTGTATAGGCATTTGTATCCATTTATTTCATATTCCTAATTTATTTCTGCCCCCTCTTTCCCTTTTGGTAATCGTAAGTTTGTTTTCTATGTCTCTGAGTCTATTTCTGTTTTCTATATAGATTCATTTGTATTACTTTTTAGATTCCACACATAAGTGTTATTATTTTCCTATTTATTTTTTAATATATTCTTCACTAAACTGTAAGCTCCATAAGAACATTGACTATACTTATACCCACACATTGCCAAAATGTAATTTTCTAGCCTTATAAATCATAAAATTAGAATTTCTCCCTATTTTAAAATATTTAAGTTTTAGTTCTTCGAACAAAGTGGCCTTGTTACCTCAGTTTCTTACAGTTTAGCTAATTTATTTGGCAAGCTATTCCCAGTTTTCTTAAAAGAGAGACAGAACTTCTCTGAGGCTGAAACATGCCAGAGAAATTATTACACACATAAAAATATTACCCCTCAACAATCATTCAGTTTCACAAGATTAATTTGAGTCTCTTCCTTCTCTTAATTCATTATGACTACTCAGCTCACTTGGATTATTTCTTAGGGATATTATTTATTATCTATTGCTTGGTAACCAGAATTCTGTGTTTTTTAAATATATAATATCATGTGATCATTTTAAAGACGTTGGCATTCCTTTCCCATTATTATATATAATTCCAAGTACAAATTTCAAGATTGTCTACATTAAACTCCATACAACTTTCTTGAATCAAGGCACACCTTCTGCAGCCATTCTACATGTACCTTGTACTCCAGCCACTAATGGTCATTTTTGCTTTTTAAACTTGATATATATCCTTTCATGTTTTTGTCCAGAAGAGATGACAGGGAAAGCAAGTTAACCAAAATAGTTTAATTAAGAACTGTGGTAGAGTTCAAGCTTTTATTGCTCATCACAGAATAAGCCAGTAAATCAAGAGATGAGGTGCTGGGCCAGGAAGAGCACCTTTCTTTGGAAAGCCAGCAGACCAAGAATACGGGGGACTAGTGTCCCAAAGAGCCATCTTAGCCAAGCTGGAATCCAGGCTTCGTTTTTACTAAAAGTAGAGAGGGCGTGGCTGGTTGTCACAAATTTCTTGGTGTCAGAATCCTTTGTTCTTATAATTGTCCACATGGGTCTGGTTGCAACGTTCCTGTAAGCCTCCAACAAGACGTATGTTGTTCTCTGCTCTGAATGGATAAGTGTTATACATTTAAAGGCCAACCTGGAAAGCAGAGCATTGAGAAAGGGCTATTATGTATGAAAGTGAAAGTGAAAGTCACTCAGTCATGTCCGACTCTTTGCGACCCCAGGGACTATACAGTCCATGGAATTCTCCAGGCCAGAACACTGGAGTGGGTAGCCTTTCCCTTCTCTAGGGGATCTTCCCATCCCAGGGGTCCAACCCAGATCTCCAGCTTGGCTGGCAAATTCTATACCACTGAGCCACTTGGGAAGACCCACTATTATGTATATTTTGGGCTAGAAACCACATTCTTTTATAAAGGTGTAGAGTGAACATGACTAAGCACAGATCGCAGAGCACAAAAGAGCTAAAGGACTAGGTCTAATGTGGAGTCCTTGCTCTTCTCTGCTACAGAACTGCAGTAAACAGGCAAGCTGAGTGATATAAAGTGAAAACCTGACCAGTGAAAGTGTAGTCACTCAGTCATGCCGAACTCTTTGCAACCCCGTGATTGTAGCCCTCCAGGCTCCTCCATCCATGAAGTGCTCTAGACAAGAATAATGGAGTGGGTTGCCATTTCTTCAATTAATGGAATGCACATAGATAGTCTTTGCAAATAGGATAAGGGAAGATAAATAATCGCTTAAATTCACAAAAAATAGGAGTATTCAAAGAATATTGAATTCTTTGAACTGTCTGGAAACCAAAGAACTAAAGCAATACCAGAAAGAAGAGTTGAAACAATGTAAGTAACAATTATTAAAGTGTTAAAAAAAAGTTATTCCCAAGAGCTATTATGAAAGCAGCAATTTGAAATTGGGCACATAGCCATGAGTCTGGAAACAAGAGTCCCTAGGTCATTACAGGAATTCGCTATCAAGTTCACAGGATTCCTACCTGCATAAAATATAAGTTGGAGGAAAATGCAGAAGGTTATTTTGTCTTAAAAAGAGAAAGAAGTGTCAAGTATGGCTGCCCTTACATATTACTTTCAGTATGGCTGCCCTTATATATTACTTTCAAGCAACTTAGTTCATCAAATGCCAAAGCAAATCAAAAGAATAGAGTTGTGATCATCATTTACTACTTAGGAATACTTTCAGCCACAGTATATTCCTTGAAAAAGTAAAACATTAAAAAGAATTAAGAAATGGAGAATTAGACATTACTTTTATTGATTTAATAAATACAGAATTGAATTATTTTCAGTCAATTTATCTTGAAAAAATAGCCCAAATATGTTGTCACTATCAATAGCAGGGAAAATTTAATCTATCTTTTCTAAGGATAAGGCATGCTGACTGGGATGCAAAAGATCATAACAAGGAAGAATAAATCTGACTCCATATTGGATCTGTTACTTTTACTTTAACATTTATGCTTTCTTGCCTTAGTCATGCTAGCTCTGTGCTTTTTCTAAAAGAATATGGTCTACCAGTTCAGTCGCTCAGTCATCTCTAACTCTTTGTGGCTCCATGGACTACAGCACGCCAGACCTCCCTGTCCATCACCAACTCCCAGACTCCACCCAAACTCATGTCCATTGAGTCAGTGATGCCATCCAACCATCTCATCCTCTGTTGTCCCCTTCTCCTCTAGCCTTCAATCTTTCCCAGAATCAGGGTCTATTCAAATGAGTCAGCTCTTTGCATCAGGTGGCCAAAGTATTGGAGTTTCAGCTTCCACTTTAGTCCTTCCAATGAATATTCAGGACTGATTTCCTTTAGGATTGGCTATTTGGATCTCCTTGCAGTCCAAAGGATGCTCAAGAGTCTTCTCCAACACCACATTTCAGAAGCATCAATTCTTCAGTGCTCAGCTTTCTTTATGGTCCAACTCTCACATCCATTCATGACTACTGGAAAAAACATAACTTTGACTAGATGGGCATTCATTGGCAAAGTAATGTCTCTCCTTTTTAATATGCTGTCTAGATTGGTCATAACTTTTCTTCCAAAGAGTAAGCATATTTTAATTTCATGGCTACAACCACCATCTGCAGTGATCTTGGAGCCCAAGAAAATAAAGTCTGTCACTGTTTCCACTCTTTCCCTGTCTATTTGCCATGAAGTGATGGGACCAGAAAAGCAAAGGAGGAAAGGGAAGATATACCCATTTGAATGCAGAGTTCCAAAGAATAGCAAGGAAAAATAAGAAAGCCTTCCTAGGTGATGAGTGCAAAGAAATAGAGGAAAGCAATAGAATGGGAAAGATTAGAGATCTCTTCAAGAAAATTAGAGATACCAAGGGATCATTTCATGCAAAGATGGGCTCAATAAAGGACAGACATTGTATGGACCTAAAAGAAGCAGAAGACATTAAGAAGAGGTGGCAAGAATACACAGAAGAACTATACAAAAAAGATCTTCAAGGCCCAGATAACCATGATGGTGTGATCACTCACCTAGAGCCAGACATCCTGGAATGTGAAGTCAAGTGGGCCTTAGGAAGCATCACTGAAAACAAAGCTACTGGAGGTGATGGAATTCCAGTTGAGCTATTTCAAACCCTAAAAGATGATGCTGTGAAAGTGATGCACTCAATATGCCAGTAAATACGGAAAACAGCAGCGGCCACAGGACTGGAAAAGGTCAGTTTTCATTCCAATATCAAAGAAAAGCAATCCCAGAGAATGCTCAAACTACCCCCACAGTTGCACTCATCTCACACGCTAGTAAAGTAATGCTCAAAACTCTCCAACCCAGGCTTCAGCAATACATGAACTGTGAACTTCCAGATGTTTAAGCTGGATTTAGAAAATGCAGAGGAACCAGAGATCAAATTGCCAACATCTGCTGGATCATTGAACAAGAAAGAGAGTTCCAAGAAAACATCCACTTCTACTTCATTGACTATGCCAAAGTCTTTGACTGTGTGGATCACAATAAACTGGAAAATTCTGAAAGAGATGGGCATACCAGACCACCTGACCTGCCTCTTGAGAAACCTGTATGCGGGTCAGGAAGCAACAGTTAGAACTGGACATGGAACAACAGACTGGTTCCAAATAGGAAAAGGAGTACGTCAAGGCTGTATATTGTCACCCTGCTTATTTAACTTATATGCAGAGTACATCATGAGAAACGCTGGGCTGGAGGAAGCACAAGCTGGAATCAAGATTGCCAGGAGAAATATCAATAACCTCAGATATGCAGATAACACCATCCTTATGGCAGAAAGTGAAGAGGAACTAAACAGCCTCTTGATGAAAATGAAAGAGGAGAATGAAAAAGTTGGCTTAAAACTCAACATTGAGAAAACTAAGATCATGGCATCTGATCCCATCACTTCATGGCAAATAGATGGAGAAACAATGGAAACAGTGGCAGACTTTATTTTTTGGGGCTCCAAAATCACTGCAGATGGCGATTGCAGCCATGAAATTAAAATACGCTTACTCCTTGGAAGGAAAGTTATGACCAATCTAGAGAGCATATTAAAAAGCAGAGACATTACTGTGTCAACAAAGGTCCATCTAGTCAAGGCTATGGTTTTTGCAATAGTCATGTATGGATGTGAGAGTTGGACTATAAAGAAAGCTGAGCACCGAAGAATTGATGCTTTTGAACTGTGGTGTTGGAGAAGACTCTTGAGAGTCCCTTGGACTGCAAGGAGATCCAGCCAGTCCATCATAAAGGAGATCAGTCCTGGGTGTTCATTGGAAGGACTGATGCTGAAGCTGAACAAAACTCCAATACTTTGGCCACCTGATGTGAAGAGTTGACTCATTGGAAAAGACCCTGATGCTGGGAGGAATTGGGGACAGGAGGAGAAGGGGATGACAGAGGATGAGATGGTTGGATAGCATCACTGACTCAATGGACATGAGTTTGGGTAAACTCCAGGAGTTGGTAATGAACAGGGAGGCCTGATGTGCTGCGGTTCATGGGGTTGCAAAGAGTCAGACACAACTGAGTGACTGAACTGAACTGAACTGATGAGACCAGATGCCATGATCTTCGTTTTCTGAATGTTGAGCTTTAAGCCAACTTTTTCACTTCTTTTACTTTCATCAAGATGCTTTTTAGTTCTTCTTTGCTTTCTGCTATAAGAGTGGTGTCATCTGCATATCTGAGGTTATTGATATTTATCCCAGCAATTTTGATCCCAGCTTGTGCTTAATCAAGCCCGGCACTTCTCATGGTGTACTCTGTATATAAGTTAAATAAGCAGGGTGACAATATACAGCCTGACATAATCCTTTCCCGATTTGGAACCAGTCTGTTGCTCCATGTCCAGTTCTAACTGTTGCTTCTTGACCTGCATACATATTTCTCAGGAGGCAGGTCAGATGGTCTGGTATTCCCATCTCTTTCAGAATTCTCCACAGATTTTTGTGATCCAAACAGTGAAAGGCTTTGGCATAGTCAATAAAGCAGAAGTAGATGTTTTCCTGGAACTCTTTTGCTTGTTCGATGATCCAGTGCCTGTTGACAGTTTGATCTCTGGTTCCTCTGCCTTTTCTAAATCCAGCTTGTCTTTTGGAAGTTCATGGTTCATGTACTATTAAAGTCTGGCTTGCGGAATTTTGAGCATTACTTTTCTAGCATGTAAGATGAGTGCAATTGTGTGGTAGTTTGAACATTCTTTAACATTGCCTTTCTTTGGGATAGGAATGAAAACTGACATTTTCCAGTCCTGTGGCTACTGCTATTTTCCCTATTTGCTGGCATATCAAGTGCAGTACACTTACAACCTCATCTTTTAGGGTTTGAAATAGCTGAACTGGAATTCAATCACCTCCACTAGCTTTGTTCATATTGATGCATCCTAAGGCCCACCTGTCTTTGCATTTCACGATGTCTGTCTCTAGGTGAGTGATCACACCATCATGGTTATCTGGGTTATGAAGATCTTTTTTATACAGTTCTTCTGTGTATTCTTGCCACCTTTTTAAAATATCTTCTGCTTCTGTTAGGTCCATACCACTTCTGTCCTTTATTGTGCAAATCTTTGCATGAAATGTTCCCTTGGTATCCCTAATTTTCTCGAAGAGATCTCTAGTCTTTCCCACTCTATTATTTTCCACTGTTTCTTTGCACTGATCACTGAGGAAGGCTTTCTTATCTTTCTTTGTTTTTCTTTGGAAGCATTCAAATGGGTATATCTTTCCTTTTCTCCTTTACCTTTCACTTCTCTTCTTTTCTGGTCAGTTTGTAAGGCCTCTTCAGACAACCATTTTGCCTTTTTTATGTTTCTTTTTCTTGGGGATGGTTTTGATCCCTGTCTCTTGTACAATGGCACAAACCTCTGTCCATAGTTCTTCACGCACTCTGTCTGTCAGATGTGATCCCTTGAATCTATTTCTCACTTCCACTGTATAATCGTAAGGAATTTGATTTAGCTTATACCTGAATGGTCTGGTGGTTTTCCCTACTTTTTCAGTTTAAGTCTGAATTTGGCAGTAAGGTGTTCATGATCTCAGCCACAGTCAGCTCCCAGTCTTGTTTTTGCTGACTGTATAGAGCTTCTCCATCTTTGGCTTCAAATAATGTAATCAGTCTGATTTCAGTATTGACCATCTGGTGATGCCCATGTATAGAGTCTTCTCTTGTGTTATTGGAAGAGGGTGTTTGCTATGATCAGTGCATTCTCTGGGCAAAACTCTTTTAGACTTTGCCCTGCTTCATTTTGTATTCCAAGGCCACATTTGCCTGTTACATTCCAACATTGCTCTTTACAGCATCGGACTTTACTTCCATCACCAGTCACATCCACTTCCATCACCAGCCACATCCACAACAGGGTGTTGTTTTTGCTTTAGCTCCATCTCTTCATTCTTTCTGGAGTTATGTGGTCTATAGCCTAAAGTATATAGGATAGCCCATTCTCATGACTTTGACCTTTAAGAGTCCATTCACATAGAGATAAGTTGTCAAACAGAGAATAACATTTGTCGTGTTGGAGGTAAGCGTTCTTGAACCAAGAAGTTTACCACAACTAACCATGTCCTGCATTCACCATGCCTTTAAAAATGCTTTGCTGGAACCCTTCATGGAGTTCAAGGTTTGGGATTTTGGAGCATTGAACCCACCCATTTTTTTTTCATGACCCTATAATAGAACTTTCTCTGCTCCAAACTCTGACTTTAGATTTATTTGGCCTCACTAAATATCAAGCACATGAACTTGTGTTTGGTAACAATAGGGCATTCTAAACATGACAATAGGCTAGCTAATTGACTCAAGTGTTAATTTTGATCATAATCTTCATGGGATACCTAGAGGAGAAAATAATGATTGAAAGATGCATGTGACACAAATATAAAGCCTGTTTCAAGAAGGAGTCAAAGTAAATATTCAAGTAGAATCTCACTTCATTAAATTTTTTGTTCCTAATCTCTAGAGCCTTAACACATACCTGTTGATTAATAAATAATCAATAATACCTGCATAAATGTTGGTTGAAATAAAACTCAGATCCATACTCTTAAGAGTTATAATATATTTATTTGTGGTTTGCACATTGAGTGTGTTATTTTTGTGGAGTAAATGAGTTCATGATTGATAATAAGCACTATTAAATGTATGTACATCCATTTCTTTTCTTTCTTCTCTGTCTGTCTCTCCCTTTGCCTTTTACTAGAAAGAGGATTTATGACAATTTTCAGAGAAAGGAGAGAGTTTTGCAGAATTGGATAGTCACAGAGACTTCCAGTGTAAGCCTGAATTGCTCTACTCCTTAATATGATATCCTTATCCTATAATATTATAATATATACAACTACATCAAGGCTGTATGTGACTAGCAAACCAGGAACAAAATTAGCATTCAGAGTTCTAGCACCCTCTACTTCACTCAAAGCACTAGTACATATGTATGCATATATATATATATATATTTATATATATATAATCTTAAAATACTTTTATTATTCAGTTTGTAAAAGGTAATCTAATTTTGATTTATTTAAAAAGTGGAAAAAGTGGAGCAATGCCATGTCTTCAAAATAAATTCTTCATCACAGGAACATTGAATTAGGGGTTTTAAACAAAGTAGAATATGACAGAGCATAAAACTATGAAATAAGTTCACACTTTACCAGCGTCCTATTCTTTGGATCCTCTCCTATAGCTCTGTTTAAACAGGTGTATCACAGATGTGGAAACATCTGGCAGGTCAACACAATTTTGCCAAGACAATATGCAAGTTAGGATTGTGCATTTTTGATATCTGATTGCTAAGTAAGGAACTTTCCCTGGACAAATTTTGGTACATTGCATCAAATGATATATTTCCACTTGGTTTTCCTTTCTTTCCAGTAAGTATTTTCACATGTGTTCACTAGAAATATTTTGGTGGCCATGGTTACTTATTATTTCTTTTAGAAATACATGCATAATTCTCATTGACCTTTAAGTAATCACCTACTCAATTGTTAGGAATAGGCTGAATTATAATTGATAGATTTTAATTTTATTTTTTCTTCTCCAAAGAATTTTGTGGACCTATTCAAATTATAAGAAAATTACTTCAATTGTGCGTGATTAATTATACCAGTCCATCAAGTTCTTGAGTATTCCTTCTTCACTTAGATTGCATATGTTAAGGAAATGCATGAAGCTTCTTTTAACCTTATACATATCCAAAATAAAGCCTTCATTTGGCTTCTCTCCTTCTTTAACATAATATGGAGTATTGAGTATACATATAATGTATGCAGTTAGTGTTTATTCTATATGTTTGTAATTTTAGGAATTTTTTTTTGGTAGAGAAGGGGATAAAAATTAGAAGATTATAGATTTTTTTTTTAATTAATTAATTTATTTTTTTGGTCATACATTGATATGAATCAGCCATATTTTATTTTTGTAGTACACATTCGTAAGTCCCACAATAAAAAGTTGCAATGCTTGCTTTAAATTATCTCCTTGTTTTTATGAGCCAAGAAATATTTATGAGACTAAACAAAATATTTTACAAAGTTCAGGGCCTAAATATCTATCAGTTAAGTTCAGTTCAGTCACTCAGTCGTGTCCGACTCTTTGCAACCCCATGAATCGCAGCACGCCAGGCCTCCCTATCCATCACCAACTCCCAGAGTTTACTCAAACTCATGTCCATTGATTCAGTGATGCCATCCAGCCATCTCATCCTCTGTCATCCCCTTCTCCTCCTGCCCCCAATCCCTCCCAGCATCAGGGTCTTTTCCAATGAGTCAACTCTTCACATAGGTGCCAAAGTATTGGAGTTTCAGCTTCAACATCAGTCCTTCCAATGAACACCCAGGACTGATCTCCTTTAGGAGACTGGCTGGATCTCTTGCAGTCCAAGGGACTCTCAGAGTCTTTCTTACCACCCACAGTTCAAAAGCATCAATTCTTCAGCACTCAGCTTTCTTTATGGTCCAACTCTCACATCCATACATGACTACTGGAAAAACCATAGCCTTGACTAGACGGACCTTTGTTGGCAAAGTAATGTCTCTGCTTTTTAATATGCTGTCTAGGTTGGTCATAACTTTCTTTCCAAGGAGTAAGTGTCTTTTAATTTCATGGCTGCAGTTACCATCTGCAGTGATTTTGGAGCCCAAAAAAGTAAAATCTGCCACTGTTTCCATTGTTTCTCCATCTATTTGCCATGAAGTGATGGGACCAGATGCCATGATCTTAGTTTTCTGAATGTTGAGCTTTAAATATCTATAGCAATTACCCAAATCAGAGCAAACTAATAAGATTGACATCACTTTACAGAAAGTGTCTGTAAATCCTGAGGGGAAAAGCAGGTCATACCGTTTGGTTCAGTGCTGGCCATTTGGGTGATATGTGGTGACAATGAAATTTTCATTCCTGAAAAGACTCAGGCTGTGTGACCCCAGGGAGAAGCGAGTACCGTGGGACGCTCTAAACCCCACCTACTATTTATCAAGATGGGAAATATATTGCAAACAACCCAAAATCATACACCACACAAACAACTTTAGCCCAGGAATAGAATAGAAAAACAAGGAAAATATCATGATAAACTAGGTTCTACGCTGTATTTCTCAGCCCCATTTCTATGGGTTGACCAACTGTTTATTTTTCTAGCTACTTTAGATTTTCTTGTTGAAGAAGATTTATTTTTCAAATGCATCATGCAGTATCAAAACTGCAAGGTCTTTTTTTATTTGCTTGATTGTTGTTCTTCAAAACATGCATTTTTCCTAAGAAGACAATTTTGTTTGTGTGTAAAATCAGCCACTTATCTACAATTTATTCAGGTTATTGTCATCTTAAATATTAACTCTGCATATTAGCTCATAAATTCATGACCACCCCACATCTGCTTGGAAGACCAGCAAACCTAAACCGTGAGTTTACAAACTGTTGTCACAGGGCACCAGCACTGTAAGGGAAGGTGTGAAGTTCTGGCTATCCCAGTCTTCTAAAATGGTCCATCAGACTTACTCACTGAAAGCTTTTTTTTTTTTTCATGCAACCAGAAGATTGTTACATAGTTGCACGAAAGAGGTCCAGAAATTCTCACAAAACCGTCTGCACAATCAGCCTACAATGGGCTTCTAATTCCTTCACCCGCGAGGCCAAGTCTACTTCCAAGTTTCCAACCAGGGTGTTTGCGTCCTACTTTGACAGCTGTTGAATGCCGTAAGGGTTCCAGTAGCATAGGCTGGGAGGACTCCAGATGTCTTCCCACAGTGGTGGGTCCATTTCTCATAAAGGACAATGAGAGAGAAAGACTGACATAATATTTATAGAAACTTCTTAATCTCTGGTGCATTGTAAATGTTTGCAGTTCAAGGTGGGGAATCTGGCTGCTTACCAAATGTATTTTTTCACCCCGAGTTTAACATCAGATTAGATTTAAATATTTCAGGTTCCCCTCACTATCCATGCTTTAGTCTCTGCCTCAATTCTGAATGAGTCTCTTTCTCTTTCTCCCTCTCTTTCTCTTATTCTACAAATATTTACTATGCCATTTTTTCCAAGCTTTATTTAACTTATTTCTGCCTATCTTGGGCAAATAAGAGAGTTTCCATTCTTTGCGCCTGTCTATGTACCAAAAATACTCTGGACTGATTCAATTCAACATTGGCAAGGTTTCTAAATTATTAAACCATATGGAAAGATGCTTTGTTGAAATACTGAAGCAACTTACCTCCTAAAGAGTACTTTCCATTGGACCTATTTGATTTTGACCACAACCCCTCTGTGTAGAGATGTTTCTTTGGTCTTGCCCTCCTCCTACATTCTAAGAGGTGAATGAAGAGAGAATTGTTTTAGTCCAATTGTTTATTTTTTTAAAAAAAGGGAAAGATAGGAAATTAGTAAAAGATGCTGAAGAAAATATCACAAATGTGATATCGGGCTAGTTGCAAGTTTATTTTGAGAGAGTAGGGAGTGGAGTTCTGTCTCTTTTGTAAAAGGAGAGAATTCAATGATTTTTTTCTTCTTCTTTCTTTTTTTTTTTTTTACAGTTTCTTCCAGTTCTAATATTTACTAATCTATGATCCAACTTTTTCCAAGCCCTCCTGCTTTCTACAGCTCTCGTGATACTCCCCCGCCTTAATATCTGATGTCATCTTTCATTATTTCTTTAAAAATAATCTTGTTCTCATGAACTCCCTTCCCTTCAACCACACCAGAAAATGAAAGTAGAGAGGAAAAAACCTGATAATAAAAACTGAATAAATTTTTGCCCGTCATGCTATTTTCTAGACTGAAGATACTAAACAAGGAATATCCCTTGACGACTTTCTTTTGCAGTTGCAACATTTTCTTAATTACTCAGGGCAGAAAAAGCTACTGCATGAAAAATAAGCAAATTGTGCTTTGATTTTGGCAGCAAAGTCTATTAAAACAGCTAAAAAAAAGTCTTAAGTAGATCAAAATTCAGATTTATTGCATATGCTACTAATTTGTATTTATTTTGATTAATATTAACACAAACATTATGGCTTTCCTGGTGGCTCAGATGGTAAAAAAAAAAAAATGCCTGCATTGCAGGAGACCTGAGCTTGATCCCTAAAATGGGAAGATCCCCTGCAGAAGGGACTGGCTACCCAATCCAATATTTTTGCCTGGAGATTCCCCGGACAGAGGAGTCTGGTGGGCAACAGTCTATAGGGTTGCAAACAGCTGGACATGACTGAAGCACTAACCCACACACCATATAAATCAGTGAATGGTTAGAAAACCATTAACTAAATGGTTTTCTTTTGGTTAATGAAAGCTATTTTGTTTTAAATTTAAGTATAGTTGGAAGTACACTTTCTTCCCTTGTTTTGCTCATTAGTAAGATTTTTCAACTCAGAACTGCTCCATAAGAATGATTGCTCAGTCACCACTTAAACATTAAGAGTGCTTTGTGATTTGTATTTTAAGTAAATTGAGAAGGTACTTTACTTTCTAAAAATCTTTCTCTACCACTTCTTTTGTTAAATGCTTTGGTTATGAACAGTAGATCTGCCCATTGGTAAATCAGGTATCTAAATTTGAAAACTCATGCTATGACATTTTAAGACAAATATATAACTAAAAGAAAATCTAACATTATTAAATTTTTAAATGGGGAACAAGTTAAATCTAGTCTCTTAGCAACTTTGTAACTGGTAATAGAGTTGTCTCTCATTATTGGAGGGTGATTGCTTGCCAAACTCCCTTGGATAGCAAAATCTAAGAACCCTCAGGACCCTTTTTTTAAAAAATGGTATAGTATTTGGCAGTAAAAGCTGAATTTAGGAAAGGCAGAGGAACCAGAGATCAAATTACCAACATTCCTTGGATCATAGAGAAAGCAAGGGAATTTTGGAAAAAACCGGCTTCATTGACTATGCTGAAGACTTTGTGTGGATCACAACAAACTGTGGAACATTCTTAAAGAGCTGAGAATAACAGACCACCTTACCTGTCTCCTGAGAAACCTGTATGCAGGTCAAGAAACAAGAGTCAGAACCAGCCATGGAACAATGGACTGGTTCAAAATTGGAAAGGAATACAATAAGGTTGTATATTGTCACTCGGTCTACTTAACTTATATGCAGAGTACATCCTGTGAAATATGGGGCTGGATGAGTCACAAGCTAGAATTAAGACCAGTGGGAGTAATATCAAAAATCTTGGCAGAAAGTGAAGAGGAATTAAAGAGCCTCTTGATGAGGGTGAAAGAGGAGAGTGAAAAGCTGGCTTAAAATTCAATATTCAAAAAAAAACTAAGATCATGGCATCCAATCCCATCATTTCTTGGAATATAGAAGGGGAAAAGTAGAAACAGAGACTGGTTATATTTTCTTGGGCTCCAAAATCACTGCAGATGGTGACTGCAGCCGTGAAATTAAAAGATGCTTGCTCCTTGGAAGGAGAGCTATGACAAACCCAGATAGCTTATTAAAAAGCAGAGATATCACATTGCTGACGAAGGTCTGAAAGGTTGCTGCTATGAGCCACGTGCTACGCCAGGATTTGTGACCTCTGGAGGAGAGGATTTTGACCTGGAGCCAGAGACTAGGCTTGACCACCAGAGTTTTTTGTGTAACAGAATTTTATTGAGGAATAAGAGAGATAGACAGAGCTTCTGACACAGACATCAGACGGGGGCAAAAAGAATGTCAGTGTGCTAGTTTTTAGCAAGGTGTTTTATGTCTGTTAGCGAGCTGCTAATCAGATGAGATACACCTCAAGGCTGAGGGAGTCTCAACAGGCTCCTCTCCCACAAGATACATTTTTGAGAGAGAATGGCACTCTCTGGCATGCCATCCCTGGCCATAAAGCAATGGACATGAATACTGGTTTGTTGAGCCATTATCAACCCAAGGTTTGAGAAAAGAAAGTAAGGTTATCTTAGGCAGAACCTATTTGAAGAAAGTCAGATTCCAAAGCAAATACACAATTTCATTAACATAGCTTAAGAAAAACATTTCCATAAGGAAAATCACATTGATTAGTTCAAGGCAGAAACAGGTGCCATCAACACAGAATTAAAAGAAGCCTCTTTTAATTTGTCTGCCACTTGCAGTTTATTTCCTCCAAAGTTGTGGTTCTTCCAGTAGGCATGTACAGATGTGAGAGTTCATCAGGAGGACATAGCACCAAAGAACTGATGCTTTTGAACTGTGGTGCTGGAGACGACTCTTGAGAGTCCCTTGGACGGCAAGTAAATAAAAAAAAAAAATAAAGTAAAAAAAGAACCTGAGCTGACCTTTAGGGCTCCTATTTAGAACTTAATTTAAACAAAGAACTGAATTTAAGCCAGCTTCCAAACTTAAAATTACTACACCATAGCCAGTAGCCAGGAATCTAATATAATAAGGAGCTTAATATTTTGCTTGGACTTCCCTGGTGGCTCAAACGGTAAAGTGTATACCTACAACGTGGGAGACCCAGGTTCAATCCCTGGGTCAGGAAGATCTCCTGGAGAAGGAAATGGCAACCCACTCCAGTAATCCTGCCTGGAAAATCCCATGGACGAAGGAGCCTGGTAGGCTACTGTCCATGGGGTCGCAAAGAGTCAGACACGACTGAATGATTTCACTTTAATATTTTGTTTGTCTTCTGCCCATGCTCTCCTCCACTTTCTAGGAGTGGGAATTCTACCATGGGGTAAGGACAGGATGAAGTACA
This sequence comes from Cervus canadensis, assembly GCF_019320065.1. Lineage (NCBI taxonomy): Eukaryota > Metazoa > Chordata > Mammalia > Artiodactyla > Cervidae > Cervus > Cervus canadensis. Next base: position 71,161,793 of record NC_057397.1, on the reverse strand, counting down.
GATGTCTAGAGGTAGATTATAGTACAAAGGTACAGAATTAGTGGGAAGAAAAAGTGTTTTTTTACACAACCCATTTGAAATGGGGTTTATTCCCTACACTAATTAATTTCTAGTAATTTGTATTTAATAATCCAAAGCAAATTGCTTTTTTGTTGTTTTGCATTGATTATTTATACCATCTCCAATAAAACAAGATTAGAGTTCAATAAAAGCTGGTCTTTAGTGTAGGAGGCAGCAGTAGGAATAACAGTTGGAAATTTCTCTTCACCATTAAAATCACTGTTCAGACTGAGAGAACAGATATTTAACGTGGATGCACAAGCTGAAAAGTGGAAATTGCTAGATCTTTAGACTACAAGTTTGAGAAACTGAAGATTACTAACAGCTGAATTAGAAGTTATCTAGTTCACCATACTTATATTATTGTAAAAGTATTGTCAGGATATGGGAGGTGATTTTCCTTAAACCTATATCAGATAATTATCTTCTGCAAACAATTTTATTTAGTAGACTGCTGGAGTTCATTTAGCAGAATGACTGGCTTTGTCATCATCATTTCATCTGTGATCTCAACAACTTCATTACCCTAAATAATTCAGTTTCCTTATCTCTAAATAAGGATAATGATAGTTCCTACTTTGTAGAACTGACCTTAAGGTTAGACATGTAAAGAATTTAAAGCATTCGATTCAGTTCTGTTCAGTTGCTCAGTCATGTCTGACTCTTTGTGACCCCATGGACTGCAGCACACCACGTCTCCCTGTCCATCACTAACTCCCAGAGTTTACTCAAATTCATGTCCATCGAGTCGGTGATGCCATCCAAGCATCTCATCCTCTGTTGTCCCCTTCTCTTCCCACCTTCAGTCTTTCCCAGCATCAGGGTCTTTTCAAATGAGTCAGCTCTTCACATCAGGTGGCCAAAGTATTGGAGTTTCAGCTTTAGCATCAGTCCTTCCAATGAATATTCAGGAATGATTTCCTTTAGGATGGACTGGTTGGATCTCCTTGCAGTCCAAGGGACTCTCAAGAGTCTTTTCCAACACCATAGTTCAAAAGCATCAATTTTTTGGTGCTTAGCTTTCCTTATAGTCAAAATCTCACATCCATACATGACTACTGGAAAAACCATAGCCTTGAGTAGACGGACCTTTGTTGGCAAAGTAATGTCTCTGCTTTTTAAGATGCTGTCTAGGTTGGTCCTAAAAGAGTAAAGCATAATAATTTATTGAGTAAAACAATAAGTGTTAGTTATAATTAACCCTATTAGAATATATATTCAAATTTTTGAAATTTAAAATAACTGGTTTTAAATTCAGTTAATTATGAATGGCAAATAAGATAGAGTTCATAAATGCCAATGTTCTTATAGTTTAGGCAACAAAGTCCTAGAGCTGTTTACATTGCCAGAAAATCCAAGATATACATATAAATCAGTGATGATATGGGCAATTATTTCCATTCTGCTTACTAATATTTCAAGGAAAAAAAATCCCTTTACTTGTTTAATGCCATATTTAAATATATTTAGTTTAATTGGGAACTTTTCTTCCTATTCATCAAACTACATTGGTCATTTTAAAATACCATTATCTTTACATTGAATTATTCATTTTTTTAAACTTTATTGAAAATTTTGCAGCATCTTCAGTATGTTTCAAAATTTTCATGCTTTTTTTTCTTTAAACAACTGGTAATGCACTGATAATTATATTCAAGCCCTTTATTAAATTCAAAGCAAACCAAAAACTCACTGTTTTCTAAATATGTGCTTTTGTTTCATTTTTGTACTGAATAAGAATAATAACAGCATTCTGAATTTAGTACTTCTTCTTTAGTAGCCTGTTTGTTTATGATGATCTAAAATTTTCTTAATTTTTAAGGTACATTTACTTTTTTAAAGTCATTCTTTGTGCAGAAACAAATGAGTTATTTTGCTTTCTAACCTCATCTTAAAATTGTTCTTGTAGTACACTTCTTGAAATATCAAACCTATCATCATACTTTGGATTGATCTCTGTTTGCCTTGGCCTGCAGCAGCTTAAAACAGGATTTCAGGTCCGTGCCAGAGACTTCAGTTAGGCCATCGCAATGAGAGTGCTGGATCCTAACCATTAGACCTCTTGGGACCAGTGTCCAGTGAGAAGGCCCTGGCCTGTCAGCTCTGCAGAAATGAATTTTACATAGAGATAGAAAGTAGTGAAACAGTCAAGTATTTATTAAGAGGAAAAGGACACATGTGGATAGACATATGGGTGGACTCAGAGAGAGAGGGACACCCTTGCGGTAGTTTGAGTCACTCATATGGGGCATTTCTTCCCGGTCTTCTTTAGTTGGTCATCTTGCTTTGCCTGGTTCTGAGCCCATACTTGGTTTATCTAAGGGTCCTCCAGGTGTGCATGTACATCACTTGGTCAGGATGGGTTCTGGTGAAGAAGGGGTAGGCAGGCTGGCATCACTTACTGCAGGTAAGCTGCACTTCAGTAGGCAGGTTGGCGCCCCCTCCCTTTTTGACCTCCAAGGAGCCTTTCTGCTCACATATAGTCGGGAAGTTCTCCTTGAGTCAAGGATGAGGATAATGTGGCCCCTATATCTTATCTGGGCAGGGCTCCTCTCTTGCCTCTACTATCTTCATCTCAGAGTGTTGGTCTACAGGGAACAAACTCCTGATACTCAGCCCAGGGGCCCATCCATCTCCTGCCTCAGAATAATTTCAGTGTTGACAATTTGGTGGGAGCACTCATACTATATCAATGAATTATTGAGAGACCAGATTTTGGATATCTGTTGTCACTTAAGATCCACTTTTTTGTCACATGTTTTCTCTATAAAGCCGCAATAGAAGAATGAAAAATCCTGGCCAAAACAAGTCTTCAAACAAATGTTTCTGGTAATACAGAAGTATTTTTTGTTCTAGCAAATGATTCTTCAATAGAAAAGTAGATTAAAATTAAGCTACAGTCTAGATCGTAATCAAACTTTAAAGAATTTTGAAGTCAAAGCAGATTTTGCAAGGATAGGTTAAAGGATTCATCAACTAAAGCTTAGAGATTAGAGGATAGTCTCAATAGCTCAGTCTGTTTCAAGTCACTCTTTCAAAAACAACCTTCTATGGCCAAAAAGGCAAAAGAATTCTGAGAATACAGTGAGGGAAGGCACAATTTACTGAAGAGGGGGTTTTGTTGTTTTAGAAGATGAGATTGATAGAAAACAAAAATTAATAGGACTAATCTACTCTAGTCCAATGCTTGACTTCCCAGCAAACACACATGTACATACAAACTGGTACAAACTCTTCTATGACATTTCCAAAAATACTCTCACCCAGCATTATGCAGAGTGCATCACTTTTCCAAAGCGAGATATCCCAAACTCATTCCAAGTTTAAATCCTTGTGAATCAGTGATTTGATATCCCAGATTTTCTGACATTCATTTTGTCTTATTTAAGTTTATTTTATACTATTCAATAGTATGGATGAGGGACAGGGAAACCTGATGTGCTGCAGTCCCTGGGGCTGCAAAGAGTGGGATGTGGCTTGGCAACTGAACAACAAAGTATATTAATCTTGGGCAATTCCAGGATTTTACTTCTAATAAATTCTGCAACTAGTGGGCAATAATGCCACTAGAGAAATCCTGAAAACACTTAACAATATAAAGAAAATGAAAAATATGCATTAAATATTTATATGCCACTTCATATTCTCTCAGGTAACAGAAAGCACTTTGCAAATGGAAATTGATTCCCCTGATTCATGAAGAAGTTTCTCTATGTCTCCTTTCCTAATCCAAGACCCTAATATTTCCTATTTTACTGTGAAATTTAGGATCTGATAAAGAATCTATCTTCTGCAGTTAAGTAAGATGTACAGTCCTTAACAATTGCACATTCTGTGTTTCAGGCAAACATGTCCCTTAAAAATTTACATGTTTATTTTCCTCTTGTCTCTCTGTTTTTAAATATACCAGCTTAGACATGAGCTTGTTCCTTTCTTATAATATCTCAACAAAGTTACTAGAAATTTGTTGAGCACTACTCCCCAGTTTTCATGATGTATGGTGTTCCGTGCACACTCCTGCACCATCTTCCAAAAAATAGATGGAATAAGGAACCACCACTGATGCATTTCTTCATTTGGATGAAATAATCTCCTAATGACTTAATGGCTTAAGCCTTAGGAGATTACTCTCGTTCCTTTCCTGTCCACATCAACCAGTGGAAAATAGACTAGGTTAAGCTACTACAAATTCAAATTCCTTTTTAGGTAGGTAATTCCAATATCAACAGTGGGACACAAAGGATTAGTAAACCTAGTCTAGTCATCACACTTAGCTGTGTTCTGTTATCCAGTCTTAATAAGGAGTAAAGAAAACATTTGTCTTTTTTTACCTAATGACTATTTCACATGTCTCATATTTGATTCAGAACTTAGGCAAGACAGAGAGGTGGTATTTATGGGACTCTCTCAAATACTAAAATTTGAATGAAATTTAGGGAAATGTTTAAGCAACTTTACTGAGTTTGGGCAATCATTTCCACTAGCTTTATTAACTAATAGGGGCTCCCAGGTGGTATTAGTGGCAAAGAACTGCCTGCCAACACAGGAGACACAAAAGACACAGGTTCAGTCCCTAGATAGGGAAGATCTCTTGGAGGGGGACATGGCGACCCTTCCAGTATTCTTGCCTGGAGAATCCCACGGACAGAGGAACCTGGCAAGCTTTAGTCCATAGGGTCACAGTCAGACACGACTGAAACAACTGAGCATAAGCGTAACTAATAGGGAGCCAGACATCCTGGAGTGTGACGTCAGCTGGGCCTTAGGAAGCATCACTACGAGCAAAGCTAGTGGAGGTGATGGAATTCCAGTTGAGCTATTTCAAATCCTAAAAGATGATGCTGTGAAAGTGCTGCACTCAATATGTCAGCAAATTTGGAAAACTCAACATGGCCACAGGACTGGAAAAGGTCAGTTTTCATTCTAATCCCAAAGACAATCCCAAAGAATGCTCAAACTACCTCACAATTGCACTCATCTCACACACTAGTAAAGTAATGCTCAAAATTCTCCAACCCAGGCTTCAGCAATACATGAACTGTGAACTTCCAAATGTTCAAGATGCTTTTAGAAAAGGCAGAGGAACCAGAGATCAAATTGCCAATATCTGCTGGATCATCGAAAAAGCAAGAGAGTTCCAGAAAAAGCATCTATTTCTGCTTTATCGACTACACCAAAGCCTTTGACTGTGTGGATCACAATAAACTGTGGAAAATTCTGAAAGAAATGGGAATACCAGACAATTTGACCTGCCTCCTGAGAAACCTGTATGCAGGTCAGGAAGCAACAGTTAGAACTGGACATGGAACAACAGACTGGTTCCAAATAGGAAAAGAAGTACGTCAAGGCTGTATATTGTCACCCTGCTTATTTGACTGATATGCAGAGTGCATCACGAGAAACGCTGGGCTGGAGGAAGCACAAGTTGGAATCAAGATTGCTGGGGGAAATATCAATAACCTCAGATATGCATATAACACCACCCTTATGGCAGAAAGTGAAGAAGAACTAAAGAGCTTCTTGATGAAAGTGAAAGAGGAGAGTGAAAAAGTTGGCTTAAAGCTCAGCATGCAGAAAACTAAGATCATGGCATCCGGTCCAGTCACTTCATGGCAAATAGATGGAGAAACAGTGGAAACAGTGGCAGACTTTATTTTGGGGGGCTCCAAAATCACTGTGGATGGTGATTGCAGCCATGAAATTAAAAGACGCTTACTCCTTGGATGGAAAGCTATGACCAACCTAGACAGCACATTAAAAAGCAGAGACATTACTTTGCCAACAAAGGTCCATCTGGTCAAGGCTATGGTTTTTCCAGTGGTCATGTATGGATGTGAGGGTTGGACTAAAGAAAGCTGAGCGCCAAAGAATTGATGCTTTTGAACTGTGGTGTTGGAGAAGACTCCTGATAGTCCCTTGGACTGCAAGGAGATCCAGCCAGTCCATCCTAAAGGAGATCAGTCCTGGGTGTTCATTGGAAGGACTGATGTTGAAGCTGAAACTCCAGTACTTTGGCTACCTGATGCGAAGAGCTGACTCATTGGAAAAGACCTTGATGCTGGGAAAGATTGAGGGCAGGAGGAGAAGGGATAACAGAGGGTGAGATGCTTGGATGGCATCACCGACTCCCGGAGTTGGTGATGGACAGTGAGGCCTGGTGTGCTGCAGTTCATGGGGTCACAAAGAGTCAGACACGACTGAGCGACTGAACTGAACTGAACTGTATTGTCTCTACACAGCAATGTATAGAGAAAATTTATTCAAATTATGGATACTACTGAAAATAAGGGCAATATTTTCTTTATTCTCAAATAGAACTCACATTTTCTGTTTGGGGGTAAGGCAAGAGAAAAAATATTGCAATGCTGGAGATATTTTTTAATCCATTTCATTCTAAATGGTTTGGTTGTAAATATTTTGCTTCTAGTTCCACCCAAAGATCATTTCATGTATCCACTGCATTTGGAGTTAGAAGTGTGGATGGCAAAAGCTAGAAGGTGGAAGAATAGATACAGAAAAAACATAACACTATTACAGTGCCCCTTTTCAGGCAAAATTTGCAGTTTTACTCTTTCTTTTGTCCCTTTGAGTTCTATTTTGGTCATGTGAGACAATTTTATGCATGAGTATAGTTATTTTCCTTTCATTAAAATGGATCTAACACTTGATCCATGCATCAGTTTCATCTATAATCATGACTTCAAAGAAAATTGGAGAACAAAGTCAATTATTCAAATAATCTAGAATCACATTTTTATACTCAGTGTCAAGATAATTGACAAAAGCATCACAGACTTCAATTACCTCAAAAAATGTACATTGATTCTCTTCGTCATTTGGAATGTTTTGATGTGGCTTTGCATTTAATTCATTTTATCTTTATTCTTTTATTGTTGTTTTTAAAGCATGTTTTATCATTGTTTTTTATTCTTTTGTGAATAGGTCCACATCTTTTGTGAATATTTTCCCTTCTGTGCTTCTAAAATCAAAAATGAGTATAGAAACAATAGGTCTGTTTGTTGTAAGAAAATTTAGATTTATTAGTGCACTTATTTTTTCTTTCTTAAGACTTTCTGCAATTACAATGAGTCACTATTCTCCTACTATTCTCCAAGTGTCTATTTTTCTAGTGTCTCACATCTACCAAGATGAGGCAGAAGAGTAAAAAGGCAAAAGAAAATTTTCCACAGAGGAGCTTTCAGGAAAGGAGCAAAGAGAAAACAGTGCTTCCATCAAGGTTCAGTCTCTATGAATCAGTCAGCAGGAGTGAGAAATCTGAAAGAAAATATATGTTGGCTTTGTTGCCATACTTGAAAATCTTATTTCAAGTACTTATTATTATCAAATGAATGAAAAGGAAATGACTGTGAAATATCCGCCTTCCAACAGAAAAGAAGGGTAGAGAAGATATCATTATTTGAGGGCAAAAGTACACAGTTTTGCAGGGAAGTAATTACTTTCACTTCAGCCTCGGGGTCTGACACCAGCTCTCCTCCAACGGCACTAAACAGCAATAGTGATTGCAGCATGCAATGCTGGAAATGGCTCTGCCCCCAAATGCTCCTTCCGTTGAATGCAAGACACAGAGAAGCCCCAGAAAATCTGGTGGGGGTTTGTATCCCCTGCGTATCTTGCACATCACTGCTTAGTTAGTACCAGAGACAGGTCTACTGCAAATGCAACAGAAGTGCTCAGGGACTCAGTCTCCATATGGGCTGAACATGAGGCATTCTGGGGCCAGTTACTGAGACACAGTCACGTGTTTGCATATAAGGCATCATGTTCCCTCTAGCTCTTCACTTAGTGTAAGCAGTCAAGGCAACTGTTTCAGCAGTAATGAACTGAATCTCTCCTGAGCAACACTCTATTTAATAAGTATCAAATAACATTCGACTTTTAATAATAATGTGATTTTTTTTTCTTCTGTTTTCCATTTAGTCTGCTTATTCTGGAAAAGCATGTTTCATTGCTATAAATCATAAGAAACTGCTTTACATCTCTCCTGCATTAACATTTCAAGAGTAACAATATGACTGTGCATAGAATTTCAAGTGTTGTTACCTGAGCAAACTGGGCATAACCTTAAGGATGTCTTTCAATTTGCATAATACAAATCCCAGAACCCAAGCTAAACGAGAGTATGCCACTACTTATACTAATGGTGTCTAATAAGTTACATTTTATGCTTTTTATTTATCCCTTTTTTGGATTTGTTTGTGTTCTGAGGTCCTTTGAGGGAGCAGAACTCTATCAACCCGGCACTGACTGTCTTAGCTTCAGCTGTGAGTCTCTAAAGGGCTCAGTTATCAGTTTATTGCCTTTGGTGGAAAACAATGAAAGGTGGATACATTGCAATGATGCAAACTTGAAATATACATGTATCCCATGACATTACAAGATACACTTGATCACGAAGAAAGGAAGCTGTCAAAAACGTAAGCTATCAAACGAAGCACAAGCTGTTAGTTTGGAGATGTCCAATTATTTTGTTTTATAACAGATACAATCTTTTAAAAATAAAACATTATTAAAATTAATAACCCCTTATCCACTTTCCTGACATTTTAAAAAACAATCTTATGTTTAGTTTTAATAATGAAACATCTTTGTTCAGTTAATATAATATTATCAGCCTTCTAGAGGAATATAGATTGAGGTGTTAGATAACACTAAGTGAGTAATAAAAGTAACTGAAGGGAGATGGAATTCAAGATTTAGATGGGGTTAAAGCAAATTCTTAAGACAAATGCAAAATTTTAACCAAGTGCTCGAAAGAAGACAAAACTTTACAATACCTGTAACTGTAATATTTTCAAATAGAGATTACTATTAGTTATAATTAAATTTTTCAAAGGCTTAACTGATTTTTATCACAGGATATAGATGTAGAAATGACCTCAAAATAAGTCTAATCAAATGAGTGAATTGAAGAAACTTTTCATTAAAAAGAGTTGAAAGTATCTATGTCTTTTTATCAGCATCACATTTTGCTTACAAATCATTTTTTATTTCAGCATCCTATCACCATCCACTCTTCATGGAGCTGTGGTTTCATGGGACTGGCAGTTCCCAAAGCCAGAGAAGAGATCCTAATCCATCTAAACCCTCATTCCGGCTCCGTTTCCCTTTACCTGTGGCTGGCTTAGAACTGGGTGTGGACTCCATCTGTGGCCAGCAGTGTGAGAGGATAACTCTTCCTGGGGTCTTTGAAAGTACATTTCTTTATCTTCCAAAAAAATCTAAAAGAAAAACTCTCTTCTTTGGAGATTGCTGTCCTGGGAAATGTTATCTATAACTGTTGCAGCTATTTTGTAACTCTTAGAAGAAGGAATATGAAGGGCAAATACTTAAGGGTGACAGAGTAGAGACAGGAGGAAAAGCAGGATTCTCAGTGTTATTAATAAACTGCAGGTTAGACCGGGGCAATAGCCTGCCTTAATTCTGGTCTTTTTCTTCAGTGAGATGAATAATGATGATGATGATATTGTTCTAGACAATTTGAACTGAGATTTCTATCTCTTTTCGTCAAAATACTCCTAAAATATACAATTTCTTACACATACCCACAAACCCTGTCTGGTGACTTGTAGAAAACGCACCAGGCAGGTGACTTTTAATTATAAACATAAAAGGACTAAGAATTCACAAAGTGAAAGAAAAGAAACAATACTGAGACATTAATTCATGCTTGTTTGGTTACACCACGAAAAACCCAGTGCTCATATTCTCACCCACTCATATGCACAACCGGGAAAGAGAAAAGATCTAATTTCAGAATCCTTCCCCAAAGCATCCAGTAATGCTGAAATAATTAGTTACCTTGCTGGCATTTATATAGGAGCATTTATATAAATTTATATCATGTAGACCAATCAGTATGTTGACTTCATTCCAAGTGTTTTGGCATAATGGGGAATAATCTAGGATAATTTTGGAAGTTTGAGACAAGAATTTCAGTTCTAGTTATCCAGTGAAAGATATTGATTGAGTGTGTATATCATATCTCATATTCTCTGAGAAGTACTAAAATTAGAGAAGTGAATAAAACACAGACCCAACTGCAAAATCCCAACATGTAATTCAAGGTGTTAGCACCAACAATATTGCAGGTCTCTCTCCAAGTTATGGATAAAAGAAGGTGAAGTAATTCTCATACATTTATTTCAGATACAATCTATGTTTCCAGAGCAACAATCAAAATGGAAGATTTTTAACTAAATATGCTTACCATGTAGATTTTTGGAGAAGCAGAGTTTGTACAGAGATCAGTTAACAGGGGTATTACAGGTGATCTAATTCATAGCATAATTGTTTAATTGCGCTCTGTAGGTCTTTTTTAATGTTTAATAGAATAGACATGAAAATCTAATTCAATCATTTGTTTTTATTAAAAACCCACTGCCAAAAAAGCTTCTGTCTTCATGTTATCCCACAGCATCTGAAGATCCATTTTGGCTCACATAATTTTAGCACAAAGAGCTTGAAATGCATTTCAAATAAAGTGTCCATGGTATGTCAGCATTAAAAATGTTAGACTATTTATTGTTGTGAGGAGCTCAAATTTGAAAGGGACAGCTGATAAAGATGTAATTAAAATCTTGCCTGTTAAAGAATCTTATGAATTATTAAAATCCAGATCCTATTCTTCCTTCTTAAATTATTCTTTTCAACTTCTTGTTGCCACATGCACCACCCTCCCTCCAGTCTTAAGCAATTACCCTTTCTAAGGTCAAAGAAGCACCTATAGGGCCCATCTGGAAAGCTGAGATAAGGGCCTATGGTTCAGCTGAAATAGCTTTTGGACTGAACATTACGATCAGGTTGGGGAGGAAGCCATTACCTTGGGGCTCTCTGAACAGCTAAAAGAGATTTATTCTAGTACACTTTGCATCAGTTCTTGAATGTCTGTCTTTATATTTATACAGCTTCATTTTCATCTAACTACAAAGTGTTGACTTTGTATTGATTTATGTGCAATGCTAGACTGAAAATTGGAGACAATTTTTTAGACTTAAAAATATACTTTATGAAAGATGGGTTAACTGTTAATTTCATTAAAAATGTCCAATAGAAATGACCCTTATTCAAACTGTTCATACTTGAGGTTTATTTTAAAGCAAAATCTCTTTTATGTATTTATTTTTTCTTCTGAAGAAATTTTCTGTGTATTTCCAGAGGAAAGTTTTATTTAATCAATGCTGGAGTTTAAAAATACTCATAAACATTCCATCAAAGGAATTTGCTGGGTTAATGCTATGATTGGGTCTTTATGGAATCAGGGACACAAATATTTATATCATAAATCTGGTCTGTTCTTTTATCTATAACGTTGACTGTTTGCAGGGACAAGTTAAACTTTGGTTTCTGGCCTGTTTAGACAGAGAGAGTCATGTCAGCACCTTCGCCGATGGTGGATTCTTAAATGCTGATGATAGATCTTTAGCCAGGGGGGAGTGGGGATGAACAGTGCCACCGCACGACCACAGCAGAAGTTTATGAAAGTAAACATTTGGCTCTGAACTCAACCCTCCATCAAAGTAATTATAAATACATCACTAACAAACAGTTTTGATTTTCATCATACATGGGTAACAGCAGAAACATTTCTCAGTATTCCAGAGCTAAAGCAGATGAGGCTAAAACACTTCATTATGCCTTCAGCTGGATCAAAGCAAGAAAAGAGGTGATATATAAAATCACTGGTGAAAATACGCAATACATGTACATAGTCACCTGAGCATAGATCTTACAGATAAATGCTAATATGAGAGTGTGGATTCTTATTTTTTTTAGCCAAAGCCCCAAATCTGCAATGGCTGTCTAAACCACTGGGCTTCCCTGGTGGTTCAAGTGGTAAAGAACCGACCTGAAATGCGGGAGATGCGGTTTTGATTCCTGGGTCTGGACGATCCCCTGGAGAAAGAAACGGCTACCCACGCCAGTATTCTTGCCTGGAGAATCCCATGGACAGAGGAGCCTGGAGGGCTACAGTCCATGAGGTTGCAAAGAGTCGGGCACAGCTGAGCAACTAAGCACATTTAAACCATTCTGCAAGAAGTCTTCAGAAGTGCACTCCTAAATTTTCATCCATGTGTATACCGTTTATTCTGTTATGACAATATGTGGCTCTTAGAACATTTCCTAGTGAGTTATGCAATGCAACAGGGAGCAAGATTAAACTTATGTATACATGATTTTACATATATATGATTTCTTATTTTATTTTTATATATAATTTGTGGGTTATGTGTATATATATATATATATATATATTTATTAATAATTTTCTCTATCATGCCAGGCACTGAACTAAGCTTTTTCATGTATTATCCCATTTAATATTCTTTTAAAATGTCTAGAGTATAAGTAATGCTATCATTACTGTTTTTCAGAATGGAGTCTGCGTAGTTTTAAGTAATGTTACATTACGTGGCTAGTAAGCAGAGGGATTATGATCCTTACTCTTGCAACAGAGAAAGTTGTATATTTTCTGGAATAGGTGAGGGTTTTGTCTTCTAATTACATGTGAGGTCAGTAATAAAAGAGCAACCCCATGTGATCATGTGATATTTATTAATAAATTTAAATACATTCTAAAGCAAAATAGCCATGATTATATAGTAATGATTGTTTCCTTCCTTTTTTGTTGTTGTTTTTAATTTTTTAAAAGGTGCTGTCATAATTTCAAAATCTAGTGTGGCCTCTTTTAGTTCCTTTAGCTCAAATTAGACACTAAAATATCTGCATTTACTTATTTTAAATTATTCTATGTATGAACATAGAAAACTTGAGGAACTGTTTTCCTCCTTAACTTGGGGGATAAGGGAGGGCTGTTGAAAGTTCTTATAAAACATAAATTCAGGTCAATTCGTTTATCAATTTCAACTCTTCATCATTCAAGGAGAAAGTTAAGGAATCTTAGTTAGGAAAAGAAGAACTGGATGAATTGGTTCAGTTGTCTTTGCAGAGTTGAAACCACGCCATTATCAAAATCTGAAGTAGAGTACTCTCAGTATCTTCCTGATTATAAAAATGCCATTGCTGTTCTTCTCAGAATCCATGTTGCTTGAGACAGAAGTGGAAAAGCTGAGTCTCATGGCCTGTGATGGAGCTTACTCTGTCAGGACTGTCAAATTAGTCCATCAAGATCTACACCAGAAGGAAGGGAGCAAGGCGGGGAACAGGAGGAAGACAACCTAACACATCATTTTATCTTGGATGAGCTTTCTAATCATAAATAACAGCAATGCTTACTGAAATAATTACTTTATAAAATATGGGAGCCTTTTTAAAGAAAACATACAGCGTTCCATAAATAGTATAATCATGGTCAATTCAGCATCGCTGGATGTGAGAAGTCATATGCAGAATGCCTTTATTTCAGGGGATTGGGCACTTCTAAGTAAAACGCCCTGATGCTTAAACTCCAAAGGCTTCAGTTATATCTATCCTTGACTGAAGGTTTAGACTCTTCATTGAAGTTATTTAACCTCCACATCAAAAAGAAAAAAAAAAAAGAGAGAGAGAGTGGAAACTGAGGCCTGGAAAGACTGAATAGTCTCCCCAAGAACCAAAGATGCCCGCTAGTCATTCAGATGCCAAAACACACGTATCCGACTCCTCTAGGTTCTTCCTGCAGATCTTATCAGTATCTGCAAATACATTTTATAAACTCAGCATGGAGAGAAAAGAGACGTTGGTTAACGCTGGTTAACACTGGTACTTTCATGAAGGCTCTAAAAATTGCGTATTTTTATGTTAATTTTATTTTTTCTACCAAGATTGATTTACATTGTTCCCAAAGTAAACAGTTTGTTGGCATTAGATTCTGCATTATGGTAGTAATGTGTTAGTAACAATAGCAAAAAAAATCAAATGGAACCAAGAAATGTTTGATAGAACAATATGATAATTATCTGAGGAATGGAGACACTTTCATATTGAGAAGAAACTAAATCTTCACCATATATTATTACATTTATGATTCAGTATGAAGAGATATGGAAGGTCATAAAAACCTGACAATTTTTACATGGAAGATTTAATAAATAATTATTTATCTTACTGTATAGATAAATAGGACAAAGGGGAAATTAGTAATGCTATGAAGAGATGAAGCCAAAACAAGGAAAATAAAGGACCTCTTATTCTTTGAAGTAGTAGGAGGTAAAATAATACAATATGTTATCCTTAGAAGGGGATTTTCAAAATGTTTTCATTGGAGTTCTAGGAATTTCAAGACATTCCTGGACACTGCCTCTCTACCTCAGACACATTGCCACCAATATCATATATTCTAGACACACATTTCTTAAAGAAAGTAAAGAAATAAAAGCAGACTGTGTTTATGGAGGAGCCCCAGGAATCATGTCCTACAGGTACAAGTAAGGGAAAATAATAATATGCTGGTTTTAGACGTTTATTGATACACGTGGAACCAACTAAAACCAAATCAACACAAGTTTTGCTTATACAAATAAACCCCTACTGGGTATGTGTGTAACGCACTGGTGGTGCTCTTAGGAAATCTATCTTCAGGTGAACCAGAATGAATAATAGTTCATGAGGAAGAAATCCTATGATGGTGATACAGCTTTTGAGCTTAGAACTGAAACAACTGGAAAATTGTCAGACATTAAAATTTATTTTCTATTACCTTATCAAGTTTGAAAGTTTGTTCTTAAGTCCTGGTTTAAATGTGAAGAAGGAATACTAAACCACTGCCACTTACAATAAGAGTAGAAATGCTAGGCCAAAGCATGGGGAATGGGACAGCCACAATAATATTAACTGAATGAATAAATTAATGATTAATTAAATCAACTTACCTGTTGATTTACCTGTAGGGAAAGTGTTTTTCTTTCCTTGAAATTCGCTGAGAACACCTAGTAACTGTGGCAAGCATAGATAGCTTCATAAACACTGACTTTTGAACTGTGAACCTCCCAAGACGTCACAGAAGTGATTTTTAGATTGCTTTGAAGAAGCCTGGGGGTCTAGGAGGTGTGGTTGGTTGGTTGTTTTTTAATGCTGATTAAAGATTTAAACTTGATTTAAACTTTTCAAAGAATCCATTGTTTTTTAATATTTCATGAATTTGTAATTCTAAGTAAAATTTCAACATAGAAATATTTATGTCTTAAAAGATGACAGTCACCATCCTAAGATCCTTGAGTATATGTGTGATAACTGGAGAATCTCACTAGTGGGGTAAAGAGGGAGTTTGCAAAGGGAATGAGGGTACTATAATCACAAGTAAAACCTTAACCAGCTTAACCAGCACACACCTAAACCCTCATTTGTACAAAAAGCTGGTAAAGCCTGGGGATTTCAGATTGGCAAAAAGTTGCACTTCACTTAATCTTCCAGGTTTATGGATGTTGACTACCACATAGTGATACTCTGAAGTCTGTGGCAGTAATTAGCCCTTAGGCTTGAGTACAACGTATTCAGTGAAAGCAGAAGAATTACTTCTGAAACTAATTATAGCCATGACATCTGTTATTATTATTAAATTTTTAGCCATTTATCTGGAAACTCGTGAAGCTTGGTCCCAGTCAACCGCGTGAGTGAACGAGAACAAGAAGTATCAGGATGTCATACTCTGCCTACTATGACTTTACTAGAACAACCGTGTGTCCACATGAATTGCCTTTTGAATTGTGGTGGGCCTGCGGAGAATTAGGTTGGGGAGTGAGAGGCATTTTGCCTCCTTATACACCAAGGTTCTCATAATGTTTAGCTTTTAATAAAGCAAGGAAAATTAAACCACAGCATGAGTAAAACTTCTGTAGAATTTTTATTTAAAAAGTGATCATATTTTCATTTTTATGGAAAATGAAGCTATGCAATGCCTTATGGGTCCCACACAATAATAGGCAGAATCCTGCAGAGAACATTGCAACAACTTGCAATTTGATATTTACTGAGCACAGAAAACATGTTAGACACTGCCTACCAGCAGAATTAGATGAACCTTTTGCTTAGAGAGGTTATAAAATAAATTAATAGCATTTTAAGAGAAAGGACCTAAATGTGCATGATTTAGTGTATCCATTGTCCAAGCAGAAAATGGCTTTTATTTTTCCTATTGAGTGCTGTGTTTTATAACAAAATATCAAATTCTAGTTTGAATATTATATTAAGTATATTAAGATTAATGGCACATGTTAGATAACCATGAAATAAGATTTAGTCACGTTTTGTCAAGGTATCCCAGATGAGTAGAGTTACATATTCAGAAAATACTGGGTGAGCACGTTTAAATTAAGGAATAAAAATTTTTGATTTCTTCCTTTTGTTTAGCATTGTCCTCAAAAAGATCTTACACGAACTTCATAATTTAAAAGATGCCAACACACATAATTGTATAAATGTAATCAGTCATACTTCCCTCTTGTGTCTGAAAGACAAAATGTAATTATTTATTAAGATCTTCATGACTCAACCATTTAACTAAATTGATTATACAACATATTATGCTGAAATATGCAAAATTTTCCTAACCAATGTTTCCATATTCAGAATATACAGTGTACTATAGGAATGTGCATAGAATGTGAATTTAGGGAAAGTGTGGGAAATTAATAAAAGTAAATGATTCTGTTTTAATTCAATTTCAAATATAAAATGTACTAAAGAGATACTATATTCTGAACATCATGTAATACACTAAGAATCCAAGCTGTGATGAAATTGTGAAGTGATGATATCAATAAAGTTATGACTGTCAAGCAATGAACAACTCAGTCACTCTGCAAAGAGAATACTAAGGGTCTCTAAGAATTGTGTTCTTGAGGTTAAATTCTTAAAAAGAGGTAGAGGCACTTGCCTCCTTCAATGCTGATGGAAAGTTTAATTTTAAAAAAGCTGTTTACTTTAAAACTTTGTATTCATCAAAGAAAAATGAAAATTGAAAAAAATTTTATAAAGACCTATACTCACTACCTTGGTTCTGTTCCAATTGCTCTTCCTTTAATCTATCAAACTATTCTTTTTAATATTCACTTATTAAATCAGTTTTTGAGTCCATTAAAATTAAAAAACAATAGAACAATCTTCCCTAAACACTTAAGCATTGTGTCATTAAATAGATCTATATTTGTTCATGATATTTTTTGATACAAAATAAAAATAGAGTAAAATGCTTGAGTATATATTCCCAGTAAAAACTTTTGAAGATACACAACCCTAACATCACCTCCAAAAAATGTCCCTTTTCCCAGTAAATTTCTGCCCTAATGCCCACAAATGGCTGTTCTAATAATTTTGCAAGATAATTTTTGTCCATTCCAGGATATCATAAACATGGAATTATAGAGTGCAGCTTATTTTATGTGAAGCATAATTTACATAGCATAGCATCTTCTAGATTCATCCATGTTTTTGTTTATATCAATATGTTATTGCTTCCTTTTTTTTTGCTAAGAAATAGTATGGATATAAAAAGCTAGTTTTTACACTGTTTTTCTGATGAATACCTAGGTTGATTTTTATTAAAGCTATTAGAGATTAAACTGCCATGAACCTCCTTATACAAGTCTTTTTATCCATACATGCATTTCTAGTGTGACTATATCATTTATATTCGTTCCATGATGTAAGAGTGATCCAGTTTCTCCACAACCTCAATACACTAAAAAAAATTAGCTATTCTGGCTGCCTCTGAAGGTCATTTCTAAATGATAATCTGACTTTTGATATTGCTCAATTCTATTGGCATATGCTTTGAGTCATGAGTTTAAGAGTATGAGTCCCATTCTGTTATTTTAACCTGGTATGTGGGAGAATCCAAAATATATAAATTTATAAAAGAAATAAAATCCACCATAATACCTAAACTTCCAAAGTGCATTCTATTTTTCTTTTGTAGCACTTCTTACAACAAACTGTGGAAAATTTTTAAAGAGATGGGAATACCAGGCCACCTTACCTGCCTCATGAGAAATCTGTATGCAGGTCAAGAAGCAACAGTTGGAACTGGACATGGAAAAACAGACTGGTTCCAAATAGGAAAAGGAGTACGTCAAGGCTGTATATTGTCACCCTGCTTATTTAACATATATGCAGAGTACAAAATGTGAAACGCAGGCTGGGAGAAGCAAAAGCTGGAATCAAGATTGCTGGGAGAAATATCAATAACCTCAGATATGCAGATGACACCACCCTTATGGCAGAAAGTGAAGAAGAACTAAAGAGCTTCTTGATGAAAGTGAAAGAGGAGAGTGAAAAAGTTGGCTTAAAACTCAACATTCAGAAAACTAAGATTATGGCATCCGGTCCAGTCACGTCATGGCAAATAGATGGAGAAACAGTGGAAACAGTGAGAGGATTTATTTCGGGGAGCTCCAAAATCACTGCTGATTGTGACTGCAGCCATGAAATTAAAGGATGCTTGATCCTTGAAAGAAAAGTTATGACCACCCTAGACAGCATATTAAAAAACAGAGACATTACTTTGCCAAAAAAAGGTCCATCTAGTCATAGCTATGTTTTTTCCAGTAGTCATGTATGGATGTGAGAGTTGGACTATAAAGAAAGCTGAGTGGCAAAGAACTGATGCTTTTGACCTGTGGTGTTAGAGAAGACTCTTGAGAGTCCCTTGCACTGCAAAGAGATCCAACCAGTCCATCCTAAAGGAAAGCAATCCTGAATATTCATTGGAAGGACTGATGCTGAAGCTGAAACTCTAATACTTTGGCCACCTGATGTGAAGAGCTGACTCATGTGAAAAGTCCCTGATGTTGGGAAAGACTGAAAGCAGGAGGAGAAGGGGACAGCAGAGGATGAGATGGTTGGATGGCATCACGGACTCAACGGACCTGAGTTTGAGTAAACTCCGGGAGTTAGTGATGGACAGGGAGGCCTGGTGTGCTGCCGTCCTTGGGGTCGCAAAGAGTCGGACACGACTGAGCGACTGGACTGAACTGAGCACTTCTCCACTTTGAAATTGAATATTTATTGTGTGACTGTATGTTACATTATTTGCTTACTGTTATATCTACCTCTACCACTAGCGGGCAGGAATCTTCTGCCTACTGTAGAAGGAAATGGCAACCCACTCCAGTATTCTTGCCTGGAGAATCCCATGGACAGAGGAGCCTGGCAGGCTACAGTCCATGGGGTCACAAGAGTCGGACACGACTTAGCGACTAAAGGAGAGAGAGAGACTGTATAACACCTAATGAAAGTAAAAGTGAAAGTTGCTCAGTTGTGTCCCACTCTTTGGGGTGCCATGGACTGTATGGAATTCTCCAGGCCAGATTACTGGAGTGGGTTGCCATGCCCTCCTCCAGGGGTTTTTCCCAACTGAGGGATCGAGCTGAGGTCTCCACATTGCAGGCAGATTCTTTACCAGCTGAGCCACTAGGGAAGCCTGTAACACCTAACAGAAATGCATAATTATTGAATGCTAATGTGCTTCCTAAATGTGTTCATATCCTGAAAATGCAGTTAATAAATATATGACTTATATTGGTAGTTATAGAGATAAGTGTTTAAAAATCGTGTCAGAGAGTATTCTATAATATTTTTGTGCATTGGCTAAACTAATTTTTACCACATATACAAGCATTAGAAAGACCTGAGTTAACTCCAGCTGGGTTTTTAGATATCAGAGAAAATTATATTCTTATTCATAAGAATAGAATTTTTTCTTCTTTAAAACATTTCTAGAAAAAAATCATTTTAAAGCTTTAAAAATCAAATCTTTACTACAAATAAAAATGACTCCTTTCTATGATTTCATGTTTTATAACTCTGGTAGAAAATTTTAAGAGTAATTCAATGTCCTTTATTTCAGACACAGTACAGAAAAAGTTCCCCTAAGAAGGACTTAAATCATACTTAAAATTTTTCAATGAAAAAGATTGAATCGCCCATGTATTACCCCCATTCTTAATTTGTGATCCACTATACATATTTAATTTTGTCAGTGCCTTGTCCCTGTGTTCTTGCCCTACTCTACCACAAGGCAGACTCTTCTTAGCACGTGTGGTTTTGCCTGAGTACCTGCCCTTGCTGGTAGTGTCTCTTTGCCATTTATATAACAGGCTAGCTCTGCTAGAGGATGACTCTGAATGTTGCACTCTAACAGGAACTGATGGCAGCTGGTGTAAGAACATTGGCTCCCAGAGCTCTCCCAGCAGGATTAAGCTCTAGTAACCAACAGTGTACAACTGCTTGAAAAAAAGCACTTTATTAGCTGCCTTACTTTCTCTCTCTTACTTTCTAACCCTAACAACTGATGCTTTATGGAATCACCTCCAAAATAAATAACTTGGATTTCAGTCCTTTTCTCAGGGTCTCCTTCTGGGGGATCCAAATGTAGACTAAAAATCCCTATTTGAATTAGAAAAAAGGATAGTAGTTTTTGCTATCCAAATATTCCTAATTCTCATGAATGTAGCACAGTGAGGTAAGTGAGTGAGTTGGACCCTGCCAGGTACAAATAGAAAGCAGTGTTGTTATTTTTCTCCCTCACTACAATCCTCTTGAATTCATTTTGCCAGATCTTCCTCATCTCTACATAAAAGTTTGTGAAATTCTCATAACTTTTCTGTTCACTTTCAAGTTTAATAAATAGTGTCATATTTAATATTAAAGTCTGTGATTTTTGCAACACTAATTAGAAATTGATCAGGCTCATAAATAAGCATTAGAGAAAGAGACAAAATTTTTTTAACTATTTATCTGCTATCGGGGAGCAAAATTTGCTGCCCCAAAATACCATTAGTTGCAGCTTCTTCTGCCCACTGTACAACAGGCCAATGAATCTGAGAGACAAGGTGTTGATGCAAGGAAAACAACTTTATTTGGAAAGCTGGCAGACTGAGAAGATGGCAGACTAATGTCTCAAAATAAACATATTGTTGGGGAATGGTGCCAGGTTCTTTTATAGAACCAGAGAGAGAAGCAGTGAGGAGCTGAAGATAAAATAACGAGGGAGAGGCAGTGAGGAAGTAAAGTAAAAAGGGTCATCAATCTTGCAAAACATCTCTGAGAATGGCCAGCATCAGGGTAGGGGTGTATTAATCTCTTCTTTCTTGCAGCTATTCACAGGTGGGCAGGGATTGATTATCTCTCTGTGAGCTGAAAGAAGGTACTTTAACAGCTAGGCAGAAGGGTGAGGTCCTCTGAGGCAAGTCATTGTGTATGATTAAAATAACAACAGCAATGAAAAGCAAGTCAAATAAACAGTTCCAATGTGGAGTCAGAATTGGTACTTCTCTGAAACAATGTCTCTTTGACATATTAAGTATTTTAAACTGGTTATTTTCTAAGAAACAATAGGCATGGAAAACACTCTGAAAAGTAAGTAGGGATTACCCTCTAGTAAAAAAAATATATATATATATATATATTTTTTTCCAAGGGAAGTCATTTTGTAAGGGTCTTCCCCCACTGTAACAGGAAGAGGTTGACCAAATCTCTAGGAACATATCAATCAAGCCTTTGACTTAAATCTTCATAAATACCTTACCTTTGTTTACTGGGCTTTTCTCTGTAACCTGCCATAACTGACTCCTCCACCCTCAACATCCTCTTTTGTCTTTAGCTGGAGGATGGTATTTAACGTGAGGACTTTGGCCATTTTGGAGAGTTACTCCATCTTCTTTGGCCTCTTCCTTGTAAGAAGTGAAAGTGAAAGTGTCATTTGCTCAGTCCTGTCTGACACTTTAACTCCATGGACTGGAGCTGACCAGGTTCCTCTCACAATGGAGTCTCCCTGCAAGAATCCTGGAGTGGGTGGCCATTCCCTTCTCCAGGGAATCTTCCCGACCCAAGGATCCCGAGTCTCCTGCACTGCAGGCAGATTCTCTACCATCTGAGCCATCCCAGAAGGCTTCTTCCATGTATACATGCTACTCAACTGTTATCTGATATGTTTCTTGTTTATCTGTCTCATTCAGTTTACTTCTTAGACCAGCCAGAGGAATTTAGGAGAGTAAGGAAACGCTTCTTGCTCCCAGTCACCGTATTTCTCACCTCCTCCTCACCTTTTCTCCTCATCCTCCAGTCACTGCGCTGCCTTTGGCTCCTCAGGGTTGGGAAGAAGAAAGAAGAGAGGACACAGACAGAATGCTATAATCCGGAAGGTGTGGCTGATGCCTTAATGCCGGCTCTTTCTCTTCTTGGTGTTTCGGAGGGTGGGAAATTGCCCCATCTTTGCTGCAGGTCTTGCTTAGCACTAGGGCCTGAAGTAAGGACATTGTCCCCAGCTGGGACTTTCCACCTTTGCTGGCACCTTCTGCATTGACAACGACACCCCTGCCTCTTTCAGCCAGGATCATCTTTCCTCAGGAAGAGACCTCTTGGGTTTTTCAAGTCTAGATAGCTTCTAGAGTTCCATGAAGTCTCATGCATCCCTGCCTATGGTCAGTGAAAATTGAATTTGCTCCCACCAAAACCCCCTCTGCAAGTCCACCAGTCAGGCAGCTATAGGCAGTCCATCCCCTTGGAATCAGACTTCTCTGAGAAAGGGTCAACACCAAGCCTGTTCCCCCAACTCTAACAAACCAGGTCAAGGGTATCAGGGGAGTGTGTAATTCCCTCCATTCTATCTCACTGCAACAAAAATTTGAAACGGTGGATCAGCATTACAGCTTACAGCTCCGTTACAGTTCATAGTTTTATTCACCAAACAAAGGATAGTATGCCCTCCAGGCGTGAGGGTCGGCTGACCCCAAAGGAGAGGGCCCAGCTGGTCTTGGCGTCCTCTTTTTATACATTTTGTCTCCTCACCCCTGAGCTTGCCCAATGCAAAATAGGGCCAGCCAGCAAGGAGGTGTGTTTGTTGGACCTGAGTTTCTCACTCGGGTCCACGAGTTTTTCCTTTGTTTCCTTTTTGCGGGCTTTTCCCTTTATCTTTAGCTACTTCCATTTCGGACTCCTTTTTCCCATTCTAACGACGTAACAAGGGTCTTGCCTTTCTGTTGCCCAACCTGCTGGTGATAAACATGGTCTTGCTCTGTGAAGTCATTCCTTCGTTTCCTTACTTGGCTTCAGACAGGGAGTAGAAAGGAGAAATGTACAACGCTTCCCATAGAGACCCATTTCTTACGATCTTTGGGCTTCCCTTCATATTGGCTTGAGGAAGCTCATAGAAAAGTGTTTACCCATCTGTCTTCTGGGTCACCCTTTAGCAAGTTCTGTACAGCTGGTCTGGTACCTCACTTTCAAATTAGTATTTAACACCCATTCTTCTAATCTTTGTGACCTCAGCTGAAGTTTTGAGACACCATAGGTCTCAAAATATATTTTATATTTAATATAATATAAAATATCTCAAAATTTAATCCTGCTACAGCTCTAATTAAACATCTAAGTAAAGGAACTGAAATTTTTAGGGTTCACATTATTCCAAATTTGTCCTAATCTTGATCATACATTCAGTTCAGTTCAGTTCAGTCGCTCAGTCCTGTCTGACTCTTTGCAATCCCATGGACTGCAGCACACCAGGCTGCACCAACTCATGGAGTTTATTATCCTGTTAGAATGGACTTATTTTATATATCATTTGATCATTTTCACTAGTAACACACAAGTTAATAATTCAATTTACAAATATTTTCTATGAAATGATTTTTTAGGCATTGAGACTAATTTATAAGGATATATTGGGAGAGGATGTTTATGAAAACACCTGGGCATTTGCAGTTATTTTCAACAATTGCTAAAAAATGTCTTACATGTAAAATATACTACAAATTCTAAAATGACCAAAGAAATATTGTATTTCATATTCTGTAAGCTCTCATTACCCAAATTAGTTACAGATTCAACATCAAATATCATTGTAAAAGTCTCCCTTCTATACTTCTCTATATTTTCAATAATGAACATATATTCAGTGTGCTTGAAATTTACTTTTAGAAATAAAATTAGCTAAATAAGAATGCAGCAGCTGTGTTTTAAGAAATCTTCAAAGGGTTGACATTCTTAGAGCCAGTTTTGCATTAGACAGATTAGTGAAGTGCAGTGAAAGTTGCTCAGTTGTGTCCAACTCTTGCTACCCCATGGACTATACAGTCCATGGAATTCTCCAGGCCAGCATACTAGAGTGCATAGCCGTTCCCTTATCCTGGGGATCTTTCCAACCCAGGGATCGAACCCAGGTGTCCTGCATTGCAGGCAGATTCTTTATCAGCTGAACCACCAGGGAAGCCTCAGGGAGAAGAGTAGCATCAGTTGATTGATTTGGTCATTATTTAACATTATAATTATTCTAATGACTGGGCAAAAACAGTTGGCTATTTTACTATTAGTGCTCACTGCATGATTTCTCCAAACCAATGAAACATCTGTAAGATGTTCACACTTTATTTCAGGCTAAAATATTGATCTAAGATGTGGTTTCAGAGACACTGGATCCAGAGGCATAGTGTTTATGTGCAGATATTAAGAAAAATGATTTTCATAGAAACTCATAAACTAAGGATACATGCATCATCTTTTTCTCTTATCTCAAGTTTGGAAACAGAGCCTTTCTTAAACCAGGAGACGATTTAAGACTTTCATCTCACTGAAAGTCAAAATGATTATTTGCCCAAGGGGAATTCTGCTTTATAATAAATAAGCATGGGCTTCAGAGATTTACAAAATTTGAGGTAGCACTTAGTAGTATAAATTTTCCCACTTTCTTTTAAATAAGAAATTTCTTGAGATACTTAAAAATCAATTAATTTTAACCTGTAGTTTGCAATAGTATCAGAATTTATGGCATTTTTCTGCAGTGGAAACTTAAATTGTCTTCTTGGTTGTAGAAATTAAATGATCCTTAAAAAACACTCTGTTTAAAAGATGTTATTGATTTATTACATACAAATGATTAGTATGTTTTTGCTGAAAAGCAAAATCATGTGCCTTTAACCTGTCAATAACCTTTCTCTGTTTGCAAATAAAAAGTTGCCTTTTCTCATGGCAGACAGTGAACTGAACCTGAATTCCAAGAATCACTCTGCATTTTTTCTCATTCACATCACAGTAGTAGCAAGGTTCTGGAATTAGAGCTCAGCTGACAATTTGGGTAATGAATGCGGCACAAAAAGACTTCTGATTGCTCTTAAACAACTGCATCATTGGCTTTCTATAGTATAAGCAGCATTCAGCGTTTCCTCAGGAAATAACCTAAAAATAGAGGAAGGAGCTTAGATAATGATTGTCTCACATCTAAGATGTGTGCTAACATTCTCAGGGTGATACACAATGAACAAGAAAAGGAAAAACAAAAACCAGGAAGAATGGGAGGCAAGAGATCCTCTGAGGCTACGTGGGGAGGGGTGAGTAGTTGTAGCCTGGATCTGAACAGCTTAGTACTGATAGAAGCAAGAGAATGCGTATTGCAAGGAGAAAGCCCATTCTGATTCCATGTTAGAAATTGTTTCTTTTTTTTTTTTGTTTGTTTTTTTTAAATTATTATTTTTTTTATTAGTTGGAGGCTAATTACTTCACAACATTTCAGTGGGTTTTGTCATACATTGATATGAATCAGCCATAGATTTACACATAGAAATTGTTTCTGACTTGCTTTTCATTGTTTTTGTTATTACAATCATACTTACTAGCTTGGCTCAGAGGACCCTGCCCCTCTGCTTAACTGTAAATTAAAGTGCCTTTGTTGAGCTCATAGAGAAATAATTTGTCCCTGATTGATGCTTTTGGACTGTGGTGTTGGAGAAGACTCTTGAGAATCCTTTGGACTGCAAGGAGATAAAACCAGGTCATCCTAAAGGAAATCATCTCTGAATATTCATTGGAAGGAATGATGCTAAAGCTGAAACTCCAATACTTTGGCCATCTGATGTGAAGAGCTGACTCATTTGAAAAGTCCCTGATGCTGGGAAAGACTGAAGGCAGGAGGAGAAGGGGACGACAGAGGATGAGATGGTTGGATGGCATCACTAACTCAATGGACTTGCGTTTGAGTAAACTCTGGGAGTTGGTGATGGACAGGGAGGCCTGGTGTGCTGCAGTCCATGGGTCACAAAGAGTCGGACATGACAGAGTGACTGAACTGATACTAGAGATTCAAAATAACTGTGATTTTAGATAAAATAAAATTCACTTTCTTTTATATAAGTGTACTAATGGAATGATTAGTATCTCTATATTTTAGATGTTAAAACTAATTGCTTCAATGAGCAACAGATGTTATTAAAAGATGAGTTTGTTTCCATTTTAACACCATCATACATTTCTAAAATAGTCTGGGCTTCTCAGGTGGCTCATTGGTAAAGAAATCCACCTGCCAATGCAGGAAACCTGGGTTTGGGAATGTCGGGGGAGTTTGTAATTTCCTTGCTTCTGTCTCATCACAACAAAAAATTGAAGTGACCAATGGACCAGTGTCACAGCCCTCGGATGGACCAGGGTTACAGCTCAGTTTTATTTAGAAAGTAAAGGGAAATACATCCTCAAGGCGTGAGGCCATGCTGACCCAAAAGACGTGGAAGGAAGAGAGGCCCCCAGCGCAGTTTTGCTCCTCTTTTTATGTTTTTTCTCCTCCCCCTGGGCCTGCCCTATGTAAATTGGGCTAGCCAGGAGGCTGTTGCTTCTCCCTGAGGTCTTCACTCTGGTCCTCGGACCTTCCTTTGTTCTATTTTTGCAGGCTTTTCCCTTCCTTGTCTTTTAGCCATCACCATTCTGGACTCCTTTTTCCTATACTACCTACCTAACAGGAAGATCCCCCGGAGAAGGAAAGGGCAACCCACTCCAGTATTCTTGACTGCAAAATTCCATGGACAGAGGAGCCTGGTGGGCTACAGTCCAAGGGGTTGCAAAAGAGTCAGACACGACTTAGTGACTAACAACAACACATATGTACTCTTGTTACCGAGTCCAAGCTCGCCCTGCTCACTGCCCGAGAGGACAGTGAATCTGAGAGACGAGGTGTTGAGGCAAGGAAGAGACTTTAATTGGGGAGCTGGCAGACTGAGAAGATGGCAGAGTAGCCCCTCAAAGTAACCATTTATCAGGGTCTGGAAGCCAGATTCTTTTATAGATTAGAGGAAGAAGCAATGAGGAACTAAAGTCAAAAGGCAAAATAGAGAAGAAATTGAAAGGGTCTTCACCCTTGGCAAAGCATCTCCAAAGGAATGGCCTGCCTTTCAAAGTGATGTGTTAATCTCTCCTGTTCACAGGTGGGCAGGGACAAACTCTCTCTGCATGAGCTGAACAAAGGCACTTTAGTTTATAGTTGAGCAGAGAGGCAGGATCCTCCAGACAAGCCATTCTTTATGATTATAATAACAAAGCATGAAAAATAAGTCAAGCAAACCGTTTCCAACATGGAGTCAGAATTGGCTTCCTCCCTGCAACATTATGTCATTGCAAGCAATCATTTATATCACTTTGTGCTGTGCTGTGTTTAGCCTCTCAGTCATGTCTTAATCTTTGCGACCCCATAGACTGTAACCTGCCAGGCTCCTCTGTCCATGACGATTCTCCAAGCAAGAATACAGGAGTGGGTTGCCATGCCCCACTCCAGGGGATCTTCCCAACCCAGGGATCGAACCCAGGTCTCTCTCATTGCAGGCGAATTCTTTACCAGCTGAGCTACCAGGGAAGCCCTTATATTCCCATAGTACTGAGAAAAATTATTTTCTAAAAAGAAACAAGAGAAATAAAAACAAAGCTCACTTTTCATCCATTTGTATTAGTATCACATAGGAAGAAGCTGCATGGAGAACAGTAACTTGCAATGAAATCAATCACAACAATGTATTTTTTTTGGAGGATGTTAAAAGGTAATGAGTTCTTGGCTAAATGGGCATGGCAATGTATTTTTAAAGTGTTATGAGAAACTGAAGCTCCAAAAACACCTTAATAGACAAAAATAATAAAGTAATTCTTAAAAACTAAACTTTAATAAGAATAACTTGTGATTTAAAAAAATACAAAGAGTAAGAATAAAGTATTTTGGGAGACATCTATTCAATTGCTTTAGCTGGTAGTAGAGAGATAGCATGTTAATACTGTAATATCAAGATGCTAATTACATCTCGAAATGAATAAATCACATTGTATAGAGAATATTTTTTTTGTAAAGGTAGCAGGGGTTATGACATTCTGGGTTATTCAGAACACACCTGAATTTTAAGTACAATTTTGGACCCAGTAGCAAAAAGGCATGTTTAAGCTGGAGCACTTCCAGAAGAAAATAAACCAGCAAGTGAAAATCTGAGACTGTGCCAATTCAGAAGCCAGAACTGTGGCCTCTTGGAGATAAACATGCAAGAAATGTGGCAGCTGTCTTAACATACCTAAAGTGTACCAGATTACAGGACATTAAACCTAGTTCATGTTGTCTCAAGAGACAGTACTCAGACCAGGTGAGGTTTTGGTTCAATATATAGTCAATATCTAACAACTAGAGTTTTTTGGAAGTAGAATTGACTACATCAGTAGGAAGTGAATGATCCACCATATAATTGTACCTTCACAAACCAAAGCTTCCCTGATAGCTCAGTAGGTAAAGAATCTGCCTGCAATGCAGAAGACTCCAGTTTGATTCCTGAAAAGGGAAGATCTGCTGGAGAAGGGAAAGGCTACCCCCTCCAGTATTCTTAGGCTTCCCTTGTGGCTCAGCTGGTAAAGAATCTGCCTGTCTGCAATGTGGGAGACCTGGGTTCAATCCCTGAGTTGGGAAGATCCCCTGAAGAAGGGAAAGGCTACAAACTCCAGTATTCTGGCCTGGAGAATTCCATGGACTGTATAGACCATGGGGGTCACAAACAGTCGGACATGACTGAGCGACTTTCACTTTCACTTCAAACCAAGCGTATATTTTCTAGCAACATTTCTAGAGAAGATTTGTGTCCAATTCTTAGATGTTCACTAAGCCTCTTTGACCAATCACTCCTATATTACTTTTATGTAGAGCATGAGTGATACATTCTTACATGGCATCCTTATTCATTGATTCTTACTATTCTACTTCTCAGGCTTTGGGGATGCCGCATTCTTTTAGCCGGTACATTAGAAGAATTATTCAAATTGCAGAATTTTAACTAAGAAAAAAAAAGTATGTTTTGATTGTGACTGGTGGTAATTCTATAATGAAAAATTTATCTTATTGGTACCCCGATGTTAAAGATAACATTGAACTCAGGACCTCAGGTGGCATTGTGTTAACATGATAGCTGCAGCAATCATTCTCACAGATCCTTGCAGGATTTCCTTCTTTCCTTGAAATGAGAGTGACTAAGATTGCCAATTTGGATACACCATAAAATCCCTTAAAAAAAAAAAAATAAAGAAAAGTAAGAGGGACAACGTGTGGTGGCTCAGATGGTAAAGAATCTCCCTGCAGTGGAGGAGACCCAGGTTTGATCCCTGGGTTGGTAAAATCCCCTGGAGAAGGGAATGACAACCCACTCCATTGCTCTTGCCTGGGAAATCCCATGGAACAGAAGAGCCTGACCAGCTACAGTCCATGGAGTGGCAAAGAGTCAAACACAACTGAGTGGCTAACACTATCATTTTTTCACTAAAATCCCTAAAAGTATTATAAGAGGGAGGACCGCTGAAAATGAGGAATGTATTTTGTAATAGGTAGGGTCTGTTTTGTTTGAAATAGCTCCAGCTCAAGTGGTTAGGTTCTATAAGATCAATGTTCCTATCAAGAGAAAAAAAGAAGCTAGATAACACACACACATACACACAAGCAACAGAAAACAAGGAAAAAGCTGTTCAAAGGCCTTGGAAGAACAAGGAAGCTAGACTTAAAGGACTAAGATGTCAGGAAGAAGAAATATCTTATGGTGAGTCTCGAAGTGTCTGTTGGCCCATCCAGAAAATGCGGACCAAGGGGGAAACTGCATCTCAGTGTCTTCCAGTTGCATAAGGCTGAGTAGATAAAAACTGAAGTTCCGGGTTATAAAAACAGACACCACACTAAACGACAAGATTTTTTAAAAAAAGAAGTTTTGTTTTTTTTTTCCCCCTTGAGAAATTCTACCAGTTACAAAATTGTATACAAGATGCTGAAAACTTGAGCAGAAATTGACATATGAGAGGCTAAAACTGGCCAGGGACTTCAGAAGTCCCACATGAATGGGGAAATAAGAAAAGGATTTCATGACTTTCCAAAGAAAATGGGCTCTGGTAATCAAACCTAGATTTTCAGTTGAGACTTTTAAGGACCACACCCTACCAGTAAGAGCAGACCAAAATAAAGAAGCCTTTAAAAAGGAACCATCATCTCAATCACTGACTGGACTCAATTTATTTCCCACTAATTTAACTGTTTTCCTAAAGAAACATAGATTCTCTCTTAGGAAAACTGGCATCATTCAAAGGCTAGATATATTTTTATGGACAATGTCTGGGATTAATGTACCTGGTACATTAGAATAAGCTCTTATTTTTTTTTCTTTTTTTTAATTGTGACTACTGGATGGTATCTCAGATGCTTTGGAAGAGAAATGAAAATTCGTGTGATTCCTTTGAATGAGCTCTGAACTCTAGGCCAAAATTTTGTCTAGTTTCATATTTGACTTTTATCTATTTAGTGAATATAATTAGCTCACCAAGACTAAATCAAAGACATAAGGGAAGCATTTCAGCCAGGGAAAAAGTTATATTGAGTGATGAATGTGACAAAAATAAAGAGAGAGAGAAAGAATAAAGGAAAGGAGCGCTGAAGGGGGAGAAGGAGGAGAGAATAAAACAGCCTTAAGAGATTCCAATAATGACTAATAGGGGAAAAATATCTTCAGTTTATTTCTTTAAGCTTAAAATGTCACCCAAAAGGCATTTGGGGAGTTGTCTTGCCAGTAAATGTCATTATCTGTAAGGAAAAGACTAATAGACTCTTTGAACTGTAATGGTCTGGCCTCAGTAAAATATATAGTCAGTTTTTATAAGACTTATAGTATAAAACATTTATCTCAAAATTATGGACTCTCTGATAAACAGTGCACTTGTCTTTGTTACAGTATTTAGTACTCCGTATATTGTGGGATATACACCAAGCTTACAAGACTTGGATAATGAGAATTGGTACAACCCTGAGGCTAGCTTTGTGATCCTATCTGACGTTTTCATTCAGCAGTGATGCATGCAACTTTGGCAAACAGTGCAATGTAAAAAGGCAGATACATCCATACAACCCTCATCTCTTTTGTTACACATCTATATGGCAATGAAGGTCACTGAGGCACAGTGGTCCTGAGATCCCAAATTCAGTATATATCCTCAAGTCTCCTGGAGAGATCTCAACCTTTCAGATCCAGTAGACTGGCCATTGGAATCTCCAGGCAGTGAGTCCTTAAATGGAATACCAGTGCATCAGCTTTAGGCAGAAAGTTTTGATGAATTCTCAGAGATAATTAATTGTCAGTTTTAATGTCATCATCAAGAAACAAATATTAAGGGACCAACTGTACAGGACAGTGCACTGAGATAATTATTTCAAATCGCTCCTCTTTAAGAGCTTATACAATACAAGCAGCAGTGTGTCAGTGGTAGATGGTAAACTCTTATTATCTTTCAGTTATCAGTGCAAAGGTCACTTGTACAAAGATGTATTTTTGTATTTCCCAAACTAATATGAATCCCCTACTTAAAAAAATTATTATAGCATAGGGTCCTTCTAGGTTTCTGTAGGACTTATCACATTGGAATTTTACCCTTATTTCAATAGTTATTGAATGAATATCAGTCTTTCACAAATACCATAAATGATGTGAGAAAGGGGACTATGTCTAATTTTGTCCACCTTTGAGTTCCAGAGAAGTGTTTGCACTACCACATAATGGATGTTGAAAACTATTTACTGAATGAATAAATCAATGAATGGAAGATTTAATAAAACAATAGCCAATGAAAGAGAGTGAAAAGGCTGCCTTAAAATTCTACATTCAAAAAATGATCATGGCATCCAGTCCGATCACTTCATGGCAAATAGACGGGGAAAACAATGGAAAGAGTGACAGATTTTATTTTGGGAGGCTGCAAAATCACTGTAGATGGTGGCTGCAGCCATAAAATTAAAAGACACTTCCTCCTTGGCAGAAAAGCTATGACCAATCTAGACAGCATACTCAAAAGTAGAGATATTACCTTTTTGACAAAGGCCTGTCTAATTAAAGCTATGGCTCTTCCAGTAGTCATGTGAGAGTTGGACTATAAAGAAGGCTGAGAGACAAAGAATTGATGCTTTTGAACTGTGGTGTTGGAGAAGACTCTTGAGAGTCCCTTGGACTGCAAGGAGATCCAATCAGTCCATCCTAAAGGATATCAGTCCTGGGTGTTCATTGGAAGGACTGATGCTAAAGCTCAAGTTCCAATACTCTGGCCACTTGATGTGAAGAACTGACTCACTGGAAAAGACCCTGATGCTGGGAAAGATTGAAGGCAGGAGGAGAAGGGGATGACAGAGGATGAGATGGTTGGATGGCATCGCCGACTCAATGGAGATGAGTTTGAGTAAGCTCTAGGAGTTGGTGATGGACAGGGAGGCCTGGTGTGCTGCAGTCCATGGGGTTGCAAAGAGTCAGAAAGGACTGAGCAATGAACTGAATACATTCTAGCAATAGTTATCAAAAGTATCTAAATGCTTTGATTTGGGGAGTATAATCAAAAGAATCTTTTTTAAAAATGCACTTAATCAGATTGCTCAATGCATTTAGTTAAAAAATATTACAAACAATCTTTTCTTAGGAATTGTATTTTTTTAACTCTCCTTTTTTAAAACTTTTATTTTATATTGAGGTATAGCTGATTAACAGGGCTTCTCAGGTGGTGCAGTGGTAAAGAATCAGTCTGACAATGCAGGAAACACATGAGACATGGGTTCAATCCCTGGGTCCGGAAGCTTCCCTGGAGGAGGAAGTGGTAACCCACTCCAGTATTCTCGTTTGGAAAATTCCATGGACAGAAGAGCCTGGTGGGTTACGATCCTGAGTGTCATAAAGAGTTGGACACGACTGAGTGAATGAGCACACATAGCTGATTAGCAAGTAATGTTGTGATGGTTTCAGGTGAGCAGTGAAGGGACTCAGTTATACATATACACGTTTTCATTCTCCTCCAAGCTCGCCTTCGATCCAAGCTGCCATATAACACTGAACAGAGTTCCCAATGCTATACAGTAGGACATTGTTGGTTATTCATTTTAAATATAGCAGAGTATACATGTCAGTCTCAAACTCCTTGGCAACCATAAGTTTGTTTTCTAAGTCTGTGAGTCTATTTCTCTTTTGTAAGTATAAGTTCATTTCTGTCATTTCTTTTTAGATTCCACGTATAAGGGATATGATACAATATTTCTCCTTCTCTGTTTGGTTTATTTCACTGAGTATGACAACGACTAGATCTATCCATGTTGCTGCAAATAGCATTATTGCATTCTTTTTAATGGCTGAGTAATATTCCACTGTATATACAATATACACCACATCTTCTTTATCCATTTCTCTGTCAATGGACATTTAATTTGCTTCCCTGTCTTGGCTATTGTAAACAGCTCTACAATGAACACTGGGGTGTTTGTACCCTTTCAGATCATGTTTCTTTTTGGCTATATGCCCAGGAGTGGGATGGCAGGGTCATATGGTAGCTCTATTTTTAGTTTTTTAAGGAACCTCCATGCTGTTCTCCATAGTGACTGTACCAATTTGCATTCCCACCAATAGTGTAGGAAGGTTGCCTTCTCTCCAAACCCTCACCAGCATTTGTTGTTCATGGAGTTTTTGAGGATAGCCGTTGTGGCTGGTGTGAGATGATTTCTCATTACAGTTTTGACTTTCATTTCTCCAATAACTAGCAATACTGAACAGCTTTTCATGTGGCTCTTGGCCATCTGTATGTTTTCTTTGGAAGATTTAGTAAAATAATAGCCAGTACATTACAGAGGGCCTAACAGTTACAAAAAGTATCTAAATGTTGTGATTTGGGGAGTACAGTCAAAAGAATCTTCTTTAAAAATATACTCAATCAGATTGCTCAATGTATTTAATTAAAAATATTAGAACTCAATCAGATTGCTCAATGTATTTAATTAAAAATATTAGAAACAATCTCGTCTTACAAATTTTCTGATAAAATGCAATTATCCATATGTGAAGATACTGCATTAGATAAGTCTATTGCTGGGTTGTTTAGGGTCAAAGTTTCTGGATATGTCAATGAATAGGAAAATTTTCACAGATTTTCTTTTTCAGATTAATCTTTACGGCCTAATAATAAAAAGAATGAATGAAAGGGTATGTGAGGG
Organism: Cervus canadensis; assembly: GCF_019320065.1. Classification (NCBI taxonomy): domain Eukaryota; kingdom Metazoa; phylum Chordata; class Mammalia; order Artiodactyla; family Cervidae; genus Cervus; species Cervus canadensis. The sequence goes on along the minus strand of NC_057397.1, from coordinate 71,127,514 downwards.
AGTGTGGTAGGAAGGGAGGGAAGGAAGGAAAGAGCAGAACTTCGTGCAAACATAGTGTAATGGTCTAGATCCTGGCATTAGCTCTAGATGGTTGGGATTTGTGAGCCTCTCTGTAAGATGGGTTCACTCTGTGTCTTATGCAACCTTTTAAACCCCGTAGGAGTCTCAGTTTTTTCATCTGTACAAAGTTTTTTTTTCATCTAATTAACGTGCCTATACTGTCAGGCAATCAGCAGGATAATTACACTAATGTATACAAAATATCTAAAACTGTGGTAATCATCACCATAGGTGCTATGCAAGCATTCACAATTAAGTTTTCACCCTTCTCAAACTTAATATATTTCAATCCCAGAGGCGTGTTGTTGCATTTTTCAGAACCTTAACTCCTTAGAATTTGACCTTCTTAGAACATAAAGTTGTGGTCCAACATTTAGGAAATACTACATAAGGTAGTTTGCACATAAATATTCCTATTGACTTTGCAGCATTTGTATTTCATGTGGTAAACACTAAAATGTGTTAAGATAGATAGCAAAACAGAGAAAGCGATATGATTAAAATATTTTTGCCATGCTTCTTTTTCTATGTTCCAGGTATTATATATCTATATTTATATTTCAAAAAGGGTAATTCAACAATGAGCAAGAATACAGAATCTATCATTTTTTAAACATACATAGATACACATACACACACACAAGTGAAGATTAGAATCTCTAGTACAAGCCTCGTAATGGCCCCTTATGGGGCCAGAACAGTCCCCAGGTAGCACTTGGATTTCAAATGATAATGTAAATTAGATAAGGCATCTAACTTCCCCCAAAAGATTATTACCTCCTCAACCTCTTGAGAAACCTGTATGCAGGTCAGGAAGCAACAGTTAGAACTGGACATGGAACAACAGCCTGGTTCCAAATAGGAAAAGGAGTACATCAAGGCTGTATATTGTCACCCTGCTTATTTAACTTATATGCAGAGTACATCATGAGAAACGCTGGGCTGGAGGAAGCATAAGCTGGAATCAAGATTGCCGGGAGAAATATCAATAACCTCAGATAGACAGATGACACCACCCTTATGGCAGAAAGTGAAGAAGAACTAAAGAACCTCTTGATGAAAGTGAAAGAGGAGAGTGAAAAAGTTGGTTTAAAGCTCAACATGCAGAAAACTAAGATCATGGCATCTGGTCCCATCATTTCAAGGGAAATAGATGGGGAGACAGTGGAAACAGTGTCAGACTTTATGTTTTTGGGCTCCAGAATCTCTGCAGATGGTGACTGCAGCCATGAAATTAAAAGGCACTTACTCCTTGGAAGGAAAGTTATGACCAACCTAGACAGCATATTTAAAAGCAGAGACATTACTTTGCCAACAAAGGTCCGTCTAGTCAAGGCTATGGTTTTTCCAGTAGTCATGTATGGATGTGAGAGTTGGACTATAAAGAAAGCTGAGCACAGAGAAATTGATGCTTTTGAACTGTGGTGTTGGAGAAGACTCTTGAGAGTCCCTTGGACTGCAAGGAGATCCAACCAACCAGTCCATCCTAAAGGAGATCAGTCCTGGATGTTCATTGGAAGGACTGATGTTGAAGCTGAAACTCCAATACTTTGGCCACCTGATGCAAAGAGTTGATTCATTAGAAAAGACCCTGATGCTGGGAGGGATTGAGGGCAGGAGGAGAAGGGGATGACAGAGGATGAGATGGCTGGATGGCATCACCAACTTGATGGACACTAGTTTGAGTAAACTCCGGGATCTGGTGATGGTCAGGGAGGCCTGGCGTGCCGCGATTCATGGGGTTGCAAAGAGTCGGACACAACTGAGCGACTGAACTGAACTGAACTGAAACCTTGCTATAGTGCAGAATAGCTTTATCCCCTCTTATCTGTCTACACATTTGGAGGTTCCATAAATTGAGTCTTCACTATACAATCAAATTAATGCTCAGGTTCCCCAGGTTTCTCAGTGGTAAAGAATCTGCCTGCCAATGCAGGTGCTACAGAAGACACAGGTTTGATCCCTGGATGGGGAAGACCCCTGGAGGAGGAAATGCCAACCCGCTCCAGTATTCTTGCCAAGATAATCCCATGGACAGAGAAGCCTAGCGGGCTACAGTCACAAAGAGTCTGACATGTCTGAGCACACATGCACACACTTTTAAATACAGTTTTAATCATATTGGTTCTATTGCAATACAAACAATATTTTGTTTTCATTCTGTAGCCCCAAATGCTTTTAGGAAAGAAACTGTCTTTAATATACTCCCAAGATACAAGTTTTAATATCAATTCTCCTGTATTAAAATTGAAGGTAAACATCAGTTATAAAGATTAAAATTTTAAAAATCAGGATTAAAACTTTCTGCACTCATGTTATGCTTTCTAAACTCATTTGTTTTTTAACATTAGTGGATGTGTTATTAATATCCATTAGTGTTTACTATGATTTTCTAAAATCTAAAATATCCACAACCTCTCTAAAACTTCCATATTCAAATAACAAGTCTGGTATAAAAGAAACATGGTTCAGTAAATAAGAAAGGATCTTAGAGTCATCAAGCAAATACATTGAACTTTCTGTTTCAGGACTGAATGAATCTGAGAAAATTTTCAAATGTCAGGAAATGCCAGTATACTAAAATTATTAAATAAGGCATAGGAATTAAAAGGATAATTCAGTCTCAACAAATACCTTATACCAATCCAAAATGCATACATGATTCAAGGCTTAAATTTACTGAAATTTGGCTGCATTTGAAACTAGGCAACTGTATCTATAGCTTTTCCCATTCCATCTTCAAAAATATATTAAATACCTACTATGTATGGATGTGAGAGTTGGACTGTGAAGAAAGTTGAGTGCCACAGAATTGATGCTTTTGAACTGTGGTGTTGGAGAAGACTCTTGAGAGTCCCTTGGACTGCAAGGAGATCCAACCAGTCCATCCTGAAGGAGATCAGTCCTGGGTGTTCATTGGAAGGACTGATGCTGAAGCTGAAACTCCGGTACTTTGGCCACCTGATGTAAAGAGTTGACTCATTGGAAAAGACCCTGATGCTGGGAGGGATTGGGGGCAGGAGGAGAAGGGGACAACAGAGGATGAGATGGCTGGATGGCATCACCGACTCGATGGGCATGAGTCTGAGTAAACTCCAGGAGTTGGTGATGAGCAGGGAGGCCTGGCGTGCTGCGATTCATGGGATCGCAAAGAGTTGGACATGACTGAGAGACTGAACTGAACTGAACTGAAACAAGTAAAATAATTCTGAAATTTGTATGTCATATAAAGCAAAATTCCCAAAGTGGTCAGAAGAGAAACTTTTGAAGAACTTACATTAGGATAAGATATGCCTGACCAGGAGGGAAAAGCTGCATAAAGTTTTACAGGGAATAGTTACAGAAAAATTACCCAGTGTCAAGGCCTTGGCAAAGTAGCTACCTGGGGTTGGCATGTGTGTGTACACCAACAAGAAAGCTTTTTTGGCTGGAACTCAATATGTATTTATTAGAGAGAGAGAGAAAGTGGTAGGCTAGGACTAGGCAGTAAAAATTCTAGGAGAGATTGGAGTACAGCTTAGACTGTCTTTATTATCATCAGTGTATGATATACAATTAGGTGCAGGACAGTGCCAGAATGTGAATTGCAAGATAACTCTGGTTGTTACTGAAGCAGCTTAGATGGGACATAACGTTAGAGTAGAATGATAGCAGTAAAGATAGAAAAGGTTGAGGGCTAAGAAAAGGAAAATGTTCTGGAATAATGGCAAGGTTTTGGTTTAACTAACTGAGTATATCAAAATAAAATGTACTAAGGAAACTTTGGAAGAAGAATACAATTGGGGGAAAATTAAGAATTTTACTTTTGTCATGTTGTATTTCAAATTACTATTAGACCTCCAAATGGAATTGCTAATTAAATCAGTTAGTTCTGGGAGAAAATCTAAAATGGAGATACACATCTGAAAATGTCAAGAATGGAGATGCATACATATGGAACTCACTAACTGAAGGAGAAGAGAGAGAGCTTCAGTAGCAGTATTGAGGTCATACTGACGTGGTTGCTTGAGCAGAAGAGCAGACCCTTGTAAAATGGAAATGGGTTGTCCTTATGGTATGAGTTTTCTGATAACTGGTCTTGGGGTAATTAGGAAAATGAATATCGGCTTTGAGTTTAAGAGCCCTATAGGGGCCTGATATAGGAAGTGGTTGCGGCATGGGGTTTGTATTGATTGGTTCATGACAGGCACATTCACAGAGGAATCATTTGTTATCTTTAGGAATTAATCAGCCCTGGAAGGGGCAGACTATTCTAGATGAACAAGGCCTTAAGTTATCAAAGCATCAGATGATACATAAAATGAAGAACATGATTAATACATAAAATTTCCTAAATATAAAAGAAAATAAGGAAAATGTGATACGAAAGAGAAAAATGAAATGGCAAGAAACAAGGAATTTTCAGTTATGTCAAAAATGACTTAGAATAGACAAAGTTGAGAAGAGGAAAGGTCCCATTGACATTGGCAGCACAGATCTCCCAATAACCGTGAAAAGAACAATCTCAAAGAGCTGTGAGACTGAAGCCTGTCAGAATGAGTTGAGGACTCTATGGGGTCAGATGAAAATTTTGAGATAAATCTTGGTAAGGAGAGAACAAGCAATGATACATAAGATCACTTAATTTTGTTTTACCACTCAGGTTTCAAATTTGCTTGGTGAATTCCATTAAAGAGGACCTTGATTTTGCCAAATGAATGCTAAATGCTGAACTTAACCCCAACTCTTTTTGCTCTCTTAGCTCTCAGAACAGACACAAGAGCCTTAAAGCTGAGGCTAGATATTGGAGTTTTCCAGCCAAAGGGGAAAGACCTAAAGATAATGGCATTTGGTTCTCTGACAGATGGCCACTTGAGATGATCTTACAGTGGAGCTCAGATTGACAGTTGAAGCTATATACCCAGAGCATCCAAAACAGAATTTTCATGATTCCTTCTTTATACAATTATGTAAGATTTTTCAACTGAAATAAGAGTTTATGAAGTTCAAGATTCTAGATTTCAGATCTACACTGTCTGGATTAAAATCAAAGCATTATTACTATCTCTGTGGGTACTTTGGGTAGTACATTTAATTTCCTTTATCTCTAAAATGAATGCTATTTACTTCCTACTGCATAGAGTAACTAATAAGCAAATAGGAAAGATATTCTTAGTAAGCATTATATCAATGCCAACAATTCATGTTATTGTTTTATGACTATGAAACAAAGTGAAAGTGAAAGTCAGCCAGTCATGTCTGACTGTTTGTGACCCCATGGGCTATCCAGTCCATGGAATTCTCCAGGCCAGAATACTGGAGTGGGTAGCCTTCCCTTCTCCAGGGGATCTTCCCAACCCAGGGATCGAACCCAGGTCTCCCACATTGCAGGCGGCTTCTTTACCAGCTGGGCCACCAGAGAAGCCTGGAGTGGATAGCCTATCCCTTCTCCAGTGGATCTTCCCCACCCAGGAATTTAACTGGGGTCTTTTGCATTACAGGTGGATTCTTTACCAACTGAGCTACTAGGGAAGGTAATAGCAAAACAAGAAGATAAAGAATGAATTTAGATAAATATGATGGCGAAACAAGGGGATAAAGAATGAACTTATATAAATGATAGTATTGAGTAAAACTGAAAATAAAATTACTCTAATTCTCAAAAAGATAAGACTGAGTAAAAACAGAAAAATTCCATAGAAATATTGGAAGACAAAGCTGAGAAAACATTAGAAAAAAAAGTAGCAGAGAGACAATGAGATAGTATAGGGGGAAAAATTAAAGAATTAGAAAATCAGTCGAGTATGTTTGATATAAATTTCTCCTCTGGCATCTTAAATAAAGAGGATACCGAGGAAGGTCATTTAAACATCATGGAAGAAAGGAAATGATCAACAGAAACATACCAGGTAATTTCCCAGATATGAGGGGTTTGCATTTCCAGAATGAAAAAAACAAACAAAAAAAAAAAAACACTGAGTTTTGGGCACAATAGATGGAATAGATCCGCACGTTAGTTATTCTGTTCTAACAGAATGCAATTTTCATGCACATGTGAAAAACTAAATTTTAATGTGTACATTTCAAAATTTGAATTTCAAAAGTGAGAGAGGACTTTAAGTAAAATCAGTAGAAACTTCACAAGCAAGGCTGTAGTGGGTATGAATAGAACATGAGTAAGGAAGAAGTAGAGGCAGATCTCAAAACTCTACAGTCATTGTTCATTCCTGCAGGGCGTCCTCAGTAGCTCCTGAACGGGAGTTACTGTGAACAGATTGACGTGGTGCAGGTGGGGATGAGTACGTATGTGAAAGTGCCATGGGTCACTGGCACTGATGCAAATTAATCAAATGAAGAGTCTTCAGATGGGCAAGCTTCTTAAAGTAAATATGTAAACATTCTGTGTGTGTGTCAGTCAGCACTTTCCAGGGAAACAGAACCAATAGGAAGTATATTGATCTTTCTTTTTTGAATGTGAAGTCTTATGAGCTCTACGCAAGAATTTGTGTTTTGGCGTTTTCTGACTTCTAGAAACTGCTTTCATTGCTTGCCCCTCTGCACCTTCAAAGCCAGTTATGACCAGTGGAGCAAGGCTCACATCGCATCACTGTGATACTGACTATCCTGCCTCCCTCTTCCACACTGAAGGACTCCCAGGTTACACTGGGCCTACTGTACTGTCTGGGACAGCTTTCTTCTTTTAAAATAGGTTGATTACCAACCTATTTCCATCTGCTGTTTTAATCCCTTTTTGCCATATAATGACACATACTCAGAGGCTCCGGGAATTGGGATATAGACATCTTTATTCCACCTATCACAGCCAGGATACAGACAAGCTGCAGCTGCCTTTTAGACAATTCACAATCCAACCCTCACCTAGTCCTTTCCCATGCGTTTACAAGTGACTAACTTGGTCTTTAGGAGCATCTGAGGCTGTAATGCTTGTTATAAACATGTATGTGTTTGTGAAAGACATAAAGCTACTTTTTAGAAGCTAGATGAATATTCAATTTTCATGAGCTCAGGAATTAAAAAAATTCTGGAGTGACTCCTACATTTCATTCCAAGACTTTAGTCCTTTTTCTTTTTCTAGTTGACCGTAGTAAAAAAAAAAAAAATCATTGCAGATAAGAAAACTAACATTTTAAAATAACTCCTAGGAATTAACAACTCTGCTAAGTGCTTACATGTACAATCAGAAAATTTTGGTTGACTTGAAATGGACTAAGATTGCTTTGCAACAAAAGCTTGCAAAAGATTCAATTGAAAATTGAGTTGTGTCTTAGATCCAAAGCTGAGAAGATATTAATATCAAAGAAATAGGAAATTTTTTCAGGTGTAATTTCACTCAACTACCAAACTGAGAACTGGCATAAACAAGGTTTTTGTGAGCAATGACCAGACACCATCGTTTGTGGTAGCGATTGTAATGATTTCTATTTTCATTTTTTTCACTTTGTTTTGTTGTGTGTGTATATATGTTTTCCTAAATTGTTTATTTGTGTTATAGAGATAAAAACATTCCAATATCTTTTTGTAGTCTATTAAATCTAGGATCTTGGGAGGAGAAGCTTATCCATATACAGAGACATAGAGAGGAAAGAGAAGAATAAATACTAAGTTCTCAGGATCAGCCCCTCCTAAGGGAAAGCTAAACTTCTAACATTAACACTTATTTTGCTGCAGAGCAAGGAGCTGTGTAATTCTGCTAATCTAGAAAATTTCCAAAGCAGTCAGGACAATGTACATGTTCTTTTCCAATGTCATTATGCACAGCAGGGACAGAGGAATGCATTGTGGAACCATTAAGCTTAAATTAAAATTACACCTTAGAGTGGAATTCTGCACTAATGTGCATTATGTTACTTGAGGGTGCCTTTGCTTCCTCCTGTCTTTGTTGAGTTAAACATGAGCTTGGTTTCATTTGGAAATCTAAGGAGGGGGGAAAAAAACCTCATTACATTACCATTTGTATTCTGCTTTGTGCGGGGCAGCCTTGGGGGCTGAACATTTTTTGAGGATTCTCTCTGGGTCTTCTCCTGCCTTTGTTCCAACTGTGTAGGTTCTAGGAGGTAAGGAAAGGAGTTATAACCTGCTGTTCTGTAAAAAAAAGAAAAAAAAAGAAAGCTGTTCAGTATCTCCTTTAAAAGGCAAAACTGTAATGTAATATACTTGAAAAAGACTTTCTCTCATGATGCCTAATTACAAAGGAAATTTTATGGAAATATGTGGATTATTTAAAGTTACTAAGCATATGGTCCAGATTCCTTTCTGTATGATTCAATCTGGAAGCCTATATGGATGATTTCTTTTGAACCATATTTTACAATGAAATATAACATGCTGTGTACACATGTTATATACCTCATAGTATATAGTAAGTAGTATGACATAGTAAGCAACATGAATAAATATTCCATATATTTGGGAGGGTTCAGCCCTTACCTATAGTTACCTAGCATTTCTTCCTCATATGTCATATCTGCATATCTGCATGCATATACACAAATGAATAATTTTACCAGCATATGCAGTTCAATCTCATTTATTTCATAGGGAATAGCCTACTCATTTGCAGGTAGCTTCTCTGATTTGCAAGTGTTTTATTCAATAATGGTCCAGACTAAACTTATCTTAAAAAGGAATTTTACTATTGAACTAATTAAAGTTTTTTCTTTAATGGCCAAGATCTGATTTTACCTGTTCCTCAACTTCTGAAACTATTGTTCAAAATTTTACTTTTACTAATAGAATGAAATCACGGCTACTTTTTTGTGAAAGTTTTTGAATATGTCTTTATTATCTCTCCTCATTAACTTACAAAGTTGGTTCTATATGATGAACTGAAGGAGAGAAGTAATTAGAATCAATAATAAAGTATTTTTAAAAATCATAATATATATGTTAAAAAACTACTCAATATATATATAACTTTATCTACTGTTAGTTATCATCAGTAAAGAACCAGAAAGCTTAGTTAGGGCCTATTTGGCTTTTTGTGAAAATCTACAAAATGTAAGGCAAAAAGTAACCTTCTTAAACTTGGTCCCTTCTTTGAAACCCAAGTCCCTAAAAAGAACTATTTAGGTAACTGGATTTTCCTCCCAACTAGAATCCCTATTCTTTCTCCTCACTACACTTCATCTTCCATCCTGGTTCCAGGAAATTCATTTCCTAAAGACAGATATGGTATATCACCTCTTGTTTTATAACATTAGTTTACCCTCAGGCTTTTCACTGAGGTAAGGCAGAACTGTATGAAGATGTCAGTGTTAACAAAATAGCCTTTTGTACCTCACTTCCTATCATTAGATAGGTTTGATGTCAGCCTTTACCACCCAAATAGGACACATGTGAGGGAAAAATTAATAATTACCCTGGGACAACAGGCAGAAGCTATGGTTTTTCCAGTAATCATGTATAGGTGTGAGAGCTGGACAAAAAAAAAAAAAGCTGAGCACCAAAGAACTGATGCCTTCAAACTGTGGTGCTGGGCAAGATACTTGAGAGTCCCTTGGACAGCAAGGAGAACAAACCAGTCAATCCTGAAGGAAATCAACCCTGTAACATTTATTGGAAGGACTGATGCTGAAGCTGAAGCTTCAGTATTCCAGCCATCTGATGCAGAGAGCTGACTCATTGGAAAAGACCCCAATGCTGGGAAAGACTGGGGGCAAGAGGAGAAGGGGATGACAGAGGACGACATGGTTGGATGGCATCACTGACTCAATGGACATGAGTTTGAGCAAGCTCTGGGAAATAGTGAAGGGCAGGGATGCCTAGCATGCTACAGGTCATGGGGTTGCAAAGAGTCAGACAGGACAGGGTAAAACTGAACAACAACAGGCAAATTGTAAATGTTTGCCGAGAGTTTGCGGTCAGTTACATCCAAAAGCTGGGGTTAAAACAAGAGGAGAGTCCCTTTATGACTTATTTAGCTGTCAGCTAACTGAATATACATTTACTCATCAAAAATTTGTGAATGCTTACTCTATGCCAATCATTCTGCCAGGAGCTGTGACTACAAAGATGAGCAAATTTCAATGCCTGTCCTTCAAGTTAAGGACAAGCACTTGCAAAATTGCTGCATTGATGGCAAAGACCCAATCACTTTCTTGACACAGGTCTCTCAGAAAGTACCTTACACTGCGGAGTTGCCTTACTCCTGCTGGCCGTATTAAATTTTTGGGCAATGACCTCAAATTTCCTTTGTGAACACATTTACATAATGAGTATTAGCTCTAAATATTTAATTTTAGCTACTGATAAAGTCAAGAAAACACACCTAATTATATTTTTCATGCTATAGGCAAAATGCAATGACACTTGAATGAATATTTTTGAGGGACAGGAAATTCAGTTCAGTTCAATCACTCAGTCATGTCAACTCTTTGCAACCCCATGAACCGCAGGATGCCATGCCTCCCTGTCCATCACCAACTCCCAGAGTTTACCCAAACTCATGTCCATGGAGTCGGTGATGCCATCCAACCATCTTATCCTCTGTCGTCCCCTTCTCCTCCTGCCTTCAATCTTTCTCAGCATCAGGGACTTTTCCAGTAAGTCAGCTCTTCCCATCAGGTGGCCAAAGTATTGGAGTTTCAGCTTCAGCATCAGTCCTTCCAATGAATATTCAGGATTGCTTTCCTTTAGGATGGACTAGTTGGATCTCCTTGCAGTCCAAGGGACTCAAGAGTCTTCTCCAACACCATAGTTCAAAAGCACCAATTCTTCAGTGCTCAGCTTTCTTTATAGTCAAAATCTCATATCCATACATGACTACTGGAAAAACTATAGCCTTGACTAGACAGACCTTTGTTGGCAAAGTAATGTCTCTGCTTTTTAATAGGTTATCTAGGTGGGCCATAACATCATAACTTTCCTTCCAAGGAGTAAGTGTCTTTTAATTTCATGGCTGCAGTGATTTTGGAGCCCCCAAAGAAACAAAGTAAGCCACTGTTTTCACAGTTTCCCCATATATTTGCCATGAAGTGATGAGACCGGATGCCACCATCTTAGTTTTCTGAATGTTGAGTTTTAAGCCAACTTTCTGACTCTCCTCTTTCACTTTCATTAAGATGTGCTTTAGTTCTTCTTCACTTTCTGCCATAAGGGTGGTGTCATCTGCATATGTGAGGTTATTGATTCCAGTTTGTGCTTCTTCCAGCCCAGCGTTTCTCATGATGTACTCTGCATATAAATTAAATAAGCAGGGTTACAATATACAGCCTTGATGTACTCCTTTCCTTATTTGGAACCATTCTGTTGTTCCATGTCCAGTTCTGACTGTTGCTTCCTGACCTGCATACAGATTTCTCAAGAGGCAGGTCAGGTGGTCTGGTATGCCCATCTCTTTCAGAATTTTCCAAAGTTTATTGTGATCCACACAGTCAAAGGCTTTGACACAGTCAATAAAGCAGAAATAGATGTTTTTATGGAACTGTTTCGATGGAGCTTTTTCGATGTTCCAGCGGATGTTGGCAATTTGATTTCTGGTTCCTCTGCCTTTTCTAAAACCAGCTTGAACATCTGGAAGTTCATGGTTCACATATTGCTGAAGCCTTGCTTGGAGAATTTTGAGCATTACTTTACTAGCATGTGAGAAAAGTGCAATGGTGCAGTAGTTTGAGCATTCTTTGGCATTGCCTTTCTTTGGGATTGGAATGAAAAGTGACCTTTTCCAGTCCTGTGGCCACTGCCGAGTTTTCCAAATTTGCTGACATATTGACTTCATTGACTACATTAAAGCCTTTGACTATGTGGATCGCAACAAGATGTGAAACTCTTTAAATTCTTAAAGAGATGGGAATTCCATACCACCTGACCTGCTTCATGAGTAATCTGTATTCGGGTCAACAAGCAAAATTTAGAACCAGACTCGGGAAAAACAGATTGGTTCCAAACTGGGAAAGGAGTACATCAAGGCTGAATATTGTCACCCTGCTTATTTAACTTCTAGGCAGGGTACATCATGCGAAATGCCAGACTAGATGAAGCACAAGCTGGAATCAAGATTGCAGGGAGAAATATCAATAACCACAGATATGCAGATGACACCACCCTCATGGCCGCAAGTGATGAGGAACTAAAGGGCCTCTTGATGAAGGTTAAAGGGGAGAATGAAAAAGCTGGTTTAAAACTCAACATTCAAAAAACTAAAATCATGATATCCGGTCCCAACACTTCCTGGCAAATGGATGGGGAAACATTGGAAGCAGTGACAGACTTTGTTTTCTTGGGCTTCAAAATCATAGCAGATGGTAACTGAAGCCATGCAATTAAAAGACGCTTGCTCTTTGGAAGAAAAACTATGACCAACCTAGACGGTACATTGAAATCCAGAGACATTACTTTGCAGAAAAATGTCCTTCTAGTCAACCTATGGTTTTTCCAATAGTCACGTATGGATGTGAGTTGGACCATAAACAAAGCTGAGCACCAAAGAATTTATGCTTTTGAACTGTGATATTGGAGAAGGCTCTTGAGAGTCCCTTTACTGCAAGGAGATCCGACCAGTCTATCCTAAAGGAAATTAGTCCTGAATATTCACTGGAAGAACCAATGCTGAAGCTGAAACTCCAATACTCTGGCCACCTAATGTGAAGAACTGACTCACTGGAACAATCCCTGATGCTGGGAAAGATTGAAGGTGGGAGGAGAAGGGGACAACAGAGGATGAAATGGTTGGATGACATCATTGACTCAGTGGACATGAGTTTGAGCAAGCTCCGGGAGTTCACGATAGACAGGGGAACTTGGTATGCTGCAGTCCATGGGGTTGCAAAGAGTCGGATATGACTGAGCTACTGAAATGATGATGAGCTAAGGATGGCACAGCATTGATGGCACTGTAAAGTCCGTGTGACCCTTTACAGCTATAGTTAGGTAGTATTTTGTGTGACATCAGGAAAAATGACAGCATGAGTGAACTTTTGGGACGTACCTTCGCACTCTAGACAAAAATTGATTGTGACATGATACTATAACTTAAAAAAAAAATCAGTCATGTTTCTTGAGATAGGCTTGTCATTTCCCTTTTAACACTGCTTTTACTCCATCCCATAGGTTTTGAGTTGTGTTTTCATTGTCATATGTTTTCTAGGTTAATTTTTATTTCCTTTGTGATTTCTTTAGTGATCTATCAGTTATTCAGAAGTGTGTTGCTTAGAGTTCATGTTTTTGTGTTATTTATGGAATCTAGAAAGGTGGTACAGATGAATCTATTTGCAGGGCACAATCGAAATGCAAACACCGAGCACAGCCTTGTGGATCCAGTGGGGGAGGAGACGAATAGAGAGAGTAGCATTGAAGCGTATACGTTACCGTATGTAAAATTAGATAGCCAGTGGAAATTTTCTGTATGATACACGGAGCTCAAATCAGGGAGAGATGGAACTGGAGGGGGAAAGGAGGTTCAAGAGGGAAGAAACATTTGTACACCAAGGGGTGATTCATGCTGATGTATGGCAGAAAAAAATTGCTGTTGCTGCTCAGTCGCTCAGTTGTATCCGACTCTTTGTGACCCCATGAACTGCAGCACCCCAGGCTTCCCTGTCCTTAACTATCTCCCAGAGTTTGCTTGAACTCTTGCCCATTTTGTCGATGATGCCACCTAACCAGCTCATCCTCTGTCGTCGCCTTCTCCTGCCTTCAATCTTTCCCAGCGTCAGGGTCTTTTCCAATGAGTCGGCTCTTTTTGTCAGGTGAACAAAGTATTGGAAATTCAGTTTCAGCATCAGTCCTTCCAATCAATAAATATTCAGGATTAATTTCCTTTAGGATGGACTGGTTTGATCTCCTTGCTGTCCAAGGGACTCTCAAGAGTCTTCTCCAGCATCACAGTTCAAAAGCATCAGTTCTTTGGTATTCAGCCTTCTTTAAGGTCTAACTCTCACATCCATACATGACTACTGGAAAAACCATAACTTTGACTATACACTTTCACTGGCAAAGTGAGGTCTCTGCTTTTTAATAGTGTCTAGATTTGTCATAGCTTTTCTCCCAAGGAGCAAGTGTCTTTTAATTTCATGGCTTCAGTCACCATCCATTTGATTTTGGAGCCCAAGAAAATAAAATCTGTCACTGTTTCCACACCTATTTGCCATGAAGTAATGGGATTGGATGCCATGATCTTAGTTTTGTGAAAGTTGAACTTTAAGCCAGCTTTTTTACTCCCCTCTTTCACCTTCCTCAAGAGCCTCTTTAGCTCCTCTTCACTTTCTACAATTAGGGTGGTGTCAACTGCATATCTGAGATTCTTGATATTTCTCCCTGAAATCTTGATTCCAGCTTGTGATTCATCCAGACCAGCGTTTTGCAAAATGCACTCTGCATATAATAAATAAGCAGGGTGACAATTTACAGCTTTGATGTACTCCTTTCCCAATTTGGAACCAGTCCATTTTTCTGTGTCCGGTTCTAACTGTTGCTTCTGGACCCGCTCACAGGTTTCTCAGGAGGCAGGCAGGGATGAAAAAACCAATACAAAATTGTAAAACAATTATCATCCAATTAAATATAAATTGATTTTAAAAATAACAGTCAAATACATACAATTTTGATAGGTTAAAGAAGACTCTGCTGCTGCTGTTGCTGCTAAATCGCTTCAGTCGTGTCCGATTCTGTGTTACCCCATAGACGCCAGCCCACCAGGCTCCCCCGTCCCTGGGATTCTCCAGGCAAGAGTAGTGGAGGGGGTTGCCATTGCCTTCTCCCAAAGAAGACTCTATAAATTAACAAATAGTTGTCCACATCACTAGTAAAATTTACTCTTCAGAGTTGTAAACATACAACGTTTTGATTCAGTTGACATCTCTTTGCTTAGTGGGTGAGACCTGGAAAGACGAAACAGACTCAAAGGCAAGATTCAAATTCTCAGTGGGCTTACATTCTTAAAGCAAAAACAATACTACCAATAAAGCAACACTCAAAATGCTATTTTGTAAGGCAACTAAACAAAAAATAAGAGCAATATTACAAAACTTGAGGGGGGATACACCCAAAATAACATAATTATATGATTAAATTCCCATATATTTAATTTTTATTGTTATGGATATGACTTGTGAATTTCCCATTGTAGCCATTACACAAATTATAAGACTATAATATTTGACCTCAGACTTATTTCTCTTTTACTGTAAAATCTTGCACTCAAAAGAGTGAAAAAGGCAATTTCTTACTTAATATCTAGTGCAGAGAAAAAGAACATAAAATGGGGACACAGAGAAGTCTTCCTTCTTTGCAGCTTTGTGATTATTTTTAAAATTACGTCATAGATTTTACCCTCATTTTAAATTCTTGTTGATTTTTAAAAATACTCTACAATAGTTTTAAATAAACTGACTAGAACAAAGTTCTAACTATATATATTATCAATATAAAAATGGATAGTTTTTATAACTCTTGAGTTTGATGTCTCCCTGAAGACACTTTTGAGGGGAAATCCAACAATATACCAGTTCAGATGTTCTTCATTTTAATAGTTGCAAACTCTACAGTTTCCACTGATATTTTGCAGCATTTCCAAAATGTTTTCATAAGAAAACTAGCTTCTTTGGATATTAATAAATACTTGTTTGCTATCATTGTTCTTGTTTTTATCCCTATGAGTAACAAGTTTGGGGAACACTGGGATTAACATAGTTAAACATACTTCTTTACTGCAAGACTTTTTTTAAAGTTTTAAAATATTTTTCACCCCTTCTAGAAGATGATAGGATGCATTATTCCTCAAAACCAAATAACCAAGGAACCCATTCTTACTGTGACTGGGGGTGTCAAGTGGGGAAATTTTTTCAGGGAAACAACACTATCACGGAATTTTACTTTGAAATACACTTATCTGAGCACCAGAGAACATGCTGAGAATACTTAGTTAGTGTTGACTGGGATACAGCCAAAATCTACTACAGTGTCTCATTCACAGGGATGAGCATGATTAATGGGTGATCCCCTTGGTTATTTTGTGATCATTTGGAAGCTTCTTAAAATTGAAGAATAGTTTGTTTACAATGCTGTGTTCGTTTCAGATCAGATGTACAGCCAGGTGATATATTTATTCTTATTCAGAATTTTTCTATTATATGTTATTATAAGATATTAAGTATAGTTCTCTGTGGTATACAGTAGGTCCTTGTTTTCTACTTTATATGCATTAGTATCTGTTAATCCCAAACTCTTAATGTACCCCTCCCCCACACTGACCCCTTGGTAACCATAAGTTTCTTTCCTATGTCTGTGAGTCTGTTCCTGTTCTGTAAATAATTTCATTTTATCATCTTTTAGATTCCATAAATAGGTAGAATATAAGTGGATATAAATAAATGGATAAGTGGATATAAGAATATCATGTAAAAAATATATCATGTAATATTTTTTCTTTCTCTGACTTCACTTTGTATTTCACTTAGTATTTCACAGAGTATGGTCATCTCTAGGTCCATCCTTGTTGTTACAAATGTCATTTTTTCATTGTTAATATATACTCCATATATATGTTTATATCACATATTCTTTATCCATTCCTCTGTAGATGGACACTTAGGTTGCTTCCACATCTTGGCTATTGTAAATAGCGCTGCTATGAACATTGAAGTGCATGTATCTTTTCAGATTAGTTTCCTTTTTTAAATTTTTTTAGAGTTTCTTTTGAATATATGCCTGGGAGTACGACAACTGGATCATATGGTAACTCTCTTTCTAGTTTTTTAAGGAACCTCTATACTGTTCTCCATAGTGACTGCACCAATTTATATTCTTGATTTCTGTTTCTGATTTGTATTCCCTTTTGCTGTTCTGATTGGATGATTTAAATTATCTAACTTCCAGGTTGCTATGCATTCTTCTGTATCACCTGGTCTGCTGTTAATTACTTCTGGTGTATTTTTTTTTTTTTTTTTAGTTACTGTATTCTTCAACTCTGGTTCTTTTTTACATTGTCTATTTTTCTTGCTAAAATTCTCACTGTGTTCATCTATTCTTTCCCCTAATTCAGTTAGTCTTCTTATTACTAATGCTTTGAATTTTTATTTGGTAAATTATTTCCGTCAGATGGTAAAGAGTCTGCCTGCAATGTTGGAGACCCAGGTTCGATCCCTGGGTTAGGAAGACCGCTAGGATAAGGAAATGGAAACCCACTCCAGTAGCCTTGCCTGGAAAATCCCATGAGTGGAGGGGCCTGGTGGGTTACAGTCCATGGGGAGGCAAAGAGTTGGACATGGCTGAGAGATTAACACTTTTAACACTTTCTGTTTTATCAGTTCCCCCGCCCCGCCCCACCCTCCCCCCCACATCCAGGGGCTTTCTCTGGCTCTTTCAATTGAAATGAATTTCTCTTTCTCATTTTGCTTAACTTCCTTTGTTTCCTTGAAATTAGGTGCAAACAGTTGTCCATTTAGGTCTTGAAAGCATGTCCTTACACGCGAGTGTCCCTCTATGGTCTGTGAATGCCCAGTGTCTTTGAAGTGAGCTAGATTTGATGGAACACAATCCGTCTTTCCTCGGGGTGTGCTGGCAGTTATGACCCGGCGGGAGGTGGAACTGAAGACGGGGACTTGGGGCTAGAGCCAGGCGTGATTTGAAACTTTCCGTCTGTCTAGTGGCCGTCATCACCCAGTCAGGGGTAAGGGTCGGGGCCCGGGTTGGCAGAGCAGAAGCCGTGTGGCTGGGGACTGAACTGGCTTCATCCCCTCTAAGTGTCTGCTCAGACACCACTGCGGGTCCGAGACTCCTTCGTCTTTCACGGCAAGCCCCTTTTTTAGCCAGGGCGGCCCTCGCCCCGTGTGGAGCAGCATCACGAAGCCAGCGGGGCTGGCCGTGTGAGCCTCAGGCTGGGGCTCTTGCCCGGGGGATGCAGGCCGCCCACTCCCGCAGCTCAGTCCACGGGGTCCATCCTGCTGCTGGGGCAAGGAACTGTGCAGGAGGTCCTCGTAGGTGGGGTCCGGACTCCCCCAGCCCTCCTGTCCGCCTCGCTGGCCCCCCAAGCAGCCGAGGGCGCTCGTCTTGCCTTGCTGGCCCCCAGGCCTGGCTTACTCAACACGTGGCTCAAATCACTCCCGCACGTGGAGTTGTCCTCCTCTTCGGCATTCCCTCCCAGGGGCACAGGTCCCAACCTGATTGTCTTTCTTATGCAATTCTGTGGGGATTTTTCTAACAGCCTTGGTGGTACAGCAGTTTTTCTGAGAGTCTTGTTAGATTTTAGTGATGATTGTTCCACATTTAGATAAATTTTTGATACCTTGGTGGGGGAGAATGAGTTCTACATCCTATTCCTTCTTGATCTCCTCCCCAATAATTTGGAAACTTTTAAACAGTTATCATATTTCTTCATGGTATAAACGGCTTACCTTATTTCTAACTTCAGCGGGTCATGTGGTCTCTTTTAGTTTTCATTTGAAATTATGAAAATATTTATTCAAAAGGAAATTCAGTTAAGTGTATAAAGTCATTTTTGATGCTTCAGTTTCATCTGAATGTTATACTTTAACTCTTCGTGGAATAAGAACACACATCCATGAAGTGCTGAAAGATTTACTTAATTTAGAGTTACCACTAAATAGAAATTTGTGATTAAAATTATAACTATACATCTGTAAGGCAATCATTCTATATGACAGAAGAAGGTATTCAGTCAAAGCAAGTGTACCAGAATTGCATCAGCTATAACAAGCTCCAAGAATAGGAATAATTATATTTAATAATTATACTAATTTTACATAAATAATTTACCTTTCCAATTAGTCAAGCCTGTATCATTGCAAATGTTCCTGAGTAGGCTATTTATTATATTTGCCTTTTTATTTTATTTTGGTGGCATAAAGTAGTGCTGTAACTCAATTTAAGAACATAAACAAGAAGAAAATATATAAACAGCTAAGTTTGATAAAATAATAAATACAATATGATTATTATAAAGAGTCACTCTTCTGCATGTTCAAAACATGTAACTATGTGATTTCTAAAAAAATTACTATGACGCTTTATCTCCTTTCTGCCATATCTAATTTATGTTTATATGCACAGTCATGATATTCTGGGGGATCAGTATTCTTGTTTGGATTGGTCTAAAGATAATGACAATTTTACTACCCACATCTCAAAACTACAATTACCAAATTATGATTTCCTCACAAGAAATTCCTTTTTGGAAAGGTTTCTTTTTATTTTCTTTTTTAAAATCATCCATATACCATATTTATTTTGAGCATATGTTTCTTCTTTTTCATATGTTTATAAGCAATTGTGAATTCTAATTCTGTACTCAGGATAGATATTCAAGGAATAAGGCCTTTAGAAAATGATAATAATTAAAAACATAAGGCATAGAGAAATTTCTTTATCACTTAAATGGGAGAGAGGGGAAAATGTAATGTTGAATCCAGTTTGAAAATCTTTCTGACAAAATGATGTTTAAATCAACTACTACTGTATAATTGATCTTTCCTGTTGACCAGACCTTGAGGGCTTTCTTTGCTAGAATTCCATTTCAAAACATGCACCTTATTTATTTAATTGAATTTACACTTTAGTTTACTCTGCAAGCTGTTTTTCAAATGTCCTGATCTGGGTTGTGCTTTACTACATCTCTGCCCTAGCTGCATTCAGCAACAGAGTTAACAGGCCCAGATTCATAAAAGAAAATAACTCCTAAGAGCATGATATTAAAATACTTCACATTGTAAAATAATTAAAACACTTTTTCCCATTAAATGAGTATAAATGCATCAAATTTGAATATATCTGAAATGGGTTGCATTGGGAAATACCCTAGGTGTCTGTGTATTAACTCTTTTCCACACGTTCATAGGTTTTCTAGTGATTAATTTTTTGGCAAGCAAGATATTATTAGGAAGAGGGCATAAAGTCAAAAGTTTGGTAAACTTATATATAATACCACTTAAGAGTCACCAAAAATCCTTACCTACTCAAATCCTGAATGAGGGTGCTTACTGTTTCTTAACTTTTGATTTTTGCTGAATGTCATGAATTGCTCTCCAAAATGTACCCATAATTCCTTGGAGTAAGGAGTTATATTCCTCCTTTTGGAAGAGAAACATATCTTCTTCATTTATCCTCAGAAACAATGGTATTCTGATTTTACCAAGATTTCCTGACTTCATCTGTACTTGCCAACAATAAAGCCAGTTAAGCTATAACTTTGGAAATTTGGAAAACTCAGCAGTGGCCACAGGACTGGACAAGGTCAGTTTTCATTCCAATCCCAAAGAAAGGCTATGCCAAAGATTGCTCAAACTACTGGACAAATGCAATCATCTCACACACTAGTAAAGTAATCCTTAAAATTCTCCAAGCCAGGCTTCAGCAATACATGAACCATAAACTTCCAGATGTTCAAGCTGGTTTTAGAAAAGGCAGAGGAACCAGAAATCAAATTGCCAACCACCGCTGGATCATCAAAAAAGCAAGAGTTCCAGAAAAACATCTATTTCTGCTTTATTGACTATGCCAAAGCCTTTGATTGTGTGGATCACAATAAACTTTGGAAAATTCTGAAAGAGATGGGCATACCAGACCACCTGAGCTGCCTCTTGAGAAATCTGTATGCAGGTCAGGAAGCAACAGTTAGAACTGGACGTGGAACAACAGACTGGTTCCAAATAGGAGAAGGAGTACGTCAAGGCTGTATATTGTCACCCTGCTTATTTAACTTGTATGCAGAGTACATCATGAGAAGCGCTGGGCTGGAGGAAGCACAAGCTGGAGTCAAGATTGCCAGGAGAAATATCAATAATCTCAGATATGCAGATGACACCACCCTTATGGCAGAAAGTGAAGAAGAACTAAAGAGCCTCTTGATGAAAGTGAAAGAGGAGAGTCAAAAAGTTGGCTTAAAACTCAACATTCAGAAAACAAAGATCATGGCATCTGTTCCCATCACTTCATGGCAAATCGATGGGGAAGCAGTGGAAACAGTGACTGACTTTATTTTTCTGGGTTCCAAAATCACTGCAGATGGTGATTGCAGCCGTGAAATTAAAAGACACTTGCTCCTTGGAAGGAAAGTTATGACCAATCTAGACAGCATATTAAAAAGCAGAGACATTACTTTGCCAACAAAGGTCTGTCTAGTCAAGGCTATAGTTTTTCCACTGGTCATGTATGGATGTGAGAGTTGGACTATAAAGAAAGCTGAGCACAGAGAAATTGATGCTTTTGAACTGTGGTGTTGGAGAAGACTCTTGAGAGTCCCTTGGACTGCAAGGAGTTCCAACCAGTCCATCCTAAAGGAGATCAGTCCTGGATGTTCTTTGGAAAGACCGATGCTGAAGCTGAAACTCCAATACTTTGGCCACCTGATGTGAAGAGTTGACTCATTGGAAAAGACCCTGATGCTGGTAGGGATTGGGGTCAGGAGGAGACGGGGACGACAGAGGATGAGATGGTTGGATGGCATCACTGACTCGATGGACATGGGTTTGGGTGGACTCCGGGAGTTGGTGATGGACAGGGAGGCCTGACATGCTGCGGTTCATGGGGTCGCAAAGAGTCAGACATGACTGAGCGACTGAACTGAACTGAAGCTATAACTTAAATCTGTTAAAGTAATCAGAAGCAAGAACACATAATAGATTTAGCTCAGAGAAAGATTAAGAATATAAAACAATTTCTTTTAAATACACAAATTGAATTAACTAGCACTTATTTTGAGAGTAACATAAAATGTTTACACACCTAACCAAGGCAAATAGATTATATATCCTTTAGAGTGTTTTTGTACAGTTTGTAAGATTATAGTCCATCTTATTAAGTAACTAAATTGATATGAACATCTGTAAAAATATTTATTTTCTTGTCAAGGTGTTAGTTACGTTACTAACTACCAAAATTCTGAATATAAATAAAAGCTATCATATGAACACATGTTAACATGTGTTCATTTAATTTAATCAGAGATCAAATTATTTCTGATCAACATGTATTGATCATCATTTGATCAACAAATTAAGTGTGAAAATATCAACTTGTACTGCATCCATGTTTAATATAGTACTTTACCCTTAACTTGATAGTTAATAATGAAGTTATACTTTTTATCACCAGAGAGATAATTAGACTTTAAATTTAGAATCCAAAATTTCTGAAATAAAGTATAATACTCAAGATATTGATACTTTTCAATATAATTTTCTATGAAAGTGTCATACAAAATAAACATGAATATATTACCAGTCTTAATAGAGTCATATATTCTCACCAAAACTTTTAAAACCTGTGAAGATATTATTATTGAGATATATTTTTCAGTCACTTTTAAAAATCTAAAATTTCTGGACTTGTTTTGACTTTGGGGATACTGAATGTACATAACTGAAAATACTGCTAGATTTAGTGACCAACAATTATAGAACTACATACTATGTACATCACCCTCTGGTACCTTGATTTTCTTTTGGGGTTAGATGTGCAACCCTAGTCTAGCAATCAACTTTAATCATAAACTTACTTATAAAGGTGTAATCCTTTCACTTTTTTTTTCCCCTAGAACTGTTTGGAGAGATAATTTCTATTTTGGGATTATGAGAGAGTCTAGTTAGTATAATAACATCATTTATAAAATAATACATGGTAATCCTAATAGAGAGTAACAGGCGCTTTTTCAGCACTGTCTTCTCTTAGCAGATGATGTTATAGAAAAGCTCTGGAAACAAAAACTAGGGAAGGAATTTCCTAAGAAAAAACAAATAAAAAACAATGACAACAAAATAAGTGGAATATTTAAAAATAAAGTACAATGAGAAAACTTACCATTTGGCATGAGGAAGAAAGATAATCCCTTGAGAAATGATCTCCTATGTGTCAAACAGCAAACTATCTCTGAATTTCAATCAACTTTAAATTCTGTTTTTGTTGTTAATAAGTGCAAAACAAATTGAGGATCCCATGGATTGCTTTGCCTGTTCATTTCTTGGAATGTTAAGATACTATGAGATTATGGTAAATTGAGAAATTTCACTACTATTGTCCTCGAACCGATGACATACAAACTTTGGTAAGTTACATGCCACTGATGCAGTAAGAATACAGATAATTTAAAAATTTCCTAACTGATCACAAAAGAATTCTAAAGTGGTCTATCAGTGTTCTCTCTGTAGGAAAACTGGCCTCTCTGCAGGAAAATTCATTGCCTTTGTGAAAGAGTGTCTTCAGCCCTGAAAAATCCTGTGTCTCACCTTTATTATTTAAGATTGCACCATGACCAGAATTGCAAGTCACAGATTTATAGTTTATCCATATGGGCAGTGTGAATCTTTGCATGTAGATATACTTCATTATTTTACCTAAATATAGGACAGTAAAGCAAATCGTGAGAAACAACCTCCCTTCTACCATTTTTCTCTTAATTAATGCAACAACAAAAAAGCAAGCTAATGTTGGGAATTAACACCATTAGGGGGTGGTAGTATTTCCTATCAATTAAAAATACTTCAAGAATTTCCGTGTGAGGACTTTTCATGGACACTGAAAATGATCTTCTATTTAGAGATCATTTTTCATTCCATTGAAAATGAATATATTTCCAGCAATGCGGAGAAGAAAACTCAGCCTTGACATTTATAATCCTTGTCTCTATTACTATTCTGTGGAGGGGTAAAAAGAGCAGCTGTATTGTACTGGGGAGAGAATTATCATATTTTGTTCTATATTCAAATAGATTTGCTATATTTGATACAAAGGCTCAAATTTACCCTGAAATGAAATTTAGGGTCCCTGCTAATTTTTCATGATGTGTTTTTCAATAATCCACTTTATGATATGCAAACATTAAGTATCATTTTCAAATAGAGCTTTCTCTAGGGGAGAGCTGAAACTATGACCCCTGAAGAATAAATCCCCTCCACTTAATGGTCATTAGATGTCACTTCTCTCCCAAATGATGCAGCTGTAAAAAGGTTTCTGTTTTCCTTGGCAACAAACTCAAATTGTATCCAACAAGGAATTAAAAAGCACTTAAATGGGAACTACAGATGTGTGAACCATTTGGAAAAATAACTTGCACTGACTTAAGTGAAACTTATGGAAATTTTTTGAACTAACTTGGAACCATTTTAAAAGTTTAGATCATAGTTGAAATATCTCACCACACTATTTTATATCACCCTCAGTGGTTGCCTTTTGATTTCCATAAGTACATTTAGTCTCTGTGAATGTAGCAGAAACTCATTCCTAGAGATGAAAGACTACTCAAAGTGCAAATAATAATGTAAAGAAAAGAAATATTTTCTTCTGTTCAGGTTTTAGGTGTGTATATAATTTGTATCTATCTATAAATATATACAGACATATGTAAGTGTGTATATATATATATATTCTTTGGTGAAGAATTGGTGCTTTTGAACTGTGGTGTTGAAGACTCTTGCAAGTCTCTTGTACTGCAAGGAGATCCAACCAGTCCATCCTAAAGGAAATCAGTCCTGGGTGTTCATTGGAGGGACTGATACTGAAGCTGAAACTCCAATACTTTGGCCACCTGGTGCAAAGAACTGACTCATTGGAAAAGACCCTGATGCTGGGAAAGACTGAAGGCAGGAGGAGAAGGGGACAACAGAGGATGAGATTGTTGGATGGTATCACAGACTCGATGGACATGAGTTTCAGTAAGCTCTGGGAGTTGGTGATGGACAGGGAGGCCTGGCATGCTGCTGTCCATGGGGTTGCAAAGAGTTGGACATAACTGAGCGACTGAACTAAACTGAAGCAAGATATGGCAAGTTTGAACATTGACATCTAAGGAATCAGTGAACTAAAATGAATAGGAATGGGTGAATTTAATTCAGATGACCATTATATCTACTACTGTGGCAAGAAATGGAGTACCCCTCATAGTCAACTAAAGAATCCAAAATGTAGTACTTGGAGTCAATCTGATGACAGAATGATCTCAGTTCATTTCCAAGGCAAACCATTCAACATTATAGTAATCCAAGTCTGTGCCCCAAGGGCTGATGCCAAAAAAGCTAAAGTTGATCGGTTCTGTGAAGGACTACAACACATTCTAGAGCTAACACCAAAAAAAAAAAAAAAAAAAGATGTCCTTGTCATCATAGGGGATTGGAACGCAAAAGTAGGAAGTGAAGTGATACTCAGAATAACAGCCAAGTTTGGCCTTGGAGTATAAAATGAAGTAGGGCAAAGGCTAGAAGAATTTTGTCAAGAGAACTGTTGGTCATAGCAAACAACCTTTTCCAACAACCCAAAAGATGACTATACACATGGACATCACCAGATGGTCAATATAGAAATCAGATTGATTATATTCTTTGCAGCCGAAATTGGAGAAATCCTGTAAAATTAACAAAAACAAGACCTGGTGTTGACTGTGGCTCAGAACATGAAACTCCTTATTGTGAAATTCAGGATTAAATTGAAAAAAGTAGGGGAATCACTAGGACATATAGGTATGACCTAAATCAAATCCCTTATGATCATACCGTGGAGGTGACAAATAGATTCAAGAGATTAGACCTGGTAGACTGCCTGAAAGACTATAGAGAGAAATTCATAACATTCTACAGGAGGCAGTGACCAAAACCATCCCAAAGAAAAAGAAATGCAAGAAGGCAAAATGGTTGTCTGAGGAATCTTTACAAATAACTGAGGAAAGAAGAGAAGCCAAAGGTGAGGGAGAAAGGGAAAGATATTCCCAAGTGAATGTAGAATATCTGAGAATAGCAAGGAGAGATAAGAAGACCTTCTTAAATGAACAATGAAAAGAAATAGCAGAAAACAATAAAATGGGAAAGACTAGAGGTCTCTTCAAGAAAATCGGAACTATCAAGGGAACGTTTCATGAGAGGGTGGGCAAAATAAAGGACAGAAACTTTAAGGACTTAACAGAAGCAGAAAAGATTAAGAGGTGGCAAGAATACACAGAAGAACTATACAAAAAAGGTGAGCCACATAATCACGATGGTGTGGTAACTCACCTAGTGCCAGACATCCTGGAATGTGAAGTCAAGTGGGCATTAGGAAGATCTGTGAAAAGTGAAATTGTTAGTCACTCAGTTGTGTCTCCCTCTTTGCAAACCCATGAACTGTAACCTATCAGGCACCTCTAGCTATGGAATTCTCCAGCCAAGAATACTGGAGTGTGGAGCCATTCGCTTCTCCAAAGGATCTTTCCACCCAAGGGATCAAACCTGGGTCTCCTGCATTGCAGGCTGATTTTGTACCATCTGAGATACCAGGGAAGACCTTAGGAATCAGTACTAGGAACAAAGCTAGTTTAGGTAACAGAATCTCAGCTGAGTTATTTAAAATCCTAAACGATTTTGCTGTGGAAGTGCTGCCCTCAATATGACAGAAAATTGGAAAAATTCAGTAGTGGACACAGGGCTGGAAAATATCAGTGTTCCTTTCAATCCTAAAGAAGGGAAATGCCAAAGAATTTTCCAACTACCATACAACTGCACTTATCTCACAGGCTAGCAAGGTTATGCTGAAAATTCCTCAAGTTAGGCTTTAGCAGTATGTTAAACAAGAACTTCAAGATGTACATGCTAGGTTTTGAAGAGTCAGATTAATCAGAGATTAAATTGCCAACATCAGTTGGATCATAGAGAAGGCAAGAGAATTTCAGAAAAAATCTATTTGTACTTCATTGGCTATGCCATAACCTTTGACTGTGTGTCACAACAAACTCTGGAAAATTTCTAAGAGATGGAAGTATCAGACCACTTTTCTTGTTTCCTGAGAACCCTGTATGTCAAGAAGCAACAGATAGAACCGAACATGGAACAGCTGACTGGTTAAAAATTTGGAAAGGAATACAAAAGGTTGTATTTTGTCACCCTGCTTACTCTACTGCATAACTATTTCTGCATAATTAATAACTTACTGCATAATTATTTCTGCATAATTTATATGCAGATTGCATCATGGGGAATGTCAGGATGGATGAATCACAAGCTGGAATCAAGATTACTGGGACAAATATTAACAATCTCATATATGCAGCTGGGACAAATATTAACAATCTCATATATGCAGATGAAACTACACTAATGGCAGAAACTGAAGAGGAACTAAAGTGTCTCTTGATGAGGGTGAAATAGGAGGATGAAATAGGAGAAAAAGCTGACTTGAAACTCAATATTAAAAAACTAAGATCATGGCATCTGGTCCCATCACTTCACAGCAAATAGAAGAGTTTTAGTGGAAACAGTGACAGTTTTGATTTTCTTGGGCTCCAAAATCACTGCAGATGGTAGCTTCAGCCATATGATTAAAAGACACTTGCTCTTTGGAAGGAAAGCTATGACAAACCTAGACAGTGTATTAAAAAGCAGAGACATCACTTTGCCAACAAAGGTCCGTCTAGTCAAAGCCATGGTTTTTTCAGTCAGCACTCATGTACAGATGTGAGGTTTGGACCACATAGAAAGCTGAGTGCTGAAGAGTTGATGCTTTCAAAATGTGGTGTTGGAGATGACTCTTGAGAGTTCCTTGAACAGCAAGCAAATCAAACCAGTCAATGCTGAAGGAAATCAACCCCGAATATTCATTGAAAGGGCTGATTCTGAAGCTGAAGCTCCAGCACATTGGCCACCTGATGTGAAGAGCTGACTCACTGGGAAAGATTCTGATGCTGGAACAATTGAAGGCAGAATGAGGAGGGTATGGCAGAAGATGAGACAGTTAGATAGCATCACTAACTCAGTGGACATGAATTTGAGCAAACTCCTGGAGATCATGGAGAACAGTGGAACCTGTGGCCTGCTGAAGCCCATGGGGTCACAAAGGTTTGGACATGACTTAGTAACTGAACAGGAAGTAACAAAAAGCATGGTTACTTGTTGGAATTATGCCAACATTCTTCATTCTTCCTAATGATTCTATCCCTCTTTCTTTTGTATGTCCCAATTTGAGTCTCAGTTCTGTCAACGAACACAATTGAACTACCATCCAATTGAATCAGGTAAATTGTGGTCATGTAACCTAAAACCAAGATCATGGCATCTGGTCACATCACCTCATGGGAAATAGATGGGGAGACAGTGGAAACAGTGTCAGACTTTATTTTTTTGGGCTCCAAAATCACTGCAGATGGTGACTGCAGCCATGAAATTAAAAGACGTTTACTCACTAGAAGGAAAGTTATGACCAACCTAGACAGCATATTAAAAAGCAGAGACATTACTTTGCCAACAAAGGTCCATTC
Source organism: Cervus canadensis (assembly GCF_019320065.1). Classification (NCBI taxonomy): domain Eukaryota; kingdom Metazoa; phylum Chordata; class Mammalia; order Artiodactyla; family Cervidae; genus Cervus; species Cervus canadensis. Next base: position 71,099,292 of record NC_057397.1, on the reverse strand, counting down.
AGTCAAGGCTATGGTTTTTCCAGTGGTCATGTATGGATGTGAGAGTTGGACTGTGAAGAAAGCTGAGCACCGAAGAATTGATGCTTTTGAACTGTGGTGTTGGAGAAGACTCTTGAGAGTCCCTTGGACTGCAAGGAGATCCAACCAGTCCATCCTAAAGGAGATCAGTCCTGGGTGTTCATTGGAAGGACTGATTTTGAAGCTGAAGCTCCAATACTTTGGCCACCTCATGCAAAGAGTTGACTCATTGGAAAAGACCCTGATGCTGGTAGGGATTGGGGGCAGGAGGAGACAGGGACAACAGAGGATGAGATGGCTGGATGGCATCACCGACTTGATGGGCAGGAGTTTGAGTAAACTCTGGGAGTTTGTGATGAACAGGGAGGCCTGGCGTGCTGCGATTCATGCGGTTGCAAAGAGTAGGACACGACTGAGCGACTGAACTGAACTGAACCTAAAACCTGACCAGTCTAAGAACCAAGGTCTAAGAAAGTCTATGAAGTCATGTGCTTTCATCATTTGTCTTTTGTCATAATCAACATGCTATGAAAACTGTTTGAATAGGCACATGTTGGCATTAGTGAGTGAAGTCGCTCAGTTGCGTCTGACTCTTTGCGACCCCATGGACTGTAGCCTACCAGGATCCTCTGTCCATGGGATTTTCCAGGCAAGAATACTGGAGTGGGTTGTCATTTCCTTCTCCAGGAGATCTCCCTAACCCAGGGATTGAGCCCAGGTCTCCTGCATCGTAGGCAGACGCTTTACCACCCATCTGAGCCACCAGAGAAGTCACTATGTTGGCAATAATTTTTATTTTTGTTAAGACCTACCAAAGACATCAGGAAGGAAGCAAAATCAGGTTTAATTTTTTGTTTGTTTGTTTTATATTTGGCTTTAAACACTGGCCAGTAAGTGAATAAAATTTATAGTCTTTTTTCTTTCTTTTAGTAATTATTTTTTAATTGAAGGATAAGTGCTTTATAGAATTGTCAGTTTCTGCCAGACATCAACATGAATCAGGCATTCTTGATGTTCATAATCTTTTTAGAGTTTCTGGGATTATGCTTCACTTTAATTGACATTTCTTTGTCTAGACAAGCTATATAGGATTGGGTTATCTGAAAAGACAAAACAAATTATTTCATTAACTTTGAAAAATGATTACTCACAAATGGAAAACATTTAGCATTTTGTAATATAAATATGGGCCTTTCTGGTAGCTCAGCAGTAAAGAATCTGCCTGCGAATGCAGGAGACATGGGTTCGATCTCTGGGTCAGGAAAATACCCTGGGCAAACAAATGGCACCCACTCTAGTACTCTTGCCTGGGAAATCCCATGGACAGAGGAGCCTGGCTGGTTACAGTGCATGGGGTTGTAGAAAAGTTGGAAATGACTTAGAGACTAAATAAGAACAAATAATCTAAATATTGTGGTACACTCCTATGGATGAACAGTGGCAAATTTCTAGTTTATTATATCTATTTTTAAAACATTGATTTATATGCAGACTTAAATTTATAAGAAACTGAAAAAGGATTTTTAAATAGACAATACTAATGTTTTAAAACAAGTCAAGTAGTAATAATCTAGTGAAACTGTTTTATAATTATGTCTATAGTATTTAACAGCAGGAAACCCAAAAAATCACAATTTATTAAGCTGAGAGTGATAAATGTCACAGCTTATAATGAAGATTTTTTCAGTTAATTTAGGTTTGGATGTGTTTTGAAGCTCCCATACATTTTTTATTTATGGGATAATCTATTATTCATGTCATTAAATTTAGATCTTCATGTATTTTAAAATACTATGGTAATCTTAATGTCCCAATAGTAATTTTAAGGAAAAGATTATTGTTAAAGCTCTTAGATGGCAAGGAGATCAAACCAGTCAATCCTAAAGGAAATCAACTCTGAATATTCATTGGAAGGACTGATGCTGAACCTGAAGCTCCAATACCTTGACCACCTGATGCAAAGAGCCAGCTCTTTGGAAAATATCCTGAAGCTGGGAAAGATTGAGGGCGAGAGCAGAAGGGAACAACAGAGGATGAGTTTCTTGGATGACATCACTGACTCAATAAACAAGACTTTGAGCAAGCTTCAGGAGATGGAGAAGGACAAGGAAGCCTATTGTGCTGCAGTCCATGGGGTCACAAAGAATTGGACACTACTTAGCGATTTCTAATGAGGATTAAGTATTAACATTAAAAGGAATAGACAGGATTTTATCTACCAGAGTGCATATTCACTTACTACCTATTTCTCATGGCAGCAAAGATGCATAGTTCTCTTTTTGTTTTTATGAGGTAAGGAAACAATTTTAACTTTCCTTGGGGAAGTGGAAAGCAGATTTGAAGATTTATAGCGACTATTTCTTAAAGGCCTTCCAGGGTTATGTGCACTTTGCTGCACTCTGCATGATTTGCTACATTTTGTTTCACCTACTGCTTTGCTTCCTCATTTCTCAGGAAGAAGAATTCTGTGTTGCAGTATTCCATCATCATCAAACTTTGTGTCTTTGAGTATTTTTCTTAAATTTTATGAAGTTACCTTATTTTTATTTTTAACTCTTAAGCATCTGGAAGATCAACGATTAAATAGTCACCTGAGATGAGAATGCAGAACTCTAAAAGCAGAGATTTGGGGTAGTCAAAAAGTAGAAAAATTATAAAAATTAATTCAATAATAGTAGCAAATGTTTCAGCCACCTGATGCAAAGAACTGATTTATTGGAAAAGACACCTGACACTGGGAAAGATTGAACACAGGAGGAGAAGGGGACAACAGAGGATGAGATGGTTGGATGGCATCACTGACTCAATGGACATGAGTTTGAGCCACCTTCAGGAATTGGTGATGGACAGGGAAGCCCAGCAGGCTGCTCTCCATGGGGTTGCAAAGAGTGGGACACAACTGAGTGACTGAATTGAACTGGACAAATGCTTAATTAAGACTTACTATGTACAAGGCACTTAATGGGTGTTCTATTAACATATTTAATTCTCCAAAAAAAAATTGTGAGAAAAATTTCTTTCATTTAATAGACAAGAAAACTGATTTGAAAGGCTAAAGAGGTCCCAACAGTCCCTCTTAAATACTTTTTATACACATAAGTGGTCAATTATATATTTTCTTTGCCTATATAGCTGTTGGAATATGGGAATTTTCATTTAGTATTTGTAAAATAAATACAAAGATAACAAATTAATAAATTTTAATCAAGTTTAGAAATCAAGAGATAGAAGCTATTGAACTTTATAAATGGAATGCTGACTTTATTATTAATAACAAAATTAAAGGAAAATTCATGAAATATAGGAGAAGTGACCTTAGAATTCAGCTTTTGATGGTAAAGTGGGTAGTACAGAGCAATGTGGAAAGAAGAGATTACTAAGTACAATGAAACTGGGAAATTTAGATTAATGAATTAGGAATGTTTGCTCCTACATTAAAGTCACACAAACATGAACTTCTAACAGATTGAAGACTTAAATCCAAAAACTAAGACTAAAAAATGAATGGAAGTAAATATGAGATATACCTTAATGGAAAAAATGGGAGAATATATTCATGATATAAACATATTTCATAATAAAAAATTTTGAAAACAAGCCATGAGATAAGTTGCTGGATTAAAATATATCAAATTTAAGGATTTTTAAAAAAAATTTTATGATAATGGTCACTATCTACATATCCATCAAAAATTTCCTAGCCTCTCCTCTAGCTAGATTTGGGAACTGTGTCTTATTTTGGGCAATGGGCTGTATGCCAAATTAACATGTGTTACTTCTGTTAAAACACGCTTAGAAAAGAGTATGGTTAAACCATAATTTCTCTCTCTTTTTTTCTGTATCAGTGGAGATCATATTTAAAATGGCAGTGCCAACAGAAGGAGACCTCTTAGACTTCTAAGTACCCACTCTGAAAGGACTCTTAGTCTGGTCAGAACTGTCACAAACTTTGGATGATATTCTATGTTAAAACACTTAGGTTTTGAAATCATTTGCTCCTATAGCATAGCCTACTCTCTCCTGACGATTACACCCATTAACAAAGGCTAGAAGATGATCTTCTCTCTGGAACCGAAAGAAAAAGTAAATGTAATATAAAATGAATTCCTAGAAGTCAACAAGAAAGGTATAAGAAATGTAATAAAAACCAATGAGCAAAGGACAGTAATATAAAATTTGAAACACAGAATAATGAAATTTCTAATAAATATTTGATTCTAATTCTCTAGGAAGTTTAATATTGTGAATTTTAAAAATAGTAATGCTGATGATAAATATTGGATAATAGCAAGTGTTAGGTTGAAGAAATATTGAAAGTTTCATATACTTCTATTGAGAGTTTAAATAGCTGCAGTCATTGTAAAGTGCTTTTTCAGAACTTAGTAAAATATTATGTGTACAATTTGGGATCTAGAAATTCCACTCCTAGGCATAGATTCCCACTCAGTCCAGTAACTCCTTCTTGTCTGTTTGTAATAGAAGAGTCTCATTCCCTATGGAACAGATTAAAAAATGTAGCAAATTAAATTATAGAATATTGTTAGTAGGTAGAAACAAAGATTATATATATGTGTGTATAAATATATATATATAGTAAAGTCATAAAACATAATATTGTTTGAGAGATGAAATATTTAGATACAAATATCAATAGGATTTATGTTGATTTAAAAATATGTACAATAGTATATTTAAAGGCATATATCAAATAATGGACATATACCTATGTGGGAGGAAGCAATTGGAATATGGCATAAGATTGAAACAAAAGATTTTTTCATCAGTGTTTCATAGTTTTTTATATATAGGTCTTTTGTTTCTTTAGGTAAAATTTTTCCTGTGTATGTTATTCTTTTCATCACAATGGTGAATGGGATTGTTTCCTTAATTTCTGTTTTCTCATTGTTAGTGTATGGGAATGCAAGGGATTTCTGTGTATTAATTTTATATCCTGCAACTTTACTATATTCGTTGATTAACTCCAGTAATTTTTTGGTGGTATCTTTAGGATTTTCTATGTAGAAGCTCATGTCACCTGCAAACAGTGAGAGTTTTACTTCTTTTCCAATCTGAATTCCTTCTATTTCTTTTTCTTCTCTGATTGCTGTGGCTAAAACTTCCAAAACTATGTTGAATAGTAATGGTGAAAGTGGGCATCCTTGTCTTGTTCCTGACTTTAGAGGAAATGCTTTCAATTTTTTGCCATTGAGGATAATGTTTGCTATGGGTTTATGGCTTTTATTATGTTGAGGTATGTTCCTTCTATGCCTGCTTTCTGGGGAGTTTTTTTTATCATAGTGTGTGTTGAATTTTGTCAAAGACTTTCTCTGCATCTATTGAGATATTCATATGGTTTTTATCTTTCAATTTGTTAATGTGGTGTATCACATTGATTGATTTGCAAATATTGAAGAATCCTTGCATCCCTGTGATAAAGCCCACTTGGTCATAATGTATGATCTTTTTAATATGTTGTTGGATTCTGTTTGCTAGAATTTTGTTGAGGAGTTTTGCATCTATGTTCATTAATGATATTGACCTGTAGTTTTCTTTTTGTTGCGGCATCTTTGTCTGATTGTGGTATTAGGGTGATGGTGGCCTCATAGAATGAGTGTGGGAGTTTCCCTTCCTCTGCAATTTTCTGGAAGGGATTGAGTAGGCTAAGTATTAGCTCTTCTCTAAATGTTTGGTAGAATTCACCTGTGAAGTCATCTGGTCCTGGGCTTTTGTTCATTGGAAGATGTTTGATTAGCTTTGATTTCCATGCTTGTGATGGATATGAAAAGATTCTGTATTTTTTCCTGGCTCAGGTTTGAAAGGTTATACTTTTCTAAGAATTCGTCCATTTCTTCCAGGTTTTCCATTTTATTGTCATATGGTTGCTGATAGTGGTTTCTTATGGTCCTTTTTATTTCTGTGTTGTCTGTTGTGATTTCTCATTATCATTTCTAATTCTGTTGATTTGATTCTTCTCCCTTTTTTTCTTGATGAGTCTGGCTAATGGTTTGTCTATCTTATTTATCTTCTCAAAGAACCAGCTTTTAATTTTGCTGATTTTTTGCCATAGTCTCCTTTGTTTCTTTTTCATTTATTTCTGCTCAGGCTTTTATGATTTTTTTTTTTCTACTAATTTTGGGGTTCTTCATTTCTTCTTTTTCTAGTTGCTTTAGGTGTAAATTTACTTATTTGATTTTCTCTTGTTTCTTGAGGTTAGATTGTATTTCTATGAACCTTCCTTTTATCGAATCCCATAGGTTTTGGGTTGTTGTGTTTTTATTTTCATTTGTTTTTATGCATATTTTTTGTAAAAAACAAAAAAGAAATAATAAATATTTCTTCTGTGATCTGTTGGTTATTCAAAAGTGTTTTGATTAACTTCCATGTGTTTGTATTTTTAATAGCTTTTTCCTGTAGCTGACATCTAATCTTACCACATTGTGATCAGAAAAATTCTTTGAAATGATATTCATGGATTGGAAGAATAAATATAGTGAAAATGAATATACTACTCAAAGCAATCTATAGATTCAATGCAATCCCTATCAAGGTACCAACAGTATTTTTTTTTTTTACAAAACTAGAACAAATAATTTCCCAATTTGTATGGAAACACAAAAAACCTCGAATAGCCAAAGCAATATTGAGAAGGAAGAACAGAACTGAAGGAATAAACCTGCTTGACTTCAGACTATACTACAAAGCTACAGCCATCAAGACAGCATGGTACTGGCACAAAGACAGAAATATACATCAATGGAACAAAATAGAAAGCCCAGAAATAAATCCAAGCACGTATGGACACCTTAACTTTGACAAAGGAGGAAAAAGTATACAATGGAGAAAAGAATGGCTTTAACAAGGGGTGCTGGAAAAACTGGTCAACTACCTGTAAAAGAATGAAACTAGAAAACTTTCTAACACTGTACACAAAAATAAATTCAAAATTGATTAAAGATCTAAATGTAATACCAGAAACTATAAAATTCCTAGAAGAAAGCATAGGCAGAACACTCTCTGACATAAATCATATAAATCCTCTATGATCTACCTTCCAGAGTAATGGAAATAAAAGCAAAAATAAACAAATGAGACCTAATTAAACTTAAAAGCTTTTGCACAATGAAACTGTAAGCAAGGTGAAAAGATAGCTTTCAGAGTGGGAGAAAATAATAGCAAATGAAGCAACTGACAAAGAACTAACTCAAAAATATGCAAGCAGCTCCTATAGCCCAAACCAGAAAAATAAATGACTCAATCAAAAAATAGCCCAAAGAACTAAAAGATATTTCTCCAAAGAAGACATACAGATGGCTAACAAACACATGAAAAGATGCTCAACATCACTCATTATCAGAGAAATGCAAATCAATAGTACAGTGAGGTACCATCTCACACTGGTCAGAATGTCTGCTATCAGAAAGTCTACACACAACAAATGCTGGAGAGGGTGCAGAGAAAAGGGAACCCTCTTACACTGTTGGTGGGAATGCAAACTAGTGCAGCCACTATGGAGAACAGTGTGGAGATTCCTTAAAAAACTGGAAATAGAACTGCCATATGACCCAGCAATCCCACTGCTGGGCATACACACTAAGGAAACCAGAATTGAAAGAGACACGTGTACCCCAATGTTCATCACAGCACTGTTTACAATAGCTAGGACATGGAAGCAACCTAGATGCCCATTGACAGATGAATGGATAAGAAAGTTGTGGTACATATACACAATGGAATATTACTCAGCTATTAAAAAGAAAACATTTGAGTCAGTTCTAATGAGGTGGATTATACAGAATCCTTATACAGAATGAGCCTCTTATACAGAATGAAGTAAGTCAGAAAGAAAAACACCAATAGAGTATATTAATGCATTTATATGGAATCTAGAAAGATGTTAACGACAACCCTATATGCAAGACAGCAAAAGAAACACAGATATAAAAACACTTCTGGACTCTGTGGGAGAAGGCGAGGGTGGGATGATTTGAGAGAATAGCATTGAAACATGTATGTTATCATATGTGAAACAGATGACCAGTCCAAGTTTGGTGCATGAAACAGGGCCCTCAAAGCCAGTGCACTGGGACAACCCAGAGGGATGGGGTGGAGAGGGGAGAAGGTGGGGGTTTTGGAATGGAGGAGGGCCACATGTACACCCACAGCTGATTCATATCATTGTATGTGAAAACCACCACAATATTGTAATTAGCCTCCAATTAAAATTCAGTTCAGTTCAGTCTCTCAGTCATGTCTGACTCTTTGCGACCCCATGGACTGCAGCATGCCAGGCTTCCCTTTCCATCACCAACTCCCGGAGCTTACTCAAACTCATGTCCATTGAGTCAGTGATGCCATCCAACCATCTCATCCTCTGTCGTCCCTTCTCCTCCTGCTTTCAATCTTTACCAGCATCAGGGTCTTTTCCAGTGAGTCAGTTCTTCTCATCAGGTGGCCAAAGTAGTGGAGTTTCAACTTCAGCATCAGTCCTTCCAATGAATATTCAGGACTGATTCCCAATTAAAATAAATAAATTAATTTTAAAAAAAGAAAATAAAAAAAGAAGTTCTTGACTCAGATAAAAATGATAATAAAGTATGAGCTGGAAAGCATGATTAACTCAACACTCTGCAAGTGAAGCCAAACAGAAAAGAGATAAAATAATAAAATATTGGGGAAATGAGCATAATAGGAAGAATTAAGAAGTTCCTAACTGTGACCTTCATTGAAACTTTTGATTTTTAGGCTTATGAAAGTAATATGAAAAAGAATGCTAATGAGTGCAAAATCAGTCAAGAAAATAAGCCCTATTTGACCCAAATTCTTATTCTGATGTCTGAAGCACAAAAAGAAAGTCACTTATTATTCCTTGTAGTTCTATGTTCAATAATTTTATTGAATTAGCCTCCCACATTATGAAAAGTCATGAAGAAATATTTCTGTTCTTTGAAGTGTTTCTCTTTTTTCTTGTAAAATCACAGCACCAAGAGAGAGAAAAATATTTTTAATGCCATACAAGATAGATTGGTATTAAACATAGCTTTCTTTGGCAAGGCTTATTTGTAGTAGATTTTCATATGTTTATTAAAACGGAAGTACAAATCCTACAGAGTCACCCACACAAAATAAACCAGCTTGCATGGTGACATAAGGAAATACAGTATGAGACAGTACGTGGATATAATTTTGTTCAGACATTCAGCAAAGCAGTCACCGCAGGAAGCACTGCTGAATTTGGAGTACAAGTTCATAAATCCTCAGGCTTCCTAATGGCATCTAATCATTCAATTTCTTAAATAGTTTGCATACTAAGTAAAAATAAAGGTACAAGCCTCTATTTTATAACCTCTTGTGAATCCAATATTGCTTATGTGTTGCAGTAAATTTGCGACAATTTTGTGGACAATGTGCAGTAAGAATTGTGACAACAACCACTAACAAAAGTTTTTATTCTAAACAGTTTGCTGATTTTCAAAAGAACCTTGTGAACATGAAACTATATATGCTCATTTCTGTTCCGCTTTAGGTCAAGAAAAGGTCATTTTATGGGAGTTATGGTTGATTATATGTTAACATTCACAGGAAACAGACTATGGCTATTTTAGAATCAAAATGACAGCTATATGAAATGATAATGTAGCTATATCGGGAAACGTAATTAAACTGCCTTTGTGCTTTGAATGATAATTGCAATGAGACTGCTTGGTGAAAATTTGATGATGAGACATGGAATTTGAAACGTTACTGTCTGCAGTCTTTTTAGAAACACAAAATTTAATCCAGTCCGGTGGAAAGTATTTGATTCTAGGTGTTAAGTGAGAAACCAGTTAAAAATTGTTTCTTCTTAAGTCAGCAAACTGTACTGTGACAACTGCCTTTCTCCAGACTCGGGAAGTTTCTTTTCGTACAACTGAGCAAACAGCAGGCCAACTTTTTGCCCCATATATACCACTCGGTTGTAGACATTAGGCAGGAAACCAGAGCCCCGCTGCTAAGCACAGTCTAAAAAGGGCCTGAAGACCCCAGAAGACACTCAGGCTGCTTATAGAGAAAGGCCAGGTGGCTCTGGAATCAGAACAGCCTCACAGGGTGCTGCCCTTGCATGTGAATTTTCTCGTCGACTTAGGATCCTGCAAGATACTTCTCGGCATTTCCTGAAGTTAAACTGCCCTGCATTTCTGGAAGAAGACAACTTGCAAATTGTATGTTGTCCAATCAATAATGTATATTTTTAAATAATTTATTACTTTTAATTTAATACATCTTGCATGTGAAGAGACAATTATTTATTGTTAAGTTCGAAATCTTGAAGAATAGTTTTCTTTATTCTTAACATGCTATGGAAAAACTCAAATAGACATTTTTGCCGAACCCAATAATTCAATATAAATACAAAGATTACAAGAATTGTACTGTAACTCCTTGAATAGATACTGTTTTATATATACATATATATATGTATGTATGTATGTATGTATATATCATTCCCTTCTCCAGGGGATCTTCCTGACCCAGGAATTGAATCTGGGTCTTCTGCATTGCAGGTCGATTCTTTACCATCTGAGCCACAAGGCAAGCCCTAGTTTTATAGGTTTTTTTGGTGCAAGGATATGTGTGTGTGTGTGTGCGCGCGTGTTTGTGTATACAGCTATAAGTATATAATCTTTTTTCACCACCATTGCATCAAAGTGAATTATTTTGCTCTAAAGATTTAGATATAACTTGGTTTATCCCGCATGTTTGTTAAATTTCTCTAGCAGTCAAGATCTGCTTCCATTTCAAGACTCTGATAATCTATATAAAGTGGATCATATCCCTTTCTTCCACAGCTATCATCTTTTTTGATCATTTTCTACTGTTGCTATTTCTCTTTTAAAGAACTTCTCTATTTCCCAACATCATTCATATGATTTTTTATTATATAATGAAATGCTTTCTTTCTTGGTACCTTATAATGAACATTAGTTTGCTACTGTATTTTATTACCTTTTTTCCATTATCTCTGTTCACCCCCCTTAATTTAATTCTATATCTCAAAAAGAAAGTTATATTTACATATCAGGTTTTTCTCTATTTAATGTGTTTTTGTTATTTTATTATAATGAAGATATATCATATGTATTGAAAACATTCTTTTGTTTTCTGTAGAAATCCTTTATATATGTATAACTTCTGCAACTTAAGGTCAATAATTTACTTTTGCTGTGGTTGTCACCTAACTAAAACTTTCTCCCTCGTTATTCATCCTTGAAAGAAAGATGATCTATACTGCTTAATGTTTGTCACCAACAGGTATATGTAATCCCTTTGAACCATATCACAATCACAAGAAGTATCTTTGTACATGTTTTTGTCTAGAAGGTAACTGTCAGTATAGTTCTCCTGGTATAGACAGACATTTCCTTTTGCTACCAATTCCCTAGTCCTAGGAGTTTAAGGAAATGAATTTTTGTATAGGTTATTTGCAGTAAGTTATAGTTACCCCTGGTGGCTCAGATGGTAAAGAATCTGCCTGCAGTGCAGGAGACCTGGGTTTGCTCCCTGGGTCAGGAAGATCCCCTGGAGAAGGGAATGGCTACTCATTGCAGTATTCTTGCATGAAGAATTCCATGAACACAGGAGCCTGGGAAGCCATAGTCCCTGGGGTCGCAAAGAGTTGGACATGACTAAGTGAATAACACTTTCACTTTCATAGTTCTTCTTTAGAAATAATGCATTAAATAATACATTAATTCCCAGAGTATACATTATTGCAATTCTTTTTGTAAACCTCTGCTTAACTTTACATATAAGACATTTTCTTTTTACTATGGATGTATCACTGAATTTTCAGGAAAGGATAAAGAATCTCAGAGTTTTTATTTTTAATTCTAAACTTTATAATTGGAAAAGTTTAATATAATAGGATATTTATGTTTTTAAATTGGTATTGGTTCTCTCATAGTCAGTCTCAAAAATTAAAGGAAGGGCTACATTGTCAGTTAAGGTCTGATGTCATAAAATGTGACCAACATACATCTAAAGGCTAAACTAAGATTTTACTCATCCTTGAAGTTTCCCAAAGTGTTTTCTTTGACTTTAAACAATGGATAGTTCTTTGTCTAAGAAAAACAACATTATTAAATTATCTTCAGTAATTGAAAAGGAAGACTATCTGAGTTGCAGGAAGTCCAGAGTAAAATAAAATCATATGAAGTAAACTAAACTTATCTTATAAATACCATATGTGTAGACTCTGACAATGGCTTTTGTTGGTTTAGTATGAAAGTAATAGAATAGGAGCTTGAGTCATTGTCTGAAACAGAAAATGTCTGAAACATTTTGCAGAATTAGCTTTTTTTTTTTAATCCTGCACTTCACCCAAAAACACTCCCATTATTTTTAAATGGTAACACAGTTGGAATAATAAGAGAGCTGACCAAGCTTTTGTTGTTGTTGTTGGATTATTGTTTGGAAGCTCGTGGAAAATCCCTTTACCTCTCTGCCAGACTTTAGATTTCTGTCCTCGGTATATCCCTGCAACGACCAATGGCTATAGTTAATGTGAGACATGGAAAGAGTTGTCTTTCACCTGTGTGGAATTTAATGAATCGTATTATCTCCAGAGTAGGGATACTAAACACTGAGACTCTGGAGATAAATTTATTTTACATCTTGAATTTTGAACACTTTTAGTGTCTACATTATCTGTTTGTATGGCCAACCCCTGAGATAATTAGGAAAGGTAATAAATTCATCTCTGAAGTCCTTTCTTGACTCTTTCTGAACTTTTTCTTTTTCTTTTTTTGTTTTGTTATAGCCATATTCCAGGGGTTTGGTAATTTCAAAATTTCCACTTCTCTAATCTCTCTGTCAGAAGAGAATATGTAACAATTAACTAAATTTTAGCATCACAGCATGAATTTCTTCAGTGATAAATTCCCTAGAACCATTCTCTGGAGTTCTTTGTGAGAGTTATGAGAGTTATATATGTCATACAGGGGAGAAGGTGAAATAAAGCAGACCTGGGTCAAGATTTAACATTTTATTTTTATAGGATGAAATTTTAAAATTGCTTAAGTTTTTCCATCTTCAGTTTTTAAATTAATGATTTCTGTAATTAACATCATAAAAATTAAGTGATGAAACTATATAAGGGAAGTAATTTATTACTTAATAAACACTCAAAATACTTCTTTATGTATAAATGAAGTGTAAGTGTAGAGCTAGAAAACCTGAGAAAAGAATTTTTTAACATGTAGGTAATTATATAACCTGCTTATGTGTAGTGCCGGTCTCACATTTAAAGACGGTGAATCCAAAGCAATTATTTTAGGGAAAAGGATCTTTCACACAATTGCTAGTTACAAAATAAAAACTTGTATCACCTTGGAAGTATTTGGAAAGTGATTTCTTCTTTTTCTTTAATTAATTTATTCTTCCTATTGACAATAAGTGACAGAGATTTATTTATTCAGATAAGTTATGGTGTTTTCTCTTAATTAACTAGATATAACAAAACAGTGACACCATCACATTACAAGGCTTTTATGAGTAAGTAGATTCTGGATTGGACCAGATCAGTACTTTTAAAATATTTTAGTTGCAAATTTTTTTTTAAAATATGAAATGTTATGTGCAAACGCCCTATATAAAACAGATAAGATGGCTGGGTGGTTTGGGGTGTGAGGAGGGATACGCATATCACTGCACTGATAGGATTTCAGACTGTGCATTGCGGCTGTTAAGAAACTGCCACTGAGTCATTTTGATATAGTATCAAATAAAGGAATCCACAGTTATTAAATAAAACACCCCTCTTTCCCAAGAACTTACTGGCTGAGGCTGGATTATATGAACATGTTGTTGCTGTTCAGTTGCTCAGTCATGTCCAGTTCTTTGTGATTGCATGGACTGCAGGGCTCCAGGCCTCCCCGTCCAGCACCAACTCCCAAAGCCTACTCAAGCTCATGTCCATCGAGTCAGTGATGCCATCCAACTATCTCATCCTCTGTCGTCCCCTTCTCCTCCCACCTTCAATCTTTCCCAGCATCACGCTCTTTTCCAGTGAGTCAGCTCTTCTCATCAGGTGGCCGAAGTACTGGAGCTTCAGTTTCAGCATCAGTACTTTCAGTGAATATTCAGGGTGGATTTCCTTTAGGACTGACTCGGTTTGATCTCCCTGAGGCCCAAGGGACTCTCAAGAGTCTTCTCCAACACTACATTTTGAAAGAATCAGTTCTTTGGTGCTCAGCTTTTTTTATCGTCCAGCTCTCCATAAATGACTACTGGAAAAACCACAGCTTTGACTAGATGGACCTTTGTAAACAAATAATATCTCTGCTTTTCAATAAACTGTCCAGGTTTGTCACAGCTTTTCTTCCAAGGAGCAAGTGTGTTTTAGATTCATGGGTGAACTCAACATTCACAGTGATTTTGGAGCCAAAGAAAATTAAGTCTGTCACTGTTTCGATTTTTTCATCTATTTGCCACGAAGTGATGGGGCCCAATGCCATGATCTTTGTTTTTTGAATGTTGAGTTTAAAGTCAATTTTTTCACTCTCCTCTTTCACTTTCATCAAGAGGCTCTTTAATTCCTCTTTCCTTTATACCATAAGGACGGTGTCACCTGCATATCGGAGGTTATTGATATTTCTCCTGGCAATCTTGATTGCAGTGTAGATTCATCCAGCCCAGCATTTTGTACAATGTACTCTGCATATATGTTAAATAAGCAGAGGGACAATACACAGCCTTGATGTACTCCTTTCCCTATTTGGAACCAGTCTGTTGTTCCATGTCTGATTCTGACTGTTGCTTCCTGACTTGCATACAGGTTTCTCAGGAGACAGGTAAAGTGGTCTAGTATTCTCATCACTTTAAGAATTTTTCAGTTTGTTGTGATCCATACAGTCAAAGGCTTTGGCATAGTTAATGAAGCAGAATTAAACATTTTTCTGGAGTTTTCTTACTTTTTCTATTATCCAACAGATGTTGGCAATTTGATCTCTGGTTCCTCTTGCCTTTTCTAAATCCAGCTTGTACATCTGGAAGTTCTCAGTTCAGACTGTTGAAACTCACCTTGGAGGATTTTGAGCATTATGTTGTTAGCATGTGAGACGAGTACAATTGTGCAGTAGTTTGAACATTCTTTGGCATGGCCCTTCTTTGGGACTGGAATGGAAACTGACCTTTTCCTGCCCTCTGGCCACTGCTGAGTTTTCCAAATTTGCTGGCATATTGAGTGCAGCACTTTCACAGCATCATCTTTTAGGATTTGAAATAGCTCAGCTGGAAATACATCACCTCCACTAGCTTTTTTCGTAGTGATGTTTCCTACAGGATCTTCCTATGGATGCTTCAGCTCTGGGAGTTGGTGATGGACCAGGAATCCTGGCATGCTGCAGTCCATGGGGTCACAAAGAGTCGGACATGACTGAGAGACTGAAATGAACTGATGCTTCCTTAGGCCCACTTGAATTCACACTCCAGAATGTCTGGCCCTAGGTGAGTGATCACACCATTGTGATTATCCAAAACATTAAGATCTTTTTTTGTATAGTTCTGTGTATTCCTGCCACCTCTTCTTAATCTCTTCTGTTTCTGTTAGATACATGTTGTTTCTGTCCTTTATTGTACCTGTGTTTGCATGAAATGTTCCTTTGGTATCTAGTTTTCTTGATGAGATTTTCTAGTCTTTCCCATTCTATTGTTTTCCTGTATTTCTTTGCACTGTTCACTTAAAAATGCTTCCTTATCTCTCTTTGCTATTCTTTGGAACTCTGCATTCAGATGACTATATCTTTCCTTTTCTGCTTTGCCTTTCACTTCGCTTCTTTTCTCAGCTATTTGTAAGGCCTCCTCAGCAACCATTTTGCCTTTCTTTTACTTGGCAGTGGTTTTAATCACTGCCTCCTGTACAATGTTATGAACCTCCGTCCATAGTTCTTCCGGCACTGTCTATCAGATCTAATCCCTTGAATCTCTTTGTCACCTCTACCGTGAAATCATATGACTTGGTTCAGGTCATACCTGAATTGACCTAGTGGTTTTCCTTCTGTTCTTCAGTTTAAGCCTGAATTTACGTCTATTTTGCCTGGCAAAGCAACAAAAGCTATTCTTTTCTACTTCACCAAAAACTCTGTCTGTGCATTTCTATTTGGCAACAGTGAGCAGAGACATTTCGGCAGCACCATTTGCAACCGTTCTAGCAGCATTCATGATGGCTGCTACACAGTTCCCTGCTGGTATCAGATTGTTTGCTATGTCTATGATGACCTGTGTTTCCTGCAGTGAAAACCAAGTGGCATCCAGTGAGGGCTATGTACCATTCACCCAACTGATACAGAAACCACCCCAGCACCTGTGATATCCCCCTTTAAGTCCTGACACCTGTGAAACCTTTTCAACTCCCTTAAGTTATGGACTCCCGCTTTACTTCAGGGATGTCAATATTTGTGTCTTTTTAACTGGTGAGGCAAATGGATGGTTGTAGTCCCCGTTGTTACTGTTCAGTCCCTAGGTCATGTCTGACTTTGTGACCCATGGACTGCCGCATGCCAGGCTTCCCTGTCCTTCACTACCTCCTAAAGTTTGCTCAAACTCATGTCCATGGAGTCAGTGACGCCATCCAACCATCTCAGCCTCTGCCACCCTCTTCTCCTCTTTCCTCAGTTTTTCCCAGCATCAGGGTCTTTTTTCAATGAGTCTGCTTTTCACATCAGGTGGCCAAGTATTGGAGCTTCAGCTTCAGCATCAGTCCTTCCAATGAATATTCAGGATTCGTTTCCTTTCAGATTGACTGGTTTGATCCCCTTGCTATCTGAGGGAATCTCAAGAGTCTTCTCCAACACCACAGTTCAAAAGCATCAATTCTTCAGCACTCAGCCTTCTTTATGGTCCAACTCTCACATCTATAAATGACTATCAGAATAACCATAGCTTTGATGATACGGACTTTTTTCAGCAAAGTGATGTCTCTGCTTTTTAATATTTGTTATTAAAATCATGTTTGTTATTGCTTTTATTAAGAAGTACCTTTCCTGGTGGCACAGATGGTAAAGAATCTGCCTGTAATGTGGGAGACCTGGGTTCAGTCCCTGGGTCAAGAAGATACTTGGAGAAGGGAATGGCTACCCACTCCAGTATTCTTGCCTGGAGTGGTCCATGGACAGAGGAGCTGGTGGACAACAGTCCATGGGTTCAAGAAGAGTCAGACAGGACTGAGTGACTAACAGTAACACTTTCCACCTGGAGGATCCGTTATCTCCTAGCCTCATGTACAGAACTCCCCTGTTCCCTTCCCAGGTTCTATCCCTAGACCCCCTCCAATCTCACTTTTTGTGAATAGATTAAGAAAAAAAACTGCCTTCTAGAGTATGCCAGACAGAGGATGTCTGGCTGTGGATTGGTTAGTTTGCTATCGAAGCCATACTGTGGGCTGAGTCCTCTGCTATCGCTGAGAACTGGCTAGCCCCTGGAAGGGCAGTCTCTTCCCTGCCAGAAAGGTTTTTTAAGATGTCGAAACATCACAGTACACAAAAAAATAATATACATACAGAACTGTTACTGAAAGCTGTGTGCCATCTGGCTGCTCGCTGCTCAAGAGCAAATAACCAGGCCAGGTTGGTACAAAGGAAAGTTTGGTTTATTTCAGATGCTGCCAACTGGTGGTGGGAGTGGGTGAACATATGTCCAAAGATAAACCTCTTCCCTCTGGCAACAAGTGGGGCGAGACCTTTTATAGACTGAAGGAGGGGGCTACATGCAGAAACAGCACCATCAGCTCCGACGGTCATCTTCAAATTGATTATCGGTGGTTTGACCAGCATCATCTTGATTGTTTTAGGTACATGTTAATCTTCAGTTCCAGTATCTGTATGTTCCCTTCTTTTTTTTTTTGAGGCCAGTTCTCAGAGCTGCAGGAGCTTATGTTGTGACTACATTCTGGTCATCCTGCAGTTAACTTCTTCGTGCTGGTGTTTTGGTATCTATAAGACAGCTCACAGAATAAGACTGAGATTATCTATTGTCCTTGAAAAGGAACTAAAGATCCTTGACTCTGCTTAATGACTACATGATTATTATTTGGTCTCCTTTAACTGTTTTCCTTTGTTTTTGCATTTCTTTGGTTAAGCCTATTCTTTGGCTAAAGTTTTCTGCAGACAAAAGGCAGGGAGAGGACACGAAGAAGGGGGAGTGGGCCGTAAGGTCCTGTTCCATTTAAATACATCTCAAAACAACTGTTGTAATCAGTATGTAGAGAAGTACCTAAAGGGTACCTACCATTTCATCATATAGAATATTAAATATATGTACCCAAGGGTCACAATTTAATAAAATAAATATTTATATCCCATTAAAAAATTCTTAAAACTGCTTTGAGTCCCTGGCCACGAAATAGGCAATGATTAGTACAATTTAGTACTACTGCCTTGATCTGTGCATATGTACCAGCAGTTTTAGCCACCAGGGTTTGTACCGTTGGTGCTAATGTTAAGGTGCAGTGAAAAAAGCAAGTGTTGTTATATAAATAGGTTGAGTCCACAAAGCTCCCTGAGATCCCCAGGGGTCTACGGACCACAGTCAGAGAACTATTGACCTTTCCTTCCATATGGAGAAGAAATTTTTAGGTCCATTTTATGCCATGTGTACACACACCTATATGTGAGAAAAAAGACACCTATGTGTAGAGGTAAACAATAGGATGGGGAAGACTAGACATCTCTTCAAGAAAAAATATTTCATGCACATATGGGCATGATAAAGGATAGAAATGAGAAGGACCTAACAGAGGCAGAAGAGATTAAAATAAGGTGGCAAGACTATACAGAAGGACTATAGAAAAAAGGTCTTTATAACCTTGATAAACACATTGGTGTGGTCACTCACCTAGAGCCAGATATCCTGCAGTGGGAAGTCAAGTGCGCCTTAGGAAGCATTATTAAAAGCAAAGCTAGTGTAGGTCTTAGAATTCCAGCTGAGCTGTTTCCAATCCTACGAGCTGATGCTGTGAAAGTACTGCAGTCAATATGCCAGCAAATTTGGAAAATTCAGTAGTAGCCATAGGACTGGAAAGCGTCAGTTTTAATTCTAATCCCAAAGAAGGGCAATGCCAAAGAATGTTCGAACTACCAGACAACTGCACTCATTTTCCATGCTAGGAAGGTTATGCTCAAAATTCTTCAAGCTAGTCCTCAGCAGTACGTGAACCAAGAAATTCCAGATGTATAAGCTGGACTTAGAAAAGGCAGAGGACCCAGGGACCAAATTGCCAACATTCCCTGGATCATAGAGAAAGCAAGGGAACTCCAGAAAAACATGTCCTTCTGCTCCATTGACTGTGCTAAAACCTCTGACTGTGTGAATCACAACAAACTGTGGAAAATTCTAGAAGAGATGAGAATACAGACCATCTTGCCTGTTTCCTGAGAAACTTGTATGTGGGTCAAGAAGCAACAGTTAGAACCTTACATGGAACAAGTGACTGGATCTAAATTGACAAAAGGAGTACAACAAGGCTGTTTGTTGTCACCCTGTTTATTAAGCTTATATATAGAACACATAAGGCTGTTTACCGTCACTCTGTTTATTAAAGTTATATGCAGAGCACATCATGTGAAAGACCAAGCTGGATGAGTTACAAGCCTGGTACAAGAATCCTGGGAGAAACACCAACAACCTCAGATATGCAGATGGTACCACTTTAATGGCGGGAAACAAAGAGGAACCTCAAGAGCCTCTTGATGGGGGTGAAAGAGGAGAGTGAAAAAGCTGGCTTAAAGCTCAATATTAACAAAACTGAGATCACGGCATCTGGTCCCATCACTTCACAGCAAACAGAAGGGGAAAAGGTGGAAGCAGTGACAGATTTCCTCTTCTTGGGGTCTAAAATCACTCAGATGGTAACTGCAGCTGTGAAATTAGAAGACAATTGCTTCTTGGCAGGAAAGCTATGACAAACCTAGACAGTGTATTAAAAAAGGAAAGACATCACTTTATCAACAAAGTTCCACATAGTCAAGGTTATGGTCTTTCCAGTAGTCACATGCAGATATGAGAGTTGGACCATAAAGAAGGCTGAATGCCAAGAAATTTATGTTACTGAATTATGGTGCTGGAGAAGGCTCTTGAGAGTCCCTTGGACTGCAAGGAGATCAAACCAGTCCATCCTAGAGGAGATCAGTCCTGAATATTCATTGGAAGGACTGATACTGAAGCTGAAACTCCAATCCTTTGGCCACCTGATGAGAAGAGCTGACTCATTTGAAAAGACCCTGATGCTGGGAAAGATTGAGGGTGGGAGGAGAAGGAGATGACAGAGGATGAGATGGTTGGATGGCATCACCAATTCAATGGACATGAACTTGGGCATACTCCAAGAGACGGTGAATGACAGGGAGGAGGCCTGGTGTGATGCAGTCCACTGGGTCGCAAAGAGTCAGACACAACTCAGTGACTGAACATCAACAACTATATAAGCTTAAAATGTGGGTCTTAATGATTTAACTTATGTACATCATTAAGTCATTTCTACTGTAATTTTAGTGAATATCCATTATTTCATACAGATTCAAAATTAAAGAAATAGAAAAATATTTTTTCATTGTGATTAAAACTCAGAATTTACTTTCTTAAGTTCCATATATAACTTACAGCAGCGCTAATTATGTTCATCATGGGTATGTGCTTGTGTGTCTGTGTGTGTTACGGTCTAAACTATATTTCATCCAAAATTCATATGTTGAAACTTTCATGATTAGGACCTCAGAATGTGACTCATTTTGAGAAGAGGCCTGTTAAAGGGTATTTCAGTTAAAATGAGGAAGTTATACTGGAGCTAATCCAATTTCACTGGTGTCCTTATAACAAGAGGAGATTTGGAAATGCTTAGTGACACATTGGATGTTCATGAATAGAGAAAAGACCATGTGAAGTTATAGGGATAAGGTAGCCATCTGCAAGCCAAGGAGAGAGGTCTCAGGAGAAACAAAACCTGCCAATACCTTGATCTTGGACATCTCGTCTCTAGGTCCTCTCAAGTGAATTTATAACTAATGGATGAAAATTTCATCATGGAGTGCAAAAGAGTAACAGCTATATGAAAGCATGGATTAAAATTTCATTTTCTCCTATCTGTGTTTCAGTTTTTGTCATTTTATGATTTTTTGGAAATTTAATCTGTAAATGTGTTTTGTGATTCCCGTGGTAAAATTCGATAAATGGTTTGTTGAAGCACATATCGTGAGAGTATATAGTAGAAATGTCCACTGAAAGTATAAAGAAGCATCTTAAAAAGCTCACATATTCAACATTACATATTTGCAAAGCTTCACACTTAACATTCCAACTGCAATTATCTGTACCATAGTGAAATTCCTATATTCATTTTGGATATTTCTTGATGCAAAAAAGAAAAAGAAAAATCAAAGCTTTGAAGAAAAAGTAGATACAACTATGAATACCATGGAAACATTATTGGAGGACCTAGTTAAAGAAAATCCTAAAATCTCAAGTAATCTGGAATTTTCAAATTTTCATCAACTAGTAAATAAAGAATGCCAGAAATCCTTACATAGTAATTATTTATTGTCTCTCTTACAGGGAAAACAGAATGATTTCATTTCATGTTGTAGAGAGAAATTTTTAACAGGTAAGATTTCAAATACAGTTATAGATAGGAGTTAAGCAACACAAAATGAAATTGCTTGTGTTACCATTACAAAAAAAACAAGTTAATTACTTATAGGACACTTCCTCTTAAAAACAGGTACACACTAAAGTGTGTTTTCATTTAGGATATTGATTGGAATGTATTTAATGTCAATAAATATATGCAGTTGAAGTGCTTAGTTGACTCATAGCCTATTTTCTAGAGGCAGAGTTCAAAACTAGTTAGAAGTCTCTTCAATCTTTCTCATATGCAGCCCACTGATGAATAAGTTTTGGAACTTAGGGCCATAGCCCACTACATTAATTTGCCATCCTCTGCTGTTGTTTCTTCTGCTTATATATTGCTGTCCCCATATATTAATAATAAAGACAATCTTAGTACCATCAAAATCCTTGCTATCATTTATGCAGCTTTTATTACTCAGTATTCAGAAGGAGGAGATTGCATTTCATCATACTTAATCTAAACTGGTAATAAAGCCAAAGCATGTAAATTACTACACTGTGTGAATTTTTATGACCTTGATTTGGGTTAAAAGACTTATCTTTCTCTAATGTACCATAATGTTTCATTAGCTAAAAGTTTTTCACTCTCCTTGCTTCTGTCTTAAAAACAGGCCTCTCATTTCTTCATTATTTCTTTTTCTATCATCAAAAAGAAAGTTTGGAATGGTTTAATGTTCTTCTGGTTCCACACTGCCCATCAACTACCGTTCTGTTCACAAAATCTCAAGCACTCCCTCTTTTTATCCTTGTCACAATTATCTATTAACTTTAGAGTCACAACTTGATATTTTACATAGATTATTATACTTGACTCACTTTCTTATCAACTTCATAGGCTACCATCATCAGAATATCCATATGTACTACGATCACCACTGTAGACAGCCATATGGTTAGATCCTGCCATTTAATGTGGTTTTTAAATCTTTTCTCTACTTTGGAAGAATTTTCATATGACTACAAACTGGATGACTTTCACACTATTTTCCACATATTGAAATTTGAAATTTCTCTCATTAGATCATCCTTCTTTTACCTACTTTTCAATCACTGCATTGAATTCAATCTTCAAACCCATTCATTACATCTTTTTAAATATCGCCATCTTCTAGTTACTTTAAGCTTTCAATTGCTTTTTTTCAGATATTTTAGCTTATTCTCAACAGAATCTCATATCCCAATTCCTTCAACTGTACTTGCTTTGCCAGCTTCTAACTGTAATTCAAACCAAACTATTTGCATTATCTGGATAAAATTACATAATCTGGAAAAACTGATAGTTTTTAACCTGAAATAAACCCTCAACTGCTGCTTAGTTGTCTTTTCACTAATTCCTAGTTTGTTAAATTTTCTGTTTTGCTATGTGGCCAGTCTCAGCCACTTCCTTTCACTCAGGGAAGCAAAATGAAACCAAAAAAAACTGTGCCATTAGAAAATGAACATATTTGAGACTTGCTCAAACACAGCTGTAGGTTCACTATTCCTAGCAAATTTCTTCACAGTCTCGGAAAAATAAAAGTGCTCCAACTCCAGCCAAGGTAATCATGTCCGTTTCTGCCATAGCCCAGAAGCCCTACCATTTTATCTGAAACTCACAACCTCGTTATCCTTTCCTTTTTTCCACCATCACCACTTGTCTCTTTCAGTAATCCCAAAAACATTTTAAAATATTCGCTATCCAAAAGAAGATATTAATTTTTAAAATTCTCTTTTATGTGGGAATAAAGTAAAGAAACATGGCCAATCCTACATCAGCCATGAGACCAAGTTCAGAATCAACTGTCATAAATCACGTTGATAGTACTATGTAACACTGATAGGATATTATGAAAATGACGGTTTACCTCTGTCATCTACATTCCCTTAAAGCACGATCCCAGTCTAATTTTGAGAAACTCTGCCCCTCATACTGCAAGTTCATCTTCAACAATAAAAGTCAGAGAAATGATCACACTAAAAGAAGGCTAAAGAGATATAAGAACTAAATGTGATGTGGTATCCCACATGAAACCCTGGAAGAGAAAAAAAAAATTAGGTAAAAAGTAAGCAAACGTGTGTGTGTGTGTGTGTGTGGGTGTATGTGTGCTCAGTTGCTCATTAGGGTCCCTTTGTGACCCCATGGACTGTAACTCACTAGGCTCCTCTGTCCATGGCATTTTCCAGGCAAGAATACTGGAGCAGTTTGCCTCATCTTGCTCCAGGGCATCTTGGCAACCTAGGGATTCAACCAGTGTTTCTTGAATGTCCTGTATTGGCAACTGGATTCTTTACCAATATGCTACCTGGGAAGCTCAAATAAACCTTCTCCAGGGGATCTTCCTGATCGAGGAATTGAACACACATCTCCTGCATTGGCAAGTGGATTCTTTGTTCATGAACCACCAGAGAAGCCCCAAATGCCACCACCCCCCAACACACACACACAAACACACAGGTTAATCTATTATTAATGTACTGCTATGGCAATTACAGTTGATGAATGAATAATGACACATTTTTATTAAATAGAATTTTTAGCTTATTCAGGTTTCCTTAAATAAGCTATAAATTCTGTTTAATAAAAATGTATCAATATTAATTCATCAAATATAAGTAAGGAATGTAAGAAGAAAGGGAAAGATACACCCAAATGAATAAAGAGTTACAGAGAATAGCAAGGAGAGATAAGAAAGTCTTCTTAAGTGAACAATGCAAAGATAGAGGAAAACAATAGAATGGGAAAGGATAGAGATCTCTTCAAGAAAATTGGATATATTAAAGGGATATTTCATGCAAATATGGGCACAATAAAGGAGAAAAATGGTAAGGACCTACCAGAAGCAGAAGAAATTAAGAAGAGGTGGCAAGAATACACAGAAGAGTGTGCAAAAAAGACCTTAATGACCCAAATAACCACAATGGTGTTATTACTCAGCTAGAACCAGGCACCCTGAAGTGTGAAGTCAAGTGGGCCTTAGGAAGCATCACTACAAACAAAGCTAGTGGAGGTGATGGAATTCCAGTTGAGCTATTTCAAATCCTAAAAGATGATGCTGTGAAAGTGCTGCACTCAATATGTCAGCAAATTTGAAAAACTCAGCAGCGGCCACAGGACTGGAAAAGGTCAGTTTTCATTCCAGTCCCAAAGACAGGCAACGCCAAAGAATGTTCCCCGGTGGCTCAAATGGTAAAGAATCGGCCTGCAGTGCAGGAGACCCCGGTTCAGTCCCTGGGTAGGAAAGAACTCCTAGAGAAGGAAATGGCAACCCACTCCAGTATTCTTGCCTGGAGAATTCTATGTACAGAGGAGCCTGGTGGGCTACAGTTCATGGAGTTGCAAAGAGTTGGACATGACTGAGCAACTAACACACACATACAAAGAATATTCAAACTACCGTACAATGGTGCTTATTTCACAAGCTAGCAAGATGATTCTCAAAATCCAAGATAGGTTTCAGTAGTATGTGAACTGAGAACTTCCAGATGTACAAAATGGATTTAGAAAAGGCAGAGGAACCAGATATCAAATTGCCAACATCCATGGGATCACAGAAAAAGCATGGGGATTCCAAAAACCATTGCGATCTGCTTCATTGACTACACTAAAACCTTTGACAGTGTGGATCACAACAAACTGTGGGAAATTCTTAAAGAGATGAGAAAACTAGACTGCTTTACCTGTCTCCTGAGAAACCTGTATGCAGGTCAAGAAGCAACAGTTAGAATCACACATGGAATACAGACTGGTTCCAAATCGGGAAAGGAGTACGTCAAGGCTATATATGGTCACCCTGTTTATTTAACTTATATGTAGAGTACATTATGTGAAATGCAGGACTGGATATTTCACAGGCTGGAATGAAGGTTGCTGAGAGAAATATCAACAAACTCAGATATTCAGATGATACCTCTTTAATGGCAGAAAGCAAAGAAGGACTAAAGAGCCTCTCGATGAAGGTGAAGAGTCTATCCTAAAGGAAATCAACCCTGAATACTAATTGGAAGAACTGATGCTAAAGCTGAAGCTCCAATACTTTGGCCACTGGTCGAAGATTCAGCTCATTCGAAAAGACGCTGATGCTGGGAAAGACTGAGGACATGAGGAAAAGGGAGGAAAGGAGGATGAGATGGCTGGATGGCATCACTGACTCAATGGACATGAGTTTGAGTAAACTCCGGTAGTTGATGATGGACAGGGAAACCTGGCATGCTGCAGCCCATGGGGTCTCAAAGAGTCAGACACAACTTAGGGACTGAACAAAAACAAGGGCGTTTACTGGGCTTCCCTGTAGCTCAGTGGTAAAGAATCCTCCTGCCAATGCAGGAGGTGTGTGTTTGATCCCTGGGTCAGGAAGATTCCCTGGAAAGGGCAATGGCAACCCACTGCAGTATCCTCACCTGGGAAATCCCGTGGACAGAGGAGCCTGGCGGGCTACAGTCCCTGGTGTCACAAAGGGGTTGGCCACGACTTAGGGTAAACAGCAGTAGCAGAAGATAGATGGGAAATTCCTGTACTATCTGTATATTCTTCATTGTTGTAAATATGAAACTGTGCTATAAAAATAAAATCTATTAAAACAAGAAGAGCCAATCACGAGTTAGGTCGGTGGAGATAATACAATCACCTGTGTTAAGAGTAAAACTCATATTCGTATTTGTAATTACACCTTAATTGAATACCCATTATGTATCTCCTGACTCTAACCTGCAGAGTTTCTCAGAATAATGAACAAGCTGATGATTACCATGAACAAAATCGAGGCTTCTCCATGTAAATCTTATAGCATGAAAGGACACAAT
This sequence comes from Cervus canadensis, assembly GCF_019320065.1. NCBI lineage: Eukaryota > Metazoa > Chordata > Mammalia > Artiodactyla > Cervidae > Cervus > Cervus canadensis. Next base: position 71,072,841 of record NC_057397.1, on the reverse strand, counting down.
TGAGCAAACCAGAATCACTTACTCTCTCTGGAAAGCTGGCTCTCAAGAGTTAAGAAAGAGGTCTTATTTGTACATATCAGCTTCTATTTTCAAAGATAACACTGAAATTCTACAGAAGAGGGTGGAATGAGAAAGTTTATGGACACGATCAGGATTATATCTAGCCGAGGTCTCTTGTTACAGAACCAAGGACAGACTGGGATTTCCATCTAATCCCACAGAGGACTAATCAAGAGGAGAGCTCCATAAGATGTTCTGGTTTTACAAAATCTTCTCTCTGGAATATCCCAAGAGGTTTTCTGACGTGCATTCATTTCACAAATCCTGAGCGGCAAAGACAGCATGCTTTGAGAGGTGTGAACTTCATTCTTAGAAGTACGGCCCACATCAATGCTGTGGACAGCAAACTTCTTAGAAGACAGGCCTCCCACATTCTTAATTTCATCTGCTGCAGTCTGAAATTGTCCCGACACTAAACCACCAAGTGATTCTTTCATATAAAAAACTTTTTACTTATTTTCTAAACAATGTATTTTTCTCAGCTTATAATAATATATGTTTATGGATGATAAATTTAAATTTAGAGGAAAATTAAAAGTGCAAAACTAAACAGAAACTTCTATTGTAATCTGACCACCACAATACGATCAAAACTAAAACAGGGATCTTTTGCCATATTATATCCCCCCCAAGTTTATATGCTGTCTAATCTTCTTTTCCAAGCATAGATACATTTGTAAACATAAGGTCTCCAATTTTGTTTCTGTAAGTACCTTTTGGGCCCAATTCATCCAGTTTTTTAGGCCCACCCACCATTTTGTCAAAATTGCTCTTATCAGGATTAATAACATTTAGATTGAAAAATTTGTTAGGTAAATTTAATCTCTTGTAATATTTACACACCACAATAATATTGGAGGTGATTTGTTCATTGCTGTATAGACTAGGCAACTGTGTACATAATATTTAATCTATAAATAGATCATGTTATAAATTATTCTATAATGTATTTGGTAATTTTATATTTTATTTATAGTCTGTATTTTATTTACTATAAATAGATATAAGTTACTGTGTATATAATGTTTAATCTATAATTTTATTATAGGCTAGCCTATACACCAATATAGACTAGATTAAATATTAAGAATATATATAATATTTCTATACTTAATCTTTATAAAAATGTTGCCATACAACATTAGTCATGAATTCATAATACAGTATTTGAAACACTGTTACTTTTAAAAATAAGGTAGAAAACATTTTTTAGATTTTCATCTATTGCTGATACTGCATTTTTTGATGCCATATCTTTGGTCAACATAATGGATGTAGTCGTCCTGCTTCAATGCATCATGGAATGAATATGCTCTGTCACATATACTACTTAAAAGGGAATATTCATTTCTTAGTGCTGGTGCAACATATCGCCTGTCCACTAGAGATTGCTGCTACATGAAAATGGATAAAATATTTATTGATGGTGAAATATGTATAAACAAATACGAAGCGGATTTTGCCATTTATTTTGTTCAGACAGTATATCATCTTAAGAATGAAAAAAATGCCTCAAGTTCTGCATAATTTGACTCTTACCTCATTTTCTAACTTTAACTTTTATCACAGCCCATTTGTTCTTATGTTCCAGGGCCTTCTGTCTGTCATGACCATATCCTTACCTCTGCTCCCATGGGGCTTTTGCGCATACTACTTAATTCTCTCTTCTTCAGGTCTGCCCTTGATGAACACAAGCAACATTTTTCATTTTTCTATCATTAAGTTATTTCTTCAAAGAAGCTTTAGATGACTCTTTTATTATGTCAAATTTCTTTACGGTATGTTTAAGATATCATGCATTGCTCTTTCTAGCATTAATCACAGTTGTAATGTATGTGTGATTGCATGATTAATATCTTTCTCTGCTACTAACCTTTAAGCTCCATGACAGCATAGGCCTTGTCTACTTTGATTCACCGTTTCATTCTCAGCATTTAGAACTATTATTCAATCAATATCTGTCAGTGAATGAATGAATCAGTTCAAGAATAAACAATAAATATACAAGATAGGATAATCATTATTTTACAAGTGAGAAAACTCATTTAGAGAAGTGTATTATTTTCCCTAAAATAATATAATTAGTAATGACACAGTTGACTCCAGGTTTATCTGATTTCAAATGTGCACCTTTCCAGACAAAAAGAGATAGGCAGTAATGGTAACCATAGAAATGCATACAGGACAGAACAAGCAGTTCAATCTTGTATAGTACTTAGAAAGGACATCTGAACTCTTCTTTACATACAGGCTTCATTTCTTAGAGGATTGGAACAACTAATCCACAACAAGTCAGCCAAGTGGAAACTGCCTGTTTCAAGATATTGTCAACTTTGGAATACAAAGTACAAGACAAATACAATAATACATTGTTCAAAGTAGACCTTTAAACAACAAGTTCATTTTTTTTCCCATTACTCCTAATTAAACTTTTCAGTTCAGTTCAGTCACTCAGTCATGTCTGACTCTTTGCGACCCCATGGACTGCAGCACTCCAAGCTTCCCTGTCTATCACCAACTCCTGGAGCTTGCTCAGACTCATATCCATTGAATTTGATGCCATCAACCATTGATGCCATCCAACCATCTCATCTTCTGTCATCCCCTTTTCCTCCTGCCTTCAATCCTTCCCAGCATCAGGGGCATTTCCACTGAGTTGGCTCTTCGCATCAGGTGGCCAAAGTATTGGAGCTTGAGCTTCAGCATCAGTCCTTCCAATGAATATTCAGGACTGATTTCCTTTAGGATGGACTGATTGGATCTCCTTGCAGTCTAAGGGACTGTCAAGAATCTTCTCCAACACCACAGTTTAAAAGCATCAATTCTTCAGTGCTCAGCCTTCTTTACAGTCCAACTCTCCCATCTATACATGAATACTGGAAAAAACCATAGCCTTGACTAGATGGACCTTTGTTGGCAAATTAAATTTTAGGAGCTATGAATTGACTTATAAATAAATTGTTCCCACTTATCAATGTAAATTCTTTGACAGATCACTTAATTTCATTCTTTATCCAAATAGCTTTTTTTCAGGTCTAGCAGTAGCAATCAGCCAGTCACTCTCCCAGGCATCCCTTGGCCCTCCGTTGTCCTTATAGTCAAGTTTTTAAAAGGTCTTATGTGCTTCTGTGTCTTCTATATTTCTAACTGTATTCTAATTTTCTAATATTTAAAATTCTCAGAGTTCATGTTTGTAGAATATGAAAATTTATTGTCATACTTGCTCCTTGATACCATTCAGTTAGAAAGCAGTGAAAGCACAGAATATATATTTTTCCTACTGAATTTAGTGTACTTGTGGTAGCACAACCGTGAGGCTCATCCTAATTTTCATTCATGTTTTTTCCACTTGTGCCAAGCTCTTTCCTCGGTTGAACTTACTCTTCTTGGTGTCTATCCCTCTAAGCCTACATGCCATGTTCCGCATAGTTAACAAATCCCTTTTCCCACTGACACTGTGACTTACATTATTCACAGCCTTGCTTCTAAAAATACCACTTCCTTGGCCTTATTTCTGTCAGTTATTGAATTGAAATAGTTTCCATTTCAACTGTACCACCAAAGATAAACTAAGAATACTGAAGTACTTCAAAAGATATCAATTCATCTAATCTAACTACTATAACTGCTGATTATTCTCAGGGAGTCATTTTCTCAATAAAACTTAACAAATTAAGTGCAGACTTACACTCTGTGTCTCTACTCTGAGACTACAAATGCCTTTGAAATACTGAACTAAGTCGAATATAATTAGAAAGTCAGACTTCTCTTCAAACACCCAAGAGATATTTCAGCTTCAATTATAGGCATCTCTGACTGGTTTCTTTTTAAAGTTTTTCTGGTGAAATATAATTGATTTATAATGTGTCATGTGCATAGCAAACTGATTCAGTAGTACATATACATGTTATTGTTCAGTTGCCCAGTCATGTCTGACTCTTTGCAACTCCATGGACTGCAGCACGCCAGGCCTCCCTGTCCCTCACCATCTCCCAAGTTTGTTCAATTTCACATGCATTGCATCAGTGATATCATCCAGCCACCTCATCCTCGAACACCCTCTTCTCCTTCTGCCTTCAGTCTTTCCCAGCGCTGGGCACTTTTCCAATGAGTTGGCTGTTTGAATCAGGTGACCAAAGTATTGGAGCTTCAGCTTCAACATCAGTCCTTCCAATGAATATTCAGGGTTGGTTTCCCTTTAGATTGACTGGGTTGACATCCTTGCTGTCCAAGGGACTCTCAGGAGTCTTCTCCAACACCACGCTGTGAAGGCATCAATTCTTTGGTATTCTGCCTTCTTTACAGTCTTCTGACAAACCTAGACAGTGTGGTGAAAAGCAGAGACACCACTCTGCCAACAAAGGCCCGTATAATCACGGCCATGGTCTTCCCAGTGGTCACCTACAGTTGTGAGAGCTGGACAGTATATATATAGATATATATATAGAGATATATATATAAAAAATATATTATATATAAACCTATATATATAGGTTTATAAGTTTATATATATAGTTTATAGGTTATATATAGTTTATATACATACATTTATATTTTATATATAGTTTATATATGTATATGTATGTATATGTATACATATATGTATATGTATACATATATATGTATATGTATACATATACATATATGTATATGTATATAGTTTATATACATATATTTTATATATAGTTTATATATATATAGCCTATATACATATATTTATATTTTATATATAGTTTATATATATATAGCCTATATATATAGTTTTATATTTTATATAGAATATATATAGTTATACATAATTATCTATAATATATACATATATTTATATTTTATATATAAAATTATATAAATATACATATATAAACCTATATATATAGGTTTATAGGTTTATACATTTATATATATATAGTTTATAGGTTATATATATATATAGTTTATAGACAGTATATATATAAATATATATATTTATATATATAAACCTATATATATAGGCTTATAGGTTTATAAGTTCATATATATATAGTTTATAGGTTATATATATAGTTTATAGACATATATATAAATATATATAGTTATATATATAAACCTATATATATAGGTTTATAGGTTTATAAGTTCATATATATATAGTTTATAGGTTATATATATAGTTTATAGACATATATATAAATATATATATTTATAGACATAAACCTATATATATAGGTTTATAGGTTTGTAAGTTCATATATATATATAGGTTATAGGTTATCTCTATAGGTTATCACAAGGTATTAGACGCAGCGGCCTGAGCTGCGCGGTCCGCCCTCGTTGGTGCTCAGTGAGAGTCTGCTCTTGCACACACAGCAGTGTGAGTCATTAATCCTGAAGTGATCATTTATCCCTCTGCCACCTTCCCACTTTGGTAACCATAAGATTTTTTTCTATGTTTGTGAGTCTGCTTACATTTTGTAAGGAAGTTCATTTGCATTTTCCTTTGATTTCACGTGTGAATGGTTAGCCTATGATATTGCGTTTCTCTGACTGACTTCATTTAGAATGATAACCTCTAGGCCCACCCACGTTGCTGCAAATGGCATTGATTCACGATTTTTCATGACTGATTTCTTCATGTCTACCCCTGTCAATCTTCATATTCCACCTAGAGTGTTCTCTGTGAAACACAGACCTGAACTTCTCCTGGCCCCTGCATCCTTTCCACATGCAAAACATTTGAATAATTTATCATTGCTCCTAGGTGAAGCCCAACATACTTAATATCTCAAACTATGCACTCCATTCGGGGCCTGTCACATGATCCTTCTTCAGTTACTGAATTTCTGCCACTCCCTGCCACAGAGCCTTTACATATGATGTGTCCTCTTCTTGAAAGGTTTTCTCCTTTATCACCACCACTTATGTAAGATCACTTTCTCTTCCTTCAGGTCTAGTTCAAACTTAACAGTTATATATGAAGATGTACATAAATAGCTTTATTATCCCATTGCGTTCATTTACATGCTCTCAGAATGCCACACAGTCCAACAGTTAATATCTAGTCCTTCCACAGGAACCATTGTCCACCATTAATTCTCCAGCATGACAAATTATGTGTGGCTAATGAATAAATTACATAGAAAATGAGTGACTAAATTTGATTACAATGCCATTTATACATAGAGAGGGAACAATCAGTAGCAGTCACAAATCACAAAGAGATAACTGATAGCTGGTATAATAATAATAATAATAAAGCTAGGACCATGGAGCCTCTATAATATATACTAACTTACAGAAAAACTAGAATGAACTTTTTGGTCAACTCAATATTTTTATGCAATTCTAGCATTTGGCTAGTTCTTCTTGGTAACTAAAGCTTGTTCTCAATAACTGGAGCATGGTAAATGGAATTCAGTTCATCCCGTTTATGATCATGATCGAGAGCATTAAATACATGCCTTTAAATTTGCTTTTAGGGACTTGCCTGGTGGTCCAGTGGTTAAGACTCTGCATTCCTCATGCAGGGGTCACAGGTTCCATCTCTGGCTGGGAAATTAAGACCTCCATGCCCATGGTGTGGCAAAAAAAGGAAAAGAAAAAAATTTTTGCTTTTGTGTCCCTAATGTATAGTGGCAATTTAACTTTTAACAAGTATTTGATATAGCAAAGGAAGAAATGCTACTTTATACATAGGCCTCATTGTATAATATAAAGAATAAAGAAAGGGAAATTTAAATTTATCCTTGACTTCTGAGTTGGAAGCATATGAAGTATTAGCTAGGTGACTAGGAATGAACCATGTTACCTGAGTTTATAAAGTGAGTACATTATCTATCTGACGCAGTTATTGATAGTGGTAAAGAACCCACCTTAAGAGACACAGGTTGGATCCCCTGGGGCCGGGAAGACCCCCATGGAGTGCATGACAACCCACTCCGATATTCTTGCCTGGAGAATCCCATGAACAAAGCAGCCTGGCGGCTACAGTCCATAGGATCGCAAAGAGTCAGAAAGGACTGAAGCGACTTAGCATGTAGACACACACTTGTTAAATGTTGATGTTATCATGATGACGTAATGCTCCTCTTGCTGGTATTAGAACTGGGCAAAATAAGATCATCTTATATACAGAATAGACTATTTCAACAGTACATGTTATCCAAAATAAACAATTTAAGATATTAGTCTTTTGTATACAATTGCTTGTTTTTTTCATATGTTTCCTACATGGATTTATTTCCTTATAACTGACACACTTATTATTTTATTTATGTATTTATTTATTCATTTTTATTTAGGGCCACCATGCTTCCTCACGCACCGGGTAGCCGCCACTGGGTCTGTAGGAAGTGCAAGGGGCTCTGCAAGAGCAGCGGAGAATCCGCTAGCTCTCCACAGGATGGTGGCCGCCGTCATTGTGACTCCACACTCATTATTTTAAATGAAGATTTCCTTCCCTTTTTTCCCACCAAAGACATTTTCTCTGGATTATGGAACTATTGCAGCCTCACCAGGAAAAACAAGTAATCAATACTGAGTAGCTTAAAAAAAGCAATGAAATTCATTTAAATCCATTTTTTTTCGTTTGCAATTATTTACACTGCATGCTTGCAAAAAAACAAATCTTAGTTCACTGAAGCTTCATCTGAAGTCAGCAAAAATTGTGTGCAGGAATTCTTTAGTTTTATTTCATTTTAAATGTGGAAATGGAACCAATTTTTTTTTTAATTTTCAGTGAACAATTTGTTCTACTTTAATTGTAAGTATATTAAAATATTTCTTTGAATGTGATTGCAAAATATACATATATAAAATTAATTCCAAACTTGTGAAAAGTGGGATATATGTTTTATTGTAGGTAATAGGCCAATTGTGTATTTTCCATTTTTATTTTATAATTTGAAGTGGATAAATATCATGATACATATAAACCTTCAGTTTCTTTTTTTTTTTCCAAAAGATCTGAGAAAACACTGTTAGATGGGAAAAAAAAGTGGTAGTTACTCTGTCAAAAACAAAGCAATAGTATAGAAAATGACAGATAAAATATTTATGAAATCTGTTTTGAGAGATTAGGTAATTTTTTGAAGTTTTACCAAATTAGCTATGAGGCAAGGGAAAGGTATATCCAAATGAATGCAGAATTCCAGAGAATATCAAGGAGAGATAAGAAGGCCTTCCTCAATGAGCAATTCAAAGAAATAGAGGAAAAGAGTAGAATGGGAAAGTCTAGAGATTTCTTTAAAAAAATTGAAGCTATCAAGGGAATATTTCATGCAAGGATGGGCATAATAAAGGAAAGAAATGGCAAAGACCTAACAGAAGCAAAAGAGATTAAGAAGACATGCAAGAATATGCAGAACAAATATAAGAAAGAGGTTTTAGTGACCTGGATAACCACAGTGGTATAGTCACTCACCTAGAGCATGTACACGGTGCTCAGATTTCGTCACTGTCCAACTCTCACATCCATACGTGACCACTGGAAAAACCATAGCCTTGACTAGATGGACCTTTGTTGGCAAAATAATGTCTCTGCTTTTTAATATGCTATCTAGGTTGGTCATAACTTTCCTTCCAAGGAGTAAGCATCTTTTAATTTCATGGCTGCAATCACCATCTGCAGTGATTTTGGAGCCCAGAAAAATAAAGTCAGCCACTGTTTCCACTGTTTGATATAAAGAAAGACATTATAAAATGTAAAAGGATCAATACAAGAGGATATTAATATTGTTAACATTTATGCACCTAGGATCAGTTTAGTCAAAAAAAATATGAGTGAGACTACTAGCTCTTGAATCTAGTTTTTGAAGTGAAGAAAATTGGCTTATTCTCTGGATCTATGTGAGTATATTCAGTATCTAGATATCTGACCAAAGAAATAAGGCTTTCCTTTTTTCAAGACACAAGTCTGATTGACACTGCAGTATTCTTACGTATCTCAAATGATGTAAGTCTCTTTGAGAGAGCCTTATGCAAAGGCATCAAGGAGATGCTCACTTTGTTGGCCAATAAGACACAATGAAAAACTCTTCTACAGTTACAGAGTGTACTTGAGAAATAAATTAAAGATTTAATTCAACATGTAAGAGCTGAAGTAGCATTTTATATTTATTTTTTATGTAACTTTGTGTATATTTATTTCTATGATCATTTCATAGGGTAGTTGCACAATATAGCCAGATTTCAGACTTTCTCTCTTGTTTAAATGGTCCAATGAATTAATTCAATTTATTCCAACAAAGGTTTGAAGCTATATTATTTTCCCCCGAATGACTAGTTGACTTTTGTCTCGATGGAAATCTCAGTTCAAAAATACTTCTGCTGAATCAGTATCACCACTTCCTTCAGTTAGTCATGAAGCTAATTTCAGCAGAGGTTTGAGATTAAGCAAGAAAATGAAGTGTACTGACAATTTGACCCAGACCTTAATTTATAGTCTTGTTTAAAATTAAGGTTGGCTTTGCCTTTGGCCTCAAGACCAGAGACACAGTTCATGCTAGATCTATCATTAAGTCAACCAAAAGAATGCAGCTAAATTGCAGCTATATTTGCCCTTGGAATCATTCATTTTCTTTACTTCTCTGTACTGCCTGCTCCTACCTATACATAGGAACTTTAGGGTTTCCTTGTACATGTGTCAAATCCACAGTGGAATGTACCTCCCCAGGCTCCTCTCTTCTATCACTGCTTCTACGTTAGAACTTTCCTCCTACTTTCCACCGAGATGTATTTGCCCAAAGAAAATTATCTCAAATAATTGCAAAAAATGCATTGCTTTTCAATCTAGAGAATATTTTAAGAAGCATAGGCTGAGATAGAATTTGGAGCACAAGATGTAGGCTTAATACTTGAAAAAAGAAGGGGGAGGAGGTAGGATTAGGCAGGAAAAGAAATTTAATTGAAATGAAGGCTGGACAACTTCAGCTGACTCAGCAGGGAACTCTGGAACAAACACTGCCCACGAGAGCTGTGCTACACTGGGCCTAAATGACCACAGTCCCACCACTTCATGGCAAACAGATGGGGAAACAGTGGAAACAGCCACAGACTTTATTTTGGGAGGCTCCAAAATCACTGCAGATGGTGACTAAAGCCATGAAATTAAAACACACTTGCTCCTTGGAAGAAAGCTATGACCAACCTAGACAGCATATTAAAAAGCAGAGACATTACTTTGCCAACAAAGGTCCATCTAGTCAAGGCTATGGTTTTTCCAGTAGTCATGTTTGGATGTGAGAGTTGGACCATAAAGAAAGCTGAGCACCAAAGAATTGATACTTTTGAACTGTGGTGTTGGAAAAGACTCTTGACAGTCCCTTGGACTGCAAGAAGATCCAACCAGTCCACCCTATAGGAGATCAATCCTGAATATTCATTGGAAGGACTGATGCTGAAGCTGAAGCTCCAATACTTTTGCTACCTGATGCAAATAACTGACTCATCTGAAAAGACCCTGATGCTGGGAAAGATTGAAGGTGTGAGGTGAAGGGGATGACAGAGGATAAGATGGTTGGATGGTATCAATGACATGATGGACATGAGTTTGTGCAAGCTCCGGGAGTTGATGATGGACAGGGAGGCCTCGCGTGCTGCAATCCATGGGGTCACAAAGAGTTGGACACGACTGAGCGACTGAACTGAACTGACTGACCAAGGTTTGTACCATCTGCAGTCTCCCCTAGGAGCTGTGAACTTGTGTCTAGAGCTGTCAGTCGGAGGCAGTGTGCTGACTGCACTCTCCATGGCTGTATAGAAGTCTATGTATCTCCAAGAGCTTGCCCAGACTCATGCCCGTTGAGTCAGTGATGCCATGCAACCAGCTCATCCTCTGTAATAACCAGAGGAAAGAAAATGAATATTTCCCAAATATATATACACAGAAACTTTCATTTTCTTCCAATAATGTATTTAATATCTTTCAGAACACTAATAATTTGGAATATTATATTAAATAAATGGTTTCTAACTATTTGGTAAACACGTAGTGAAATTTTTCCCCAAATTAATCAAACCAAAATAATCTAATTTTATTTTAAATTGTTACTTAAATTATACTTAATATAATATTGTACATGTTGCTAAATATTTGACAGACATAAGCTATACCAGGTAATCGATTTTTTGGTGGGTTATATGATAAAATATTGACTGATATTAATTTTATTCTGTAGGATCCTCTGTTTGAATAGTTCTATAAAATTTTTGATTAATTTTTGATGCTCAGTTGGAGAAAATGTTACACTGATAAGGCTCTGAGCTCTGTATTTGATCTTATTTTCATAAAATAAAATAAAATACCTACTTTATTAAATAAATACATATTTATAAAATAAAATACTTATTTGGTATTTCTACCAGTAACTTTATTAAAAACATTGACAGCATGCCTATCAAATTCTCAAGCAATGTAAAACTAGAGGATTGAGTTTATGTACTGAAATTCAAAATCCAAATTAGAAATAAGCACTATAGCTAAATGTATGGCCACAAACTGAGATAAATTTAGCAGGAAATACAATAATCTGTGTATTGTTTTCCAAATTCCTTGTTCAAGTATATGCCGGATATTATCAGAATTTAATAAAGCTCATATGCAAAAGATTGATAAGATTTAGTAGATTACAAACAATATATTTCAACACAGTAATAACTGTTTTAAAGACTCACACAATTATTATGTGGAGATAATAGAACTGTTTTCTTCAGAGATTAAATTCAGACATGCTTTACTTTCCCTTGGATATCCCACATCTGGAATATGTTTAGTTTTGGTTTGCTGTTTTAATAAGGGGTTGACAAACTAAGTCTTTGAGGTAGAGAAACCAAGATGTAATTATATGACATCAAAATGAAAGGAACTGTTGATTTTAGCTTAGAGAAGGCCAGACTAAAAGTTAAAGGTAGGCACTGTCTTATTAGGAGGGAATAAACTGATCATGTGATATTCCACAGGAAAAAAGATAAAGAAAGCTGTTTTTATATGATTGAGTATTAACTTTCTTGGACTACCGTAACTAAAACTTTTACAAATTTGGTGATTTTAAAACAATAGAAATATATTTTCTCACAGTTCTGGAGGTTAGGAGGCCAAAACCAAGGTGTCAAGAACGCCACGCTCCCTCTGAAGACTAGGGAAGAATGCTTCCTTGTCCCTTCACTTTTGGCAGTTGTCAGAAATCCTTTGTATTCTGTGACTTGTGGCTATATCATTCCTATCTGTCTCCTTCATCACATGGTATCCTCCTCTCCTGCGTCTTCATGTGGCCTTTTTAAAAGACGCCAATCAACATCTTAACCAATTACACTTGCAAACACCTGATTTCCAAATAATGTCACATTCTTCAGGTTTTAGGTAGATATACGTTTGAAAGGACAAGATTGAACCCAATATAGTCTGCCCACCTCCCAATTCATGTCTGTCCTATGTGCAGTGTTCAGTCTATTCCGATAACCCCCAAAGTCTTCACCTATTTCACCAACTCATAAAGTTGCATGTCTCTCCACCAAAATCACCCAAATCAGAAGTGGATGAGACTCTGGATATGATCTATCCTAAAGCTAAGTTCCTCTTCATCTGTGGACTTGTGAAACTAGAAAACAAATTATCTGCTCCAAAATACAGTGGTGAGACAAGCAAGAATAGGTATTCCCAGTGAGGAAGGGGGAAATGAAGCGGTATCATCCCAGTCTCTGCCTTCTGTGGTCACACGGCTATCTTCTCTCTGCATTTTCATGTGCCCTTCACATAAAGATACCAGTCACTGGATTCAGGATTCTTTGTAGCGGCAGAGTTGGTAGCTTTGGAAATAAAGAGATGGAAAAAATGTAATTTTCACAATCACTTTAAACATATATTTTTAAATGTGCCAATTTCAGATCTTTGTGAAAAATCCTTGGTCAACGTGTTTTGGTATTTTCTGACCACAAACTTACCTTGTAGTTTTCATTTCAAGGTGACTTTCACTTTGTGCGTAAGGAGTAGATGTATTTTTGAAACTTGAATCCTGCCTTTCTGAAGGGCATGGGTTAAGCTAGAGATGAGCAATGATTTCCAAAGAAATTGATGTCACTGACAGAAAAGTGTTCCTGACATAATGGATGTTAAGGAATTGCTCCTCACAGCTCCCGTCTCCTTTTCATCAAGTATCGACTATTCAGTGTAGAAAGATGATAGAAAAAGCTTGGGCATAGTATATAGCTTTTGTTCATTTATTGTGCTCCCTTCTTGTGTTTGTCCATGCAAATCCATCCTAAGGAATCAACTGAGACTTAGAAGAGATTGGTTTTTGTTTGTTTGTTTGTTTTTTGTGTTTTTTTTTACCTAAAACAGTTGGATATTTCTGGGGGGAAAATCTCATGAGTAAAAGGATAAAATGAATAAGAACTAATTATGAATAACCTCCACTCAGGATTTATTTGTACAAATCCTCAAGTTTTATAAAAATAAAAATTAAAGAGACAGGTGCTAGCTAGGGAATGCTACCTAACCCAATAACTCACCAAATTCATCTGTCCTTAAATCTATTAGTAATTTTGCATAAGAAAACACCCAAAACTCAAACAGCTTGTTTTATTTATGGATTATCTGGATTAAGCAAATCACTATTCTATTTTACTTTGACATTAACATATACTCCTTCTGTGCTACTCTGAGGAATACTTAGATTTCATATGAGTATAATTGGTGAAGTTTTAAAATATTTTCCACAAATATCCCTTTAACAGAGAATGTTTTATTTATGGAAAAGAAGATTAATGTTGTACATGAGACCTATCATTTATCACCTGAAAGATGAGCATGACAAAAATAATTGACATTATGGCCTGAGAAGAAATTAGAAGCTCTACAAATTCTCGGATCATTGCTTGTTGGTTTGTCTGTTTGTTTCCTAATGCTTCCTTAGGACCTCAACTGTGATTGGTGTATGATAATCACTCAATCAATGTGCTGCCTGGCATGTTACAGTTCAAAGGGTTGCAGCGTTGGACATGACTTAGCGACTGAACAGCAACAACAAATCACTCAATATTTGTTTGATAAATGAACAAAACCATAAGGTCACATTTCACCTTAATGTGAAGATTTATTTTCATAGGCATGTTCAAAGTTAGAAGTAAGCTGCCTATTACTGGATGAGTTAACTACTGAAATGGTTGACCATTTGGCTAACTAATATTTAAATATTAAATGAGCAGTTCCACAAAATACACCTACAGTTAATTTCAAGCAATTTGTGAAAGTATGTCATTTTCAAATGCTATTCCCCAAAGATGACTTAGATTATACGACAGGTATTATTGTACAGTACAGGAAAGCTTGGAGTAGGTGCTGATGTCAATGGCTGAAGAACACGTTAAGTGGAAAGAAATAGATCATCTGTGACATCTGAGTAAGAAGACATTGAGTTTAAACATTCAGGTAGAAAGTGTCAAAGGAGAAAAAAGAAGAAAGGGAGGGAGGAAGAAGGAAAATCAAAGAAACGAAAGAAAGGAGAAGGAAAGAGGGAGGGAGGAAAAATTATATGAGAAAGTGGCAGTGTTTATCCATGTAGATCAGAGTCGATTCACATAGTTCCAATATTTTCTGGAGCCCACAAAAATGTATATTTCTCCCAGTTTCCTTACCTATATGATGAAGATAAGAATACTAAATACCTCAACAGGTGGTTTCATGCATTAAATGAGATAATCTACAGAAAGAATTTAGAAGATGTTCAGTTCAGTTCAGCCACTCAGTCGTGTCCGACTCTTTGCAACCCCATGGACTGCAGCACACTAGGCCTCCCTGTCCATCACCAACTCCCGGAGTTTACTCAAACTCATGTCCATTGCGTCAGTGATGCCATCCAACCATCTCATCCTCTGTCGTCCCCTTCTCCTCCCGCCTTCAATCTTTCCCAGCATCTTTTCAAATGAGTCAGATCTTCACATCAGGTGGCCAAAGTATTGGAGTTTCAGCTTCAGCATCAGTCCTTCCAATGAACACCCAGGACAGATCTCCTTTAGGATGGACTGGTTGGATCTCCTCGCAGTCCAAGGGACTCTCAAGAGTCCTCCAACACCACAGTTTGAAAGCATCCATTCTTCGGCGCTCAGCTTTCTTTATGGTCCAACTCTCACATCCATACATGACCACTGGAAAAACCATAGCTTTGGGGGCTCTGGCTGCAGCAGACCTATATCACACAAGCATTTGGCATAAGCCCTCTTGTAGGAGGTCACCAGCCAAGCAGACAACTCTCCAACTGCAGAACAATTATACCAAAGAAATTCTCACACTGTTAAGAAAGCTCTAGGACCCACAACAGATTTCCCAACCTGGGGATCCTGCAAAGGGACTGAGAACCCCCAGCGAATTTGACTCTGGAGGCCAGTGGGATTTGATTGCAGAACTTCCACGGGGCTGGGAAACAGACTCTTGGAGGGCACAAACCAAACCTTGTATGCACCAGGAGCCAGGAGAAAGTAGCAGTGTCCTCGTGAGAGACTGAGTCAGACACGCCTGTGAGTGTCTGGGAGTCTCCCGTGGGTCAGCGGTTTGGCGCCAGGCCAAACAACAGGGAGGGGGCACAGCCCCGCTCATCAACAGAAAGTTAGACGATTCACTGAGCATGGCGCCGCCCATCAGAACAAGACCCAGTTTCCCCCACAGTCAGTCTCTCCCATCAGGAAGCTTTCGTAAGCTTCTCATCCTTCTCCATCAGAGGGCAGACAGAAGGAAAACCACAGTCACAGAAAACTAACCAAACTGATCACATGGACCACAGCCTTGTCTAACTCAATGAAACGATGAGCCATGCCATGTAGGGCCACCCAAGATGGATGGGCCATGAAGGAGAGTTCTGAGAAAACGTGGTCCACTGGAGAAGGGAATTGCAAACCACTTCAGTATTTCTGCCTTGAGATCCCTATGAACAGGATGAAAAGAAGATCTTTAGATATAGAATATATGTATTTATTCAGGTATAGAATATTCTGTAAATATTAGTTTTGAACATCAGCATTCTAGTGTGTTTATTTTTAGGAAAGTAATTGAACATGTACATGGTTTTCTGCTTTCACACTGTAACAGAAAGCTGGGTGGTTTTTGTGACCACCTGACCAAAGGCCAAGTGAGGACTTTCTGCACGCCCAGCTTTGGGAAAGACTTGTGTGTGTGGATTGATGGAATAAATATTTCTTAAATTTTGCATGTTATTGATTTTAGTACATTGACAATAATTCCTGTTCCATGTTTCAACAACTCAGTTTGCTGAGTTGAAATAATAGTAATGGCATTATAGAAACTACTAACTATAAAAGTTGGAGCTTTGTTCAGAGTTAAATTTTAAATGAATAACTTGACTTTCTTTTTCCTCCTCATGATGCCCTTCCAATGTCTTCATTTTCTCTTGTGCTACAGTGCACTGTGAGAGACAAGCAAGTTTTTCTGTATTTGCCCCATCTAAGCAAATAAAAAACGTTTCCCTCTAATATTTGAGGTTGCACAAAATACAAGTAACTTTGTTTTGATTTTACAAGTGTCTTTCTTTTAATTAAAAATCCTAGTGTATGCTATAGGAAGTGTACTTCACATCTAATGACTGTTCTATATTCAAGCCATCATTTAGTAAAGCTGCTTGATATTATTTTTTAGATGATTTTATGGTGACTTTTTTAAAATGAATGCATTTTTGCTAGTCAGAAATTAATCTGAACCCTCAAGGCTCAATTTCAGATTTGAATTTCAAGTTTCAAGGTTTGATGTCAGCCTTGCAAATTTCATCCCTCAGGGTCTATCTACATAAACCATTTATACTACACCATATCCAAGCAGATCCCATGTAAAGAAAGATTATGGTTCTTAAGTTGTCAAAAAAATATATACTCTCAAAAAAAACTGCTTAAGATTCTAGACTAGTATCTCATAATAAAAGTCATGGTATTTCTTTTTTCTTTTTTAACTGTGATTCTCAATCAGAAACACCTTTCATGTTTTGTTATTGTCTATCTTCTTCCCTCTCCCTCTCTCTTTCAGAGACACACAAACATACTTATAATTAAACAAAGCAAAACTATAATGAAACAATACCTAAACTTACATAGGTAAATGTGCCTTGACATTTTTTTTCCATTTTTATTTTGTCCTATATATTCTTCTACTCCAGTCTTTTCTATTTAAAATAAAACATGTATTGATGCTTACCAAATTGGATTTATGACCCATTTATGGTTACAATAGACAATGAAGTGTGAGAACACCAAACAATTTTTCAGAAACTAAGTAGTGACCAATCAGTTCATCCCATGCTTACTGTCCAGAAAGAGGAAAGTCTCATTCTGAATAATATTGAGCAACAGAATGTTTGTTAGAGCATGGGTGGCAAATTTCTGTCTTAGAGACCAGATTCTTTTAGAGGTCTGTACTCTTCCAGGTAGAAGGAGGAGACAGTTTTGGCTTTTTCCTGCTGAACCAGAGTCCCAACCAGTTGAGCCTTTGTTCAGTATTTTTCACTTTATGAAAGTTTTATAATTGATGCACCATAGTTGTAATAGAAAATCTTCTGAAATGGAATGATAACATAACGGATTAAAATTTTCAAGAATATTTACACAAGTCTAAGATTTTTACTTAGCATAAAGATTTACTAATAATTTTAAGAACATAATCAATTATAAAGCACTAGAGCAATAGAAAATGTACAAGTTTTCCAACGCAGTTCCCCACATCTTTTCTTGCTACAGCAGAATGCAGTCTCATGCCAAATATACAGTATCTTATACAGAGAGAGTCATTTTGGTCAGAAACACCTCCGGTCATTCTTACATAATTACATATCTTCTGTGACATTTTTCAGGGAGTCATACTCTGTAAAACTGTAGATTCCAGGTTTGTTTGCCACAAGTAATCCTAAGTAAATGAGATGCATCCAGTTAAAAGCATTCCAAAAATAAAGATTCTCCAGCAAAAAAAAAAAAACATTATTTAGCAGTAGGACTACATTGCCATATTTTACAAGGAGATTTGTCAGGGTCAAATTCTTTCTATCTTGAGAATGCTTCTCCCATTTAAAAGAAAGTATGGATTGCAGGTCAGCATGCTAATCACTTACTTCTCAAATATTTTTGATAAGCCTCCATTTTGCATCTCCAGGTTCTGCCACAAATGTGAGATGTATGTGAGATGTACTAGGCTTCAGTTTAACAGGGGAAAAACCTACAAAAGGAAATTGGGCTCACTTTCTTGATTTGACCCAGTTAGCATCATAACTAACATTTCCCTTTCAAGAATGGCTGTTCAGATGCTCATCAGCATAAACAGGTAGGAAAAGCGAGTGCCTTCTGGTCTTTCGTGGGACTTGGAAGCATGCAATGCTGCTGCTCCTTCTGGCTACTTGATGTGCCAGCTAATTTTACCGTGGCTTATGCCTACCCATCAGACCAACAGAGCTGCCATTCTCCCTGGTCGGTATGGCCAGTCGAGAATCTGTTGGGTATATGGGAATTAAATGCGGGGCAGTCCTGTCTTAGACTGTATTTATATTATCTTGCTACAAATGTTTTGTCAGATATCCCATAGTTGAAACCTAAAATATCTTCTATTTTCATTAGCATTTTATAAACTTTTATACAAGAATAAGCCTTAGAATTGCATGTTTAATTTTAAAAATGCAGAATTTTCATTTCTAAAGAAAATTGGCAATGACTACATGATTTGTGTAAACTGTTTGTCATCATTAACACATTTAATGCACCCCCCACGCTGAGGTGGGAGAGGGGAGGCACACTAGTATCATGTACCACCTGAAGGCAAAATTTACGGAAGATGCATTAGTGTCTAATTGAAAAGTTAGTAAATATTTTAAGAAGATTATCATAGGAGAGAAATTACAGGTATAGAATTCGTGTTTAATAATACTCTGTGAAGTAAGAATTTTATTTAGCTCAAATGATATTTTAAAATTAATTTTTTTCCTTTTTGATGGATGAACAATGTGATTCTTCATTAGCAGAAAGCAACATTTACATGATACACACTTTACATTCATGTCATTAGATGCCTCAAAGGAAAAATCTACTTAATACTGAGAATTGTTCATTTTTCATCAAATTTTAAATCAAATAAATCTTTTGATATGTTATTCTATTTAAGTTAAATGTCTAATATTACTGCAAATATGATTCTATAGCAGAAAGGTCAACACAAGGCTGTTGTGTTGAAGGTGATTGCTTTTCAATAATAAAATTTTTGGTGATCCAGTTTCATGGTATAAAGAATATTATTAATAAGTTAAATATAGATTACTAATTATATGTCAAAAATTAGCAATAATTTACTAATTGAAATTAAATCCACTATATCAAAAAGTATGTTACATATATATATTTATGATAATTAAACTACAAAGTGAAATTGATGCTGAAAATAAAAATAACTTCAGGAAGAGCAATACTGCTATGATTTTTTTCTCTCTTTGCTGCTATTCATCAGTTAAAGTATAGACATGTTTGAACCTTTGAGAAAACTTGTAAGTCAAAATGTCTTATATGTCTTCTAAATTTTTATGTCTTGTTTACATATCTCCTAAATTCTATATACTTTTAAGGTTTAGTCACATTTGATCAAATGAATTGGAAATTTGCAACTAAAGTAATCCAGAAAAAAAAAAACGAAAAAAGTAAACCAAATTTCAGTTTTTGAAGCTTTAACCAAATTCAATATCTAAACAATACTTGAAAACTTCAAAACACTCAAACTTATAAAAAAGAAAGCAGGGAACTGAGCAAATTAAATCATGAATTCTGATATGGAATATATATTTAATTTGAATTTCTATAGTTGCACTCCAGAATATTTTGATTTTATGAAGAAAATGTGTTGGAGCACTTAGTTTTAAGTATCTACATTGATCATTGACACTGGAAATGAAAAACATTGAGAAAGCCTATAATTTTTAAGCATCTACAACATTCAAAAGAAATACAAAAAATAAAATATTTAATAAGATCTTTTTTTAAAACTTATCAAGAACAGTTACTCAAATGGTGACAAAAAAGCGTACCTGCAAAAACACTTGACCTAAGATATTCACACGTTAACTACAAAGTAAAATTATAGTTTTAATAAATTACTTTTGGAAGAATTTCCTTTGCATTTACAAGGCATCTAAAAAGTATAATTTCCTTAGAAATGTCACAGTTAACAGAAAAAATCAGTAAAATATTTCAACAATTTCAAATATACTACTCACAAAATGTAATTATGAAAAAATTTGCAGTGTCATAAAAGATTTTAAAATAATACCATATTAAAATATATTCATAAAAATGACATTAGAAAAATATAGCTAATAAACTAATCAAAATAATATGAATATGAATGAAAAATAATTATTCTATTGTGCCTTTTTTTAAAGTACAAATAATGTGTAATATGAGAGGTGTTTTACTACAATGTGTTTGAATATGTATTATTTTATTAATAAAGTAATTTTAAAAACTCATTATTGAATAGAATAATTTTATAGGTCCACAAATAAAAACAAATTTGTTGGTTGACCAGTTAATATTTCAAAATAATATTTATTTTAATGCCTTCATTCAATCCACTTGGAATACGTACATATAAATAAGTAAATATATATATACACATATATATATAAATGTTCATGTGTTCTGTGCATATCAGCCACTCAGTCATGTACAACTTTTTGCGACCTCATATGGACTGTAGCCAAGCAGCCTCCTCTGTTCATGGAATTCTCCAGGTAAGAATAGTGGTGTGAGCATCTATTCCCTTTTCCAGGGTATCTTTCTGACACAGGAATCAAACCTGGGTCTTCCATATTGCAGGGAGATTCTTTACCATCTGAACCACTATGGAAGTTTCTTATAACATGTTTCTGTAGTATATTCTATGGAAAATGTACTTCAGAATCAAAAAAATTGGAGCAATTTTCTTCCCCTGAAGATTCACAATCAGAATAATATAGTAACTATTCTGAGAAACTTTTAGCAATTTATTAAATTTGATTTAGCAAAGACATCCCAAAATACATTATTTTAAACAAAGATATAATTGGGTCTATGTAAAATTTCTGGAATCTATGTTTTATAGAACATTTTGGAAGCTAGAAGAGCATGTTATTTATCCACTCTAGCTAACCAACCCACTGATAGAATTCATTTGCATCTTTGAACTTTGGCTAAGAAATTTACCCGATAATTGCATTCATACTAGACAGCATATTAAAAAGCAGAGAAATTACTTTGCCCACAAAGGTCCATATAGTCAAAGCTTTGGTTTTTCCAGCAGTCATGTGGGAATGCAAGAATTGGACCATAAAGAAAGCTGAGCACCGAAGAACTGATGCTTTTGAACTGTGGTGTTGAAGAAGACTCTTGAGGGTCTCTTGGACTGCAAGGAGATCCAACCAGTCCCTCCTAAAGGAAACCAGTCCTGAATATTCATTGGAAGGACTGATGCTGAAGCTGAAGCTCCAATACTTTGGCCACCTGAAGCGAAGAGTTGACTCAATAGAAAAGATACTAATGCTGAGAAAGTTTGAAGGCGGGAGGAGAAGGGGACAACAGAGGATGAGATGGTTGGATGGCATCACCGACTCGAAGGACATGAGTTTGAGCAAGCTCCAGAAGTTGATGATGGACAAGGAGGCCTGGAGTGCTGCAGTCCACGGGGTCACAAAGAGTCGGACACGACTGAGCGACTGAAGTGAAGAGGACAGTTATAAGGGCATATTTTGAGATGATTACCTCTGAGAGAAGAAGACTTAGGTTTGGAGATTATTTTCTATCATCCTTCCTCTTTTTCTAGTTTTCTAGAAATCCTTTTTGGGTCAGTTCACTGGCAGACTTACACAGATTATGTGTGAGGTAGTTTGTTGCTGGTAGGTTTCCTTTCTACCCACATCATATGAGATCGGTCGAATCTATCAGAATTCTTGAATGACACTAAAAAGTGAAAATATATGCTTGATTAGAATAAAAATATTACTATGTCAAATAATGACACCTAAATTATACCCAGATTCATAAATTAACAATATTCTGGACAAACACCCATATGTTATGCTGAGAAATCATTGTCCTAAGGAAGATTTAGTGTGTGTTCCATTTAGTTTCCTAATGGGTTTGAGTGAGGCACACGGTCCCCTCATCTTCCTCTATCATAGCCACCAGTCTGCTTGTCATTTTGACCCTCACTCTTTTTTTATTTGCAGGAGACATTATCTGTAGGGAGTAAGAAAGTCAGGGCTAAGGCAAGTCTCAGGTTACTCAAGGAGCCAAGGGTTCATTGCGGACCAAATAAAAGCCTGTATCTCTCTAAGGCCCCAGTTATCTCCGTGTTTTTCTCATCACCATTTCCCTCCTCTGCTCCTCCCATTCTGCCTTGGGAACTCTTTCGGGGGAATGGATGGGATAAAGAGTTCTCTCATTTCTGTTCTTTCATATAATTCATCTTTATCAAGGAATGCAAATGGCTAATTGCTTGAATAAGGAGTGACTGTGGGGCAACCGTAAAGGAGAAGCAGAGGAGAGTGAGGGAGAAAGTGTAAAAAAAAAGACGTGATTTGATACCTTTTAACTTTTATCTTGGGCTCAAGAAAAGGAAGTGTCTCCCAGATGACAAAATATGCATAAAGGTACTTTGGAATGGAATAGATGTTCTATTTAGAGTTCCATAAATTTCAGATTATTTTGACTCTTTTACTAATAAGTGATGGCAGGACGGTTAGATTTTATTCTAAAAATATTGAGATATTAGTGAAGCATTTCAAGCAGAGAAACCATTTTTGTTTTGAAAGATCACTCTGGATGCTGAGTTGAGAATGTACTGTAGGAGGGCAAGAATTGAGGTTAGCACTGTAGCTATGAATATTAAAAAATGTGGTCTGTCTACATTGATGGGAGAATCTAAAAGGACTTGCCTGGTGAAGTGGATGTGAGGTGTAAGGGAAAAGTAGGAATGAATAATAATTTCTTATTTGATACCTGTCCTGAGGAAATAGAGAGAGATGGAAATGGAGATACTTTGGAGAGAGCAGATTTGGGTGTTAGAAATTGTATTCCATTCAGAAATGTAGCATTTGCCAGTGGAATTGAGAATCTAAATGAAGGTGTTGAGAGAAATGCTTGATATTCATTCAGAAGATACAAATATAAGGGACATCAGCATATAAGCACTATATGAAGTAATACAACAGAGTATCTCAGCTCAGGAGAGAACGTAAAAAGAAAATAGAAGAATCAAGGACAAGATTGTAATAGAAAAGTGGCTAGTGAAAAAGCCACCAAAATAGAAAACCAGATGATATTATATATTCAAGAAGTAGGGAATATTTAAACTATCAAAATTGCAAGTCTAAGTAAGAAAAGGACAAGAAACTGGCAATTCATTTTGGCAAGTTGGAGATCATTGGTGAGAATTTTCAGAGGGGAGAGAAGAAAGAACAGCCAGATTTATTAATGAATAGGTTGAGGAGTAAATAAGATATGAAGAAGTGTGTAAAGGCAATACCACCTAGGAGTTTCTTTGAAGAAGAGTTGAGAAATGGAGAGTAACTGCAAAGAAATGTAAGAAAAAAATAAGATGGATAATATTCATGCAGAATAGTAAGGTGATGAAAATGTCCTAGCATGTGGAGAAATAACAGAGGCAAATAGCAAATAGAATTCCTGCTCTATGAAACTGACGTTAATTCAGAAATTAGCAAAAGAAAAAAAAAAAAAAAGACTGATGAATGAAGCTTTTTGATGTTCCTTCATGAACTTTTGTGGTGTTTAATAATGGTTTTCATTACACCTTGACATCATGGGATATTTTGCAACATTTTACAACTGAAGAGGTAAAGATAGAAAAATATGAGAAAACTTAATAGACATCTGTCACTCTAAATATTGCTTGAGTTGTTTTTTTTTTAAATCAAAACTTGTAAAAATTCTCAAAGTTAATGAAATGTTACAACCACTTCTGAAAGATGAGGTGAATTTAATGTCTCCGGCCTTAAGAGCCTGGTGGGCTGCCGTCTGTGGGGTCGCACAGAGACGGACACGACTGACGTGACTTGGCAGCAGCAGCAGCCTTAAGAGAACAGTGGCTGATGAAAGTATTTGAAAATCTCAGAAAATGCATCTCACAAAATCAAATGATGAAATATAAAAATCTTGCTATAAACTAATGGAAGATTGAGGGTTGAAGCTTAGGGCCCTTAAGGAGGTGAACCTTCTCGCTCATGCGTTCCTTAAGCCACGCGCATCAATGGATCTTTCCTGGGAACTGGCCTTTCTTTAGGTCTCGAGCTGATGCCTACATAGCACAAAGTCTTACTCATGGAAATGCTTTTCTTAGGCTCTATGTTAATGATTATAACTGTAACAAATCTCGCCTGGGAACCTGTCCCTCAAGACTTGTACCCCTGATGACACAGCAGTATATCTCGACCAGAGACCTTGCCCGGTACCCGTTCTCCCTGGCTAGTCTTGTGACACAGTTATCTCAGCATGGATGCCTTTGGAAGGGGTCTGGTGGAACTTTTACAACTTTGAAGTGTTCTTTTCATCTATTCTCAGCAATCAGTTGAGAAGTATGTAAACCCTGCTTAAGCTAGTGAGGCGGGTACTCGCCTGCCCCCTTCCAGTGTCTCTCTCTTTTTTTAAAAAATGTATTTATTTATTTTAATGGGAGGCTAATTACTTTACAATATTGTAGTGGTTTTTGCCAAACATCGACATGAATCAGCCACAGGCGCACATGTGTTCCCCATCCAGAAACCCCCTTCAGTGTCTCCTGCTGCAAGCTTTCTCTAATTCCTGCTACTTTAATAAAATCGACACAAAACTCTGGGTAACTGAGAGTGTCTTTGGTCCTGGGGTTAAATCTTCCCCTTTGGAGACCATGAATCCAGTGGCACCATCCACTGTAAGCTATCAAGATCAAGCTTTGGGAAGTTAGAAAGACTTTTTTTAGTAGTAGATTATTAGTGTGTGGAATTGGCTACTGAAGAAAGCAATAAAATCTTTAACTATGAACAGATTGAAAATGATTTACGCACATGAGTGTACAGTTTACAGCCTTTAAACATTAGTTGTGCAAGTGGAGAGATCATTAAGCACCATATGGGTTCTTTCTTTGAAACAGCCTTATTTCAGAAGAGCAAAGGATAGAAAGGAAACAGGATTTCTGTTTCAAAGCACAAATTATTTTCTTCGTTTTATGACAAGGAAAATATTAAATGAGTAAAATCTATTTTTATAGTAATCAAGATAATAGTGAAAACAAGTTAGCCAGAAGAACTTTCATTATATCCTGGCTTAGTGAAACGTGATCTGCTTGCAGTGATCCAAGGCCAAGGAAGAAAAAAAATAGCATTATTCAGGGAACGGAAGGACTATGAAGCAGAAGCATTTTACAATGACGATGATAATATGGATTAGCTGAGCTTAACAAAGTATTCCTCATGATGCAGTTTTGGGGTTTTTTGGACATTTATAAACATGACAATACAGAATGCTGACAATACCTACTTATACACTTGTAGACTGAAGAAGACCATGATGGAAAACATTTCAGTACTCAAAGCCCTGAAAAGTCCATAATCTACAATATCCAGGTCATTGAGCTGGTCATTGAGCTTTATTTACCTTGCCATCTTTGGGCTTATAGTTACCATGTTGTTTAATATTCCTCAATATTAATCATCCATGAATTGCCACCAGCTACCAGTTCCAGTTCCTTTTAATTTATTAAAAAAATAAAAAGTGAGGCACAAGGGAATCAGTACAACAGAAGAAAAACATATCGTGCTCATCTATTGGCAAATATCTAGTCCAATTTCATGAGACTTTTCTTACAAATTAAATGATAAAGTCAGAAGGCTGTATAATTTTGATGCCTCTGAGAGCTTGTTAATATTCTGATTTTTATGCTATAGAAAATATTTTATGCTATATAAATATTTTAAAATTGGCCTCTTTACTGGAGAGAAAAAGAAAGAACCCCTTCCCCTTGTTTTCCTTTAAAGTGAATAGAATTATAATATTAAGAAAGGACTTAGAACAATATTTCCAAAGAATTTGTCTGATTGAAACACATATAATCTCACTTACAAAAATCAAACTATCCAGAAAGAATGTGGACAAGAAATGTGCTGTGCTTAGTCACTCAGTCGTGTCTGACTCTTTGCGACCCCATGGACTGTAGCCTGCCAGACTCCTCTCTCCACGGGATTCTCCAGGCAAGAATACAGAAGTGTGTAGCCATCCCCTCCTCCAGGGGATCATCCCAACCCAGGGATCGAACTCAAGTCTCCTGCATTGCAGATGGATTCTTTACCATCTGAGCCACCAATGGACAGGAAATACTCAAGATCTAATGACGACCTGTGAAAAAGCAGAATGACAAAGATCAGTGTAACTTAGGTGTCTGGGCAATAGAAATAGTGCAAAAATAGACCTTCTGGTACAATAGGGTTTGATTTGCAAATCAACTCACACACCATAATAAATTTAGGTGTAATGTCAAAGTAAAGTGGAAGTCACCTAGGTTCACATGAATTTGTGTTTTCTAGTTAGGATAGTGGAACAGGACATATTCCCACTGAGCTAAACCTAACAAGCCGTGAAGGAGAGCTATGTTCACAGATGCCCATTCACCTCCAGTGTTCTAGGCTCAATTCATTCTTGTGTTCTGTCCAAAATAAGTTTTATTCTGTGCTGCTTTCCAATTTGGGGGCATTTTGAGCATCCCTGCGTTTCCATAGTTCAATGGCCTCAACCCTCCCTTATACTGCTTTCCAGGGAGCCACTGTCATCTTTTTTAAAAAGATAAATTCCTACATTTATTGTTGTCTTTATTTATTAGAAATTTAATACATCTTTTTAACTGTGCTAGTTTTTTCATTGATAGCTGAGACTCTGGTTAGAACATCACACAGGTTCTGAAAGCTCTGTCCTTGATTTTATTTATCCCATAAGCTCAATTATTATTAGTGTATATGCTTTTTAAAAAAGATATATATTGCAATATATCAAAATATCTGTATATTTAGACTCATAAGGTGGAACACTAGAGACAAAAAAAAAAAAAAAATCACTCATTGCCCTTGGGACATGCCCTTCTTTCTGAGTCTTTTTTTATAGGAGAATAGGCAGGAAGGTCAGGGTATCCACATTCCTCTGATAAGTCTTTGATTTTTTTTAAAAAAAATTGTGTATGTGTATGTGTGTGTGTGTGAAATAGAGATAGAGAGAGAGACAGAGAGAGACAGAAAGACAGAGAGACAGAGACAGAGATACAAACAGAGGTAGAAAGAAATAGAGAGAAAAATTTGCTTCAGAGACCCAGAAGCTAAAACACATGGTGACATTAGTTCTTATTATTTTAGCCAAACGAATAACATCCTGTTTAATCAACATTCAAAGATTGCAGATATTCGTAGGAGATCCAAGGTTTTGAAGATTGGGAAATCAGGCCACATTTAGGCATTAAAATGTGGTCTCATATTCAATCAACTTTTTAAAAGAAATATAGGCGAGAAATGCCAATTTACTTTTACAAATGTATTTATATATCTTGGTGAAGGAGAGTCTGGAGACCTCACTGCACATGGACTTCAGTTCTCTGTAAGGAAAGATGCAAAGAAAAATCTAAAATCTTATCTGTTGCAAGAAAGTTTATTGATGATAAGGAAAGAAATAACAGAGGGAACACCTCAAGAGAGAGGTGGGCCATGCCAAGGGACGCAATGGCCCTGCGGGGCTGGAGTACATGGTATTTAAGGCAAGGTCATTTGCATAATCCTGTGGGTCCCTGAATGACGGTCTTGACTGACAACTATAACAAGATGTTATACCACGCATGCCCTTCCCATAATTCAGTCTAATTCGATGCACATGTTCATAGAATACTTATGAGCAGCTAATGAGTCCAATGACCACCAAAGGTTACTTTAGTACATGATAATGTGTGGTATGCACATATGCTAGAGTAAGGAAAATCACCATCCATCTGCCAGTAGGGAATTTTTTTGGCTCCCTGACTATCCCAGATGTTTAGCTGAAGGGGCTACCTCTCATTGCTCTCAGCTAACTTTCTGCCTCATATATATATATCGTTTGTAAACATGTGAACATACAATTCAGTTAGGGAAGATCCAAGAAGACTGCTTTGTCTCATAAAGTTTCAACAATTGAATATTAACTTTACTCTCCGTGTCTAACTGATAGAAAGAGAGTCAAGGGACAAAGTAGGTGATTACATAGTTAATCTTACTAGGGGATTATAAATTAAAAAATATAGGAGATCCCTGTAAGTTAATGGTGATTCAAGAAAGCAGGTTTGCTTAACCACAAAACTACGCCGGCTTGCTTAGCAACAAAACCATGAAACATGAGATAGGCCCCCAGAACAATAAAACGGTGGTTGCATGAAACCCACGTACTGCCCCGTGAGCTCAAAAAGCTGCTTCTTAGAGCCTGCTCCCTGCACACATATGACACAGTGATGTGTGGACCCAGCCTGACCACACAGGACCAAGAAAACCCCCTTCTCAACCTGGGGAAAGAGTGGATGATAGAAACGCAACATGACATCTAATCAAGAAAGAGCAAAAAGTTGTTCTCCTCTTAACCCAACTTTTTCTTGGATTACCAAACTGTAGCCCCGTAAGTTCTGAAGGTATGGCATCCTCGCACCTGTCCGCTTATAAGCCTCAGAGGAGTTCAACTCTAATAAATCACTTTTTGTCTATCACTTTGCCTCTCATTGAATTCTCCTTGCACGGAGAAATAAAGGACTGTTACCAGAGCTCTTCCGAGCCTCCAGAAGTGATACCAGTCTGTTTCACAACTTTGTTGCTGCCATTCACATATCACATCGTAAAGATCCTCTTAATATCCACCTCTCCGAAAAGGAATTTGAGCCATTTCAGACTAGATAACATGCCTCACACACCTTTGTATCCTTAACACAATGGCGGTGGTGGTGGCTTCATTGCTAAGTCATGGCCAGCTCTTGTGACCCCAGGGACTGTGGCCCACCAGGCTTCTCTGTCCATGGATTCCCCAGGCGAGAATGCTGGAGAGGGTCGCCATTTCCTTCTCCAGGGGATCTTCCTCACCTAGGAATTGAACGAGCGTCACCTGCATCACAGGCAGTCTCCTGCGAACAAATAAATTAAAATATTTTTGATACAAATATTGATCTCTTTCTCATAATTTTCAAATGCTAGTTTGAGGTATCAGGATCTTACATACTATCTACAAAGGACATCCCACTCCATAGTATTTATTACTACTTCTATTAATAGTACTTATTATGGATGACATTATATTGCATGTCCTTCTTCGTATGCCCACTATTATGACCAGATGGGGGACTTTGGAAGATACTTTTGCCTTTTAGAGAGCACATAATTTTTGACATGTAATACATGGTCAATAAATATTTCCAGAATATAATATATTATTTGAAGATAATAGAGACAAATATATATATATATATATAAATTATCATAAGTAAAAAATTTCACTAATTTTGAAATACAGAAATCATATTCTAATATTTGAAATGATCTCTAGATGAACAACTGTTTTAGTGAGGAATTTCAAGATGCAAATAAACTTTAAAGAACTTTTTAAAATCCTTTAAATCATAAATAACTCACTAGTTACAAAACTAATACTTAGCTTCAAGTTTTTGAGAATTAAAAAATAAATGGAGAAATTTTCTT
Source organism: Cervus canadensis (assembly GCF_019320065.1). NCBI lineage: Eukaryota > Metazoa > Chordata > Mammalia > Artiodactyla > Cervidae > Cervus > Cervus canadensis. The sequence goes on along the minus strand of NC_057397.1, from coordinate 71,043,070 downwards.
AAGACAGTTTGCAATCTAAAATACCAAAAAAGAGATTTTGGAATGCTATTTTTTAAAGTGCCTAAATGCTCAGAGGTTGGAATTATTCAACCATGCTTTAAAATGAAGCACAACTAGTGGAAATAAAGAGATGAAGAAAATTTTGATTGAAAAACAAGTTTATTCTGTGTGCCATGAGATGCTGTGATTCAACATGGTGCAATGTTGATGCTGGTTTTCCCTTCGTGTTTCTCTCTGCTCCTCTCCTCTTTGTTCTTATAATTACAAGTTTCAGTGATGTACAATGTGGGTATCAAATCACAGGTTTTGAAGCACCAGAAGTCCTGCACTGGAATATTCTACTTATTCACAACATCCTCTGGTTACCAAGAAGTGACATTGTTTAAAAAAAGGAGGAAAACAACAACAAAAAGACCTCTCAATACCACTTTAAAAAGAAATGCCTTGGTGAAGGGCATGTCCTATACTCTAGAATCAAACAGACCCACACATTAAGATGCTGCCTATTAAAAAGTTTGAAACCAGTCATCTTGACTTCTAAAAGACCCACTTGCCGAAGTGCTTCTACTCTCTCTTAAAGCCAGCTAAATAGAGAACTCCAGGGAGAAGTGTGTGGTAGTCCCGGCCATCTCCGGGATGCAAACAAGTGCCCTCATCAGCTTCCTTGCCCCTGAAGCTTCAGAGTCATTTAAGCTTTTTGGTGGTGGCATTGATCAAGCTATTCATTTTTCCCAGTTGATTGAGATATATTGAGACATTATGTAGGTTTAAGTGTACAGTGGGCTGATTTGATACATGTATATATTGCAAAATAATTATCACAATAAGTTTAGTTAATACTTATATCTCCTTACTTTTTTGTGTGTGGCAAGGACATTTAATATTATACTTTTTTGCAACCTTCAAGTATACAATACGTTATTCTTAACTATAGTCACCATGCTAAATTCTAGGTCCCTAGAACATGTACCTAGAAATTTGTCCCCTTTGACCAACATTTCCTCTTGACAACTGCCATTCTATTCTCTGCTTCTATGAGTTGTTTTTTTTGTTTGTTTGTTTTTGGTTTTTTGGATTTGATATACGTATAGTGAGATTGTACAGCATTTGTCTTTTTTTGTTGATTTATCTCATTTAGCATAATGCCCTCAAGATCCATCCATGTTGCCACTAAATGGTGGCATTTCCTTTTAATGGGTGAATACTATTACGTTGTAAATATGCACTATATTTTCATTATGCATTCATCTACTGACTAGTTGATCTACCTAAAGATTTGAATGTATCAAAATAGAAACACCATTCAGGTGAGACATTTGTCTTGCATTGAACGAACAATGTGATGTGAAACTTTTATAATGGATATTATCCACTACCAAAATCAGCCAGGAATTGAAAGAGAAAAGTCATGTGAAAACATTTTCACTAAGGATGCCAATGAATGGCCAAAAATGATGCTCTTTTATCAATCAGTCATCTATTGGGGGCACTCAGAATTCAACACTATGAGATCACAAGGTACTTTACAATTGGAATTTTCCATTGTATTGTCATAGTATATTAAGATTCTATATTCTACTCTCTGGCAGTCCAATGGTTAACACTTTACCTTCCAATGCAAGGGGTATGGATTCAGTCCTTGGTCAGGGAAATAAGATCCCACATGCCTCATGACCAAAGAGACAAAACATAAAAAGCAACAGAAACAATATTGCAATAGATTCAATAAAGACTTTAAAAGTGGTCCACATCAAAAAACATCTTTTTAGAAAGGTTTAAAGCAAAACAAAACAAAAAGACTCTATTTTCAAATAAAAATTAATACTCAGTAAGCCTCAGGAAAGCTCTCCATAGTTTCCATATATCAAGAATGTAAGACATTTTTAAAGAAATTTAATAAATGAAACTCTTAGCTTTGGGGGTTTTGCATTAATTATATAGGAATCAATTCTATGGGTATGTTAAGAAATATACCAATTCTGTACACTGAAGCTGAGCTTCCAGTTTCCCTAAGATTGCCCAATTTGTACTAGTTTCTTCTTCAAAGGAAAAAAGGCCTTCATTGCAAAGTGATTTTGTCACCTACTAGATAAAAGTGTTCCATAAATTTGGATTCACCAGTGTGAGGCTATAATGGGGAAAGCTGCACACAGTTATTTATGTACTTCCAACTTTATACAATGCATTACAGTGAACATAAGCCACTCTTTCTTACTTAAATACTTCACTTTAAGTTATGAAGCTGTTCAAAACCAGAAGGCTTAAAGACATTGAAAAAAGTGCTTTTTGCTTTTTTTTTTTACAGAAAGAAAAAAATGTACTATCCACAAATGAGCTAAAAACAGAATAGAGTGGAATAAAATAAAATGATATTAAAAGAAGAACCCAAAAAATTCTGGAACTACCACACCTTGCCAGTACTTTCATGGATTGTACTCAATTCTGGTCTTTTTTTTTCCCTTAAGGCCACACTTTTCAGCTTTGATGATACATTAGAATCACCTTCGTTTTTTTTTTTTTTTAACCTAGCAATTTGCAAGCTTTACCCTTAGCAGAGATTCAGACAGGACTGATTTAGTTTGGGCATCAGTATACTTTTAAAGCACCCCTGGCCATTATAACGTATAGCTAAGATAGAGATCATTGCTTTATAGTGTATCATTGACAAAATTTTCTACAAATCTGAAAGATCAATGTGATTGACTGATCACTATTGAAAGATCAGTCATCTATGTGACCTTTAATAACAACATTTAAAAAGTCACCAAATAAATTTTGCTTGATTACAAATCTTCATCTATTTTTTTCAATAATTAAATCATATCAATACAATTATCCATATGATCAGGTAGATTCCTGATTACTCCAGGCTTCTACACTCTCCGTGAAAGTGAAAGTGAAAATCGCTCAGTTGTGTCCCACTCTGCAACTCCATGGACTGTAGCCTGCCAGGTTCCTCCATTCATGGAATTCTCCAGGCCAGAATATTGGAATGGGTAGCCATTCCCTTACTCCAGGGGATCTTCCCAACCCAGGGATCGAACCCAGGTCTCCAAGATTGCAGGCAGATTCTTTACTGTCTGAGCCACAAGGGAAGCCCATATTCTCCACAAGGCCTCATCTAATCAAGAGACATTCAAAAGGCACATATGTGTATAGGTATGAGGAGGAGAGGAAAAAAATTTAACTGTAGTTAAAAGACATGTTATATTTTATGCATGATTTGTAAGAACTTTCCTTTCAAAAAAGAAGCTGAGGAACTCAAATCCTCTCATTTAGGAAGAAAAGAAAAAAGGGTTTGTACAATTTTAAGTTAAAGTATAAAAATGTCATAGATTTACACTATTTCCTCTCACATCTGTAAGATTAAGTTTCATCAGATAACAAGAGAAGTCTTTTGTAGTAAGCTGGAAATGTTATTGCTCAAAATCACTAGAAAGTTCTTCGTTCTATTTCCTTATTTCTTGCTTCTTATTTCTTTCTTTCTTGAAGGCACAGGCTGCAGTGATAAAGCAGAGAGGAAAGAAGAAAAAGACAGAGAGAAACACATTGGAAAGGAGCGTACTGTCACTTGTTGACCTGAAGCAAATAGCATGCTAGGTATTTCTTTAGCAATGATGGATTTATTCAGGATCAGCAGTGAATTTCAATTCGGGATTTGCAAACATGGTAAGCCATCTGCGAGTCTCTGCAGAGCCAGAAAAGGACAGCATGTTTATAGAGAGGAAAAGGCAGTTGGGAGGGCTGTAGTAAAGAAAAGTCCATGGTTTTTCTTGGCTGAACCCTTGCCAGGAAAGAAGAGGAGTCTTTCTTTTTCCTGGTGGTCTTTCTTCTTTCTTCTTCCTCCTGCTGTCTTCATAGGGCATGAGAGATTCCAATTTTCTCTTATTTTTTAAGACTTGTTTGCTTAATATTTGATTAAAATTTCTTTTTACTATTTTTTACAAATTCTGTAATACTTTTACAGAAACTACAAAGTCAAAAGCTTTACTCCTTGTGTGTCTATTTGTTTGTTTGTTTACAGCTAAAGTGAAGTATATCACATTGAAATCAGTCTCCTGTCTCCCCAAAGTGTGTTGAAATATAAATGAGGAAGGTTCAGCTCAGTTGTCTCTCGGTCATGTCTGACTCTTTGCAACCACGTGGACTGCAGCTCGCCAGGCCTCCCTGTCCTTCACCAGCTCCCAGAGCTTGACACAGACTCATGTCCATTGAGTCGGTGATGCCATCCAACCATCTCACCCTCTGTCCCCCCTTCTCCTCCTGCCTTCAATCTTTCCCAGCATCAGGGTCTTTTCCAGTGAGTCAGCTCTTCACATCAGATGGCCAAAGGATTGGCGCTTCAGCCTCCGTATCATTTTTTCCAATGAACACCCAGGACTGATCTCCTTTAGGATGGACTGGTTGGATCTCCTTGCAGCCCAAGGGACTCTCAAGAGTCTTCTCCAACACCACAGTTCAAAAGCATCAATTCTTCAGCTCTCAACCTGGAACAGAAATTAATGTCAGTTACCACCAATACATTCCAATCATATAACACAAATCCAATATATAGCTGCTACAAATCCCAATCTGTAGATGATCATGAGGCCTAAACTGATATCGCAGTTCCTCTCTTCTACCATATACTCATGTGTTCCTTATCCTCTTCCAGCACTTCAACTGGTTTATTAATTTATTTCACTTAGTGGAACAAAATCTTCATTCTCATTATTCTTTTCACTCCAAAGCAGGTTAAGGGGGTTCAGGATGGGGGACACATATACACCCATGGCTGATTCATGTCAATATATGGCAAAAATCACCACAATATTGTAAAGTAATTAGCCTGCAATTAAAATAAGTTAATTAATTTTTTAAAACTAGGTTAAATACTTTACAAAAACTGGCCAAATAAATAATAATTGAATATTTACTGAACTCTTCACATATATAGTCTCTGTAACAGAGCTTATTCTGTTTTTAAACCTTGTAAACAATCCCAATATTTCCCATTTTTCCTATGAGGAAGCAAGTTCTGAATACTTTAATAATATGTAAAAGTTTCTTATTTAATTAAGTGGCATATATGTCAGCAACAAAGAGTCAAACACGACTGAGCAACTTTCACTTTCACACTTTCATATCAAAAACAAAAAATTATCTAACTCCAAAGCTTACCATGTTTCTCATGACTGATGGAGCTTTTGGACTCTCACATGCCCCCTAGAAAACACGTTTCTTCTATTTTGTAACAATAAAAAGAGAGCACAAATAGTACTCAGATTATAAAATGACATTAATATTACATACATGATTAAACTTTGAAAATAAAAAACTGAATGTTCATTTCTTTCTATATATTCTTGTAGGATTGTGTGAGCATTTGCTACAGAATTCCAGAAAGACATCTACTTCTGCTTCACTGACTATGCTAAAGCCTTTGTTTGGGTCACAACAAACTGTGGAAAATTCTTAAAGAGATGGGAATACCAGACTGCATTACCTGCCTCCTGAGAAATCTGTATGCAGGCCAAGAAGCAACAGTTAGAACCAGACATGGAACAATGGACTGGCTGCAGATTGAGAAAGGAGTATGTCAAAGCTGTATATTGTCACTCTGCTTATTTTACTTATATGCAGAGTACATCATGTGAAATGCTGAGATGGTTGAAGCACAAGCTGGAATCAAGATTGTCGTGAGAAATATCAATAACCTCTGATATGCAGATGACACCACCTTTAAGGCAGAAAGCAAAGAGGAACTAAAAAGCCTCTTCATGAAGGTAAAAGAGGAGAGAAAAAGCTTGCTTAAAACTCAACATTCAAAAAACTAAGATCATGGCATCTGGTCCCATCAGTTCATGGCAAATAGATGGGGAAACAGTGTAAGACTTTATTTTCTTGGGCTCCAAAATCACTGCAGATGGTAACTGCAGCCATAAAATTTAAAAAAACAAAAACAAAAAAACTTGCTCCTTGGGAAAAAGCTATGACCAACCTAGAGAGCAAATTAAAAAACAGAGACATTGCTTTGCTGACAAAGGTCCACATGGTCAAAACTATGGTTTTTCCAATGGTCATGTATGGTTGTGAGAGTTGGACTATAAAGAAAGCTGAGCACCGAAGAATCAGTGCTTTTGAACTGTGGTGTTGGAGAAGACTCTTGAGAGTCCCTTGGACTGCAAGGAGATCCAACCAGTCAATTGTTTGTGCAAGCTCCGGGAGTTGGTGTTGGACAGAGAAGCCTGGTGTGCTGCAGTCCGTGGGTTCTCAAAGAGTTGGACACAACTGAACAGCTGAACTGAGCTAATATACCATATAATGTTACTCAGCCTTAAAAAGAAAGAAATCCTGTCATTTGGGACATGATGAACCTGGAAGGCATAGTGCTAAGTGAAATAAGCCAGATGAAGACAAACACTGCATAGTGAATGTGTGGAGTCTAAAAATTTTTTTAAAAGTCAAATTCATAGAAGTGTAGAGTAGGAAAGTGGTTGCCTAGGGCTCTGGAGTGGGGGAAATCTGAAGAAGTCAATAAAAGTGTACAAACTTTAAGTTATATAATAATTACGACCTGAGGATCTAATGTTTAACATGATAACTATAGTTGATAACACTGTTGTATAATTGAAATTTGTGAAGAGAGTAGAAAAGTGTTCTCACTGATAAAAGGAAGAAATAATGTTTTAGAAATATAACTCTCTTTCACACACACACACAGTTTTGCCATTTTATAGGAAAAGAGGAGACATAATGAGACCATAAACATGGAGTTCACTTGTCTTCTTTATTCTATAACCCAGAAGCAACTGGTTAATTCCACTAATTTTATAGGGAAATGGGCTTTTGAATGCTCAACCAAAGTGTCAGGCCAGGAAAAAAAAAAACCCGGGAACCTGGAGCAGTGTCTGTTGGTGTGTGGTACCTGTTGTGAAGCCAAAGCTGTTTTGCTAAATAAAAGGGCCCTGGAATCAAGGTCTGCAGTAGGATGGAACCATGTGTCCTAGTGACTTACTCATAGAATTTGTGCTTCTAATCCATTCATCCTTAGAATCTTCTGGAATTGAGCTCCAGATACTAAAGGGGGAAATGTTTCCTCTAGGGAATACAAAAAGATTCCTCCTGAATTGGACATTGACTACCATCTGCTTTGTGGAATCTTCAATATACTCACAAAAAAATAACCACTAGACTAGATGACAAGGATGGCTAGAAAACCTAACTGACCATATTAGCAAGACAAATCAGTATGCAATGGGGACCAGGAGAAATGTGTCGGAATAAAGAGGGCTCTGCTGGCATTGCTTGCTGATTCCATGCCTGGTAAAAACTGTGAACAGATAATGGGAGCAACCACAGCATCATAAGGGCCAATTAAATAAGGCCCAGACTCCTTATGTACAAAGATCTGGACCATCTTGCTAGACATCTTAAAGTAAAGATCATGAATAAATAAAATGATTTTCCAAGATCAGCTGCAGCAAAGATGATTCCACTTCAGTTTGATTGATTGTTTTGCTAACTAACCTTCTTTAAAGTCTTCTGGGTGGACTTCCTTGGTAGTCAGTGGTTAAGACTCCATGCTTCCACTGCAGAGGACGTTGGTTTGATTCCTGGTCAGGGAACTAAGATCCCACATGCCACATGGTGTGACCTAAAAAATAAAGTATTTTTTCAGGTGACATCAAATGGCCACTCTTTTGAAGAACTGTACTTACATTTCTCCTCTCCAAGAAGAAAGAATATTCTGTTTTCATAAGTGAGTGTGAACTTACTGGAAAGACTCGGGGTATATACTACATCACATCCAGTTTCTGCGAGTCTTCAGAACTTAGACCTGCCTGCTCCCAAGATCTTGGCTTCCCATCTAGAGCTCCCCAACAAAGGAATGATGCAACATCAAGTAACAAACAGAGGCAAATTTCTATTTCTGTCATACCATCCAACAATTTCATACCTGAATATTTACCTACAGGAAATGAAAACACAGAACAGATAGGGGGGTAGTGGGAGGGAGGTCCAAGAGGGAGGGGATGGATGCATACATGTAGCTGATTCACTTCATTGTGCAGCAGAAACTAACACAATATTGTAAAGCAACTATACCCAAATACAAAAGATGCATGCATCCCAGTGCTTATAGCATAGCAGTGTTATTTACAATAGGCAAGATACAGAAGAAACCTAAGTGTTCATTGACAGATGAATGGGTAAAGAAGATATGTATGTATGTGCAAATATGTATATATGGCTTCCCAGATGGTGCTAGTAGTAAAGAACTGATCTGCCAGTGCAAGAGATGTAAAAGGTGTGAGTTCAGTTCCTGGGTCAGGAAGATCCCCTGGAGGAGGGCATGGCAACCCACTCCAGTATTCTTGCCTGAAGAATCCTGTGGACAGAGGAGCCTGGTGGGCTACAGTCCATGGGATTGCAAAGAGTCAGACACAACTGAAGCAAGTTAGCACACGTGCTTCAGTTAGTAAAAAGCTAACTCAGCCTTTAAAAAGGCTGAAATTGTGTCATATGTGACAATATGGATGGCCCTGGAGTGTATTACGATAAGTGAAATAAGTAGGACAGAGAAAGACAAGTGCTATATGTTTTCACGTGTGTGTGGAATCAGAAAAACCAAACAGATGACTCACAGATACAGAAAACAAAATATTAATTATACAGAGGAGAGAGATGGGAGAAGAGTGAAATTGATGAAGCGGATTCAGGGATATAACCTGCCAATTATAAGATAAATAAGCCCCAAAGATGTCATGTACAGCACAGGGAATATAGTCAATATTCTATAATAATTGCAGAGAGTATAATCTCTAAAAAATTTGAATCACTACATTATGCATCTGAAACCAATATAATATTGTAAGTCAGTTATGCTTCCATTAGAAAAAAAGGTTTATCTCAGCCTTCCCCACGGACATGGATTAATGCTCAGCAACACCTCTATTACAATATTCTTAGTGGAAGCCCCAATAATTCCAGTATCCCAAACTCACGGTAGCTCTATCGTCTCAGCAACTGCCTAAGATAACCAAGTAATACAACCTAGAAGTGGAGAAAGCTCAAACCCTATAGAAAAATTGTTGACCCCTGAGACACAAGAGACAAGAAGAGACCTGCAGACCAACTGGTCAACCGTGGTCTCCATCCTTGTGGCAGTGCATTGAATTATGTGACTGATTAACTACCTAGGTGTTCCTGTAAGGATGTGACCAGTTTGATAAAACACAATCTGATTTTGGCTTTCACTCCAACTCTGCCTAATCTTTCTACCATTCTCCTCCCATACCTCCCTGGATTATAACCCCGCAGTAAAGCATTAACAAATAAACATAGTCGTCTATTTTCTAGAGAACCTGGGCTTAGAAACCCTGCTCAACAAGTCCTCTGACATCTATCACTAAATCCTGTTACCAGCAGAGGTAGCTGCTGAACTTCAATTAATGGATTTATGAAAATATTTTACCTGTGTTTGTTTCTTAAAGAACACTGAGATCTACCTAAGGATGAAAATCATGAAGAGTCTCTAAATTCCTTTTTAAAGAGTCTAATTGAACTTGCTTTTCAGCGAAAGAAAAAAATTTAGTTTCAAACAGTATAAAGTTTTGTGTAGACCCATGAGTGGTTGGCATACATGTTTGCTAAAGAGTAAAACATCAATAGGTGAAAAGAGGAAGAAAAGTACATTGGTGTCAACATAATGCCACAGTAAAACATTATTCCATTAAGCCTCATGTATATGAGAACAATAGACTCTTGTTGTGAAATATTTATACAACATATGGGAAAAGTGAAACTTAAGGAGCAAAGTATATACTTTTGAAAAGTTTTGACAGAACAGTGTCAGATACAGAAAGCGAGAAAGATAGAGAAGGAAATACATAGCCTAATGAGGCACATCAAAAAAGTTAGAACAGATTTTTATAAATAATATATAAAACTTATTTAATAATTCATTAGCTGCTTTTTTTCCCTCACACCTAGTTTTCTAGATCCTCATTTTCTCCCCATAGAGTTGATAAATTTGGTGATTTGAATATAAAAACTGTCCTGCCAAGCAACGGATTTGCTTTGTAATCACTATTCTCGCATTTATTCTTATTAATATTTAAAATAAAAATATTCATTCTTATGAAAAGTAAACTGTTTTTAGTATTAATGGAAGCCATTTTAACATGCATGTATAAAGATCACAGGACTTTGACATATATGTTACTTTATAAGCCATCATTTAGTTTTTAGGAAAAACATGAAGCCAAGAGAGTTTGACTTGCTCAAAAACACAACCACACGGCAAATCTACTCATAAGTTCCATTTGACAGGCTGCGGTTTAGCCATCATTTTACCTTTCATACTTTTCCCAGGCTGGTCACTCAGTCCTGAAGCTGTTACTTGTTATCAGTTCTATATATAAAGACACTGAACTCTTCTTCAAAAAATCAACATCTTGTACTACAATAGAAACTCCAAACATCAATCATGGTACCAGCTTCTCCTTGCCCTGCAGAAGCTATCAATCTTGTTAACTGCAGGTAATTACATTAGGAGAAACAATGTCATATAGCACAAGAATTATTAAGAAGCAACATCTTTAGTGTAACAATGTTTTGTAGAAATAATTTAAATTAATATTTTTAAAAGAAAGTATGACTGTACTTTTTAAAAGAATACTACTACTAGCAAAATAATTGGCAATATACTTTTTGACTCTCAATCAGCATCAACTATAGACGTTGAGATTGTAAATGTAATTTTTTCTAGGTGTTTATTCATTAATACCTCAAATATTTACTTACTAAATGCTAGGAATTAAGTTTGCTGCTGCAGGTTTCTTACATTCACTCAACAGACACTGATAGGATGGTATCAGGAGATAACCATTACAAAAGAACCAGAAGGAACAGCAGTTTTCATAACTGTTATAAACTTGGGACTGTGATTTAACACATTCCAAGAAAAAGATATCATTTTTTGGTAGTGTTTCCAAGCACAGTTTGGACAATTTTACTTAGCAGCCAGGAGTCAGTCTACTGGCACAAGTTTTAAGAGGTAAACAGTCCCAAATGCACCATTAAAGCAATATGTAAGGCAACTAGGTACAAGGTCTCAATGGCCAAAACAGGGGCCTCGTCTACGGATTGTTTAGCATTTGTCCTGTGGTCCACCGACTGATCTCAACTGCTTTTAAGACTTATGTCTGCTCAAGGTATACTATTAAGTGAGAATCATTAGGAGAGGTAATTCACTGTCTCTCAAAAAATTGGAGATTATGAAGGAAAATATGATCAGGCTAAATAAGCGTTTTTGTTTCTTAACATCCTAAATATTTTTGCCTAGTAGTGACTTAAAAGAAAAACAAGAGATTTTACTCTGATGGGATTTACATCTGTTAAAGTATATCTATTTACTTTGGGTTTTATTGAAGAGGATTGAGATTGAAGCATTTGATAGTTTAACATAATTTGTTTTGGCTCAAATGTTAAAGAATCCACCTTTAAGTGCAAGAGACACAGGAGACGAGGCTTTGTTTCCCTGGAGGAGGAAATGGCCACCACTCCAGTATTCTTGCCTGGAAAATCCCATGGACAGAGGAGCCTGGCCTGCTACAGTCCATGGGGTCGCTAAGAGTCAGACAGGACAGGGCATGCATGCATGCAGGCATCTAGGAATATTTGACGAGCTCTTGTTCATGCCTTCAGGCCAGGACTGCAATTCTCCTACTTGCTCAACTTCTGGAAAGCCCCATTAATCTAAAAAGAAAGGATACAAATGTAGTTACCAAACAGAGACTCACAGATTCAGAGAATGAGCTGATAGGTGACTGAGGGTAGGAGGTGGGGAGGGCAGGAGGGAAGGATGGGGAGAAGGGATAGTTAGGGAGTTTGTGATGGACACACACATACTGTTATATTTAAAATGACTCACCAAGAGGAACCTGTCAGGAAGCATTTAATAAGAGGCTTCCTGTGTGCTGTTTTGGATCTGTCAGGAACCCTCTGGCCCTTATTGATTCCTGAATATTCAGGAATTAAGAGGAGAGGCAGCCTTTCCCGGGGCTGAGGAATCCAGGCATTTCTCATTACAGTGAAAAGTACCCTCTTCCTTCTTATGAAAAGGTGATTGTTTGCAACTCTCTCTTTAATAGGGATCGTCTTCTGTTTTGTAAGTCTGGAATTTTAATCTTTATCTTTGCTGAGAATAACTACAGTATATATGCCCAGGCCATGTTGATTAAAACACCTTTGCTCCATCAGAGCTTTGGTCCCCGTGTCTTTCTTTCTCTCTCTCTCTTTCTATTCTTTCTGTCTTTCTCTCTCTCTCTCTATTTCTGGCTAATTCCTTGGAGTGCGGAGGCCCGCTGAGCTCACTTTCTTGCCCGGGCTTCTAAGACCCAATTGAGAAGGCGCACTGTGCCTTCACCCACTCGAGAGGGTGCCCGGTGCCCACGTGCAGCAGCGCGAGCCCTAAGAACAGGACTCTTGGCTTTCTGCGTAAACCAGGGGATAGCAGCCTCTTTCTCTCTCTTACTTTCTTATGGTCGACTCTGGACCACCAGGTTCCGGTCATTAAAGGACCGACAAGTGGCGCCCAGAACAGGGACTTGGTACACGTGGCAGATTCAGACGGAGTGACCCCCCAGGGCCTATTGAGGCCACTAAGTATTAAGACACTGGTCAATCGGCTGGAAAGCCCCCTCACTTTTCTACTTTACTTCAGCTCTTATTTAAAGTTCAGGGGATTTCGGTTTCATGCTAGAGAATAGAGGCTTGCCTTCAGACAGTGGTTCAATGTAACCCTTGGTTACCTAATGAAGGTAGTTCCAATAGATTTCTGGCCCCTATGGGCTCTCATTGAAACTGTGATTCTGCCATTTCAAGGTAATTCTAGCCCTCCTGATATTCGGCAACAGGCAGAACACTTATTACATGAATATAAATTAGACGATGATACCTTACAAAAGGCCCAATTAGAACAACAAAAGATACTTCAAGATTTTCCTACCAACCCTGCCCTGGTTGCTCCAAGCGCTCCTCCCCTGCCGGAGGGCACATATCCCAAAGTCTCTCCTTCGGTAAAACCTAGTTATTCTGACAACGACTCCCTTAAGACACCTTTTAACATTAAAACTGACAACACCTTTCTGAATAGTAATGATCTACCCCCTTCACAACAGAGGCTGTCTAAATTGCTGGCTTTGCAATCACGTCTCTAAAGCCGATGGTTTTTCTGCGTTTCCAGTTTTAAGAAATGCTGACGCTCAAGGGCAGATAATACCTCAATATGAAGGTATTAATTTTTTTCACATGCAACAAATGAAAAAGGCTGTAACTATGTATGGCCCACACTAGCCTTTTACTAGAGAGATCCTAAATGCTCTGGCATCTTCTATTGGAAATGTTATTCCCTATGATTGGTGAATTTTAATAAAAGCTCTCCTTAAACCAGGAGAATATCTTCAATGGACAATGTGGTTTCAAGGTATAGCCAGAGATCATGCTAACAGAAATGCTTGAGCTGGCGCTCCCCCAAATCAAATTACATTTGAGATGATAACTGGCACCAGACAATTTGACGCTATAGAAGCTCAAATACGATGCCCTTCTTTGCTGTGTGAACAATGTGAACAATTAAAAACAGTGGCCCTTGAAGCTTGGGATCGAATTATTCCTCAAGGGGAGCCTACAGGTAGCTACACTAAAATATTGCAGGGACCTAATGAAAAGTATGCTGATTTCTTAGCTAGATTAGAAATTACTATATCCCGTACAGTAATTGGAGAAGAAGCTAAAAGGCAACTAGAAAAATTACTTGCTTATGAAAATGCAAATCAGGAGTGTCAACGGGCTATAGCCCCAATTCGTGAGACAGGGACTATTTTTCATTATTTAAAGGCTTGTCGCAATATAAGATCAGAAAGTCAAAAGATGCAAATGCTAGCTAAAACAAGAAAAGAAAATACCTTAAGAATGGGAAATGAAGGATGCTTTACATGTAGAGATAAGAACCATTTAAAAAAAGACTACCCTAAAAAAGTCAAAAACAAAAACAAAAACCTCCACCATAAACTCCTAGCTCTATTAAAACAGACACTGGCCCTGCCTATATTTCTAGATACTTTTTTTTTTTTACCATCTTTTTTCCTATTAAACATATTACAGGTATACTTTATAATCCACAGACACAAGACATAGTCAAGCAAACACATCACACACTAAAGTTATAAATAAAAAAATTAAAGAAGGGGGAATACACAGGTACACTACTGTCTTCCTTATCTAAAGCAGACTTTACTAGATTCCAACATAAGATATTTTCTAAACTCATAATTATTGTTAATACAAGTTTATTTGTTTTAAATTTTTTAAACCTACCACAGAGAAATATTTTAACAAGAGCAAGAAGACATTTCGAGGAATTGAAGGACACTTCTCTTCCTCTGCCCATCTGGGACTAAGACAGGTTCAGTAAACAATAGAAATTTGAGAAATTAATCTTACGGGGAAAGGGATATGCTTGTATTTCCCCAGGTGGATCCAACAAACTTTCTTCAGAAAATTTGACCCAAGGGGGCCCCTGACATTCAAAATGGAGACGAAACAACAAGAACCCCGGGAGGAAGAAACTCTAATACGGTCCATGGCGGCTCTAAAGATCTCCAGAAATCACCACCCTTAGAGACATCAACCCTATGACCTCCCGTCTTGGGGACAGATAAAAACCCTCACTAATAAAGTTAAAAATCTGATTTCTCAACAGGAAATGCCTCAGAGTCCTGAAAACCTTCCCATCACTATGCAGACCTGTGCGACCCCCGCTTGAACCAGATTAACTAATTTATTTACCCAACCCCCCTTTATTACAGGTCATAAAATGGACAGAGAAAAGACCCATCATATCAACCAATGACTCCATCCATTCGCCCCCTCCCTGAAACCCTCACACCCTGGGGAGGAGGGAAAACTAATTAACATTTCATTAGGTTATGAAGTCCTTCCTTTGTGTATGGGCCCAGCAAAATTATGCATAAACGTCGGCCGACAAACTTGGGCTTTAGGCCTGCCTCCAAAAGACTTGCGGACATTGCTGCCCTTTTTCTGTCTGTGAACCACGTTTACTACTGAAACTTTAGGGAAAGAGTTAGGGAAAGAACAAAAAAAGATTATGTAAAAGGTTACTAACACTACGTTGAAACATTACCATGACAAAGGACTTCTTGGCCCGCTTGACAGTGGAATGACACCCTCCTCCTCCTCAAATCATCCTCAATAAACAAATTGGGCCTGAACTATAGACATATGTAAAACATAAAAACGTGCTGCTAACACCAGAGAACTTGGGACTCGGACTGGGACTGGACATTTCACAGGGACCAGTTGTGGTCATAGTAACTATTTCTTTTGCTATAATCAGTCATATTTTATACAGGCCTGTGTCCCACTTATAATTTAATCTGTAAATTGTATTAATTGACAATTTTGTGTTACTCCTGTTCAATTCAATCATAGTACCTACAGCTGGGAACAAATCAAATTTCATTCACATGATGATGCCTCTCTGAATGTACAATTACTGCAAAAGGAAATCTTTAAAACTTTTTCTAAACGTCTGCCCTCCTCCACTAATTTGGAAACTTTAGCTAAACAAATTATCCGGGATAGACCCACAAGGATGGTTTCAAAGTATTACCCACAGCATCGGGTCTAGAACTGTAACTTTGGTGATTGTCTTGATAATTGCATTTGTTGTTTATCGTCGCCTTTCTCTAAGGTTGGTTAATACTAACTAAACTCATTTGGTCAGGACCTTTTTTTTAAACAAATATAATAAAATAGGGGGAATTGTCAGGAAGCATTTAACAAGAGGCTTCCTGTGTGCTGTTTTGCATCTGTCAGGAACCCTCTGGCCCTTATTGATTCCTGAATATTCAGGAATTAAGAGGAGAGGCAGCCTTTCCCGGGGCTGAAGAATCCAGGCATTTCTCATTACAGTGCAAAGTACCCTCTTCCTTCTTATGAAAAGGTGATTGTTTGCAACTCTCTCTTTAATAGGGATCGTCTTCTGTTTTGTAAGTCTGGAATTTTAATCTTTATCTTTGCTGAGAATAACTACAGTATATATGCCCAGGCCATGTTGATTAAAACACCTTTGCTCCATCAGAGCTTTGGCCCCCGTGTCTGTCTGTCTGTCTGTCTTTCTTTCTATTCTTTCTGTCTTTCTCTCTCTCTCTCTCTCTGTTTCTGGCTGATTCCTTGGAGTGCGGAGGCCCGCTGAGCTCACTTTCTTGCCCGGGCTTCAAAGACCCTCTTGAGAAGGCGCACTGCGCCTTCACCCACTTGAGAGGGTGCCCGGTGCCCACGTGCAGCAGCGCAAACCCTAAGAACAGGGCTCTATTGGCTTTCCGCGTAAACCAGGGGATATCAGCCTCTTTCTCTCTCTTACTTTCTTATGGTCGACTCCGGACCCCCAGGTTCCGGTCCATTAAAGGACCAACAGCGACCTACCGTATAGCACATGGAACTCCTCTCAATGTTATGTAGCAGCCTGGATTGGACAGGAGTTTAGGGGAGAATGGATACATGAATATCTATGGCTGAGACCCTTCACTGTTCATCTGAAACTATCACAACATTGTTAATTGGCTATCCTACCATACAAAATGAAACGTTAAAAAAAAAAAAAAAAGCCTGGAAAATTCAAGAACTTTAAGCACTGACTCTTGGAATTCTCAAGCTATTTTAGCTTCTGCATATCTAAGTAGCTCTTATTCTTAACTTTGGAGACCATTTGATTATGTTATTTAATCAAATTTACTTTCACTCTTTTATGTTGCTCTCATTAGTTTGCAACTTTCAGTATTTTATAATTTAATTGATTTACCAGATTTATTTTTCTTCTTTGGAATTAATATTTTAAAATTATACTTGTTTAAGGAATTACACTGGTTCTTGCTTTTATATTTTTGTGGTATTAGAATCATACTGAGTCATGATCAACTAGATTTCTCAACTATTTTATCTCATTTTTAGCATTTGTGTTTGGTATCTTTATTATTTGGATTACATTTAATGCATTTTGATTTCTTAGTTTGGTTACGTTTTTGTTCTGAGTTTGTCTTATGTTAAATAATAACTACATCTCATATTTAAAAGAAATAAAGCAGTAAACAAAAGACCAGGTAAAAAGATCAAACAAGCAAATAAGCAAAGCAAAATCATAAACAATTTTAAACTACTATAGTTTTTGACTTTTTAATTCTTAGTGAAAAATGGAAACACTACTAAAATGTATGCAGACACATACACAAAATATATGGTTGCCTAAATACTGACAATCAGAACTCTCAAGGAGGGACAGTAAGCTATGGCCAAGCCAGTTTCCATTTTCACTGATATCTCAATTGTTAATTCTTGTATCACCTCAGTTCCTGCCAAAATCTTGAAATTGCTTTCCAACTTCTCCCTGAATCAATGTCCTACCACTGGAATACTACAGCCAATGACATATTTGCTCAAAACTTTTAATTACATGGATTTTCAAAATTAAAAGTTATTGCACTCTCTTTAAACAAAAAAGAGGGGAAAAAAATCAAAAGATATAAAAATCCTTGATTTTCTCCCACAATATCCTATTAATCCTCAGTAAAAATTTGAACTCTTCCTTAATTAGAGCCTGTTCAATGAAGTAATAATCAGACCCAAGGAAAACTGAAGTTTCCCATCTGTCAAAAGCACACTGCTTAGTTGTAGAAATGCAGTTGGTTTAAGAAATAATATTGGCAATTTTTTTCCAGCACAATTCCACCTATTCAGAATGAGGCATCATTTCTCAAGGAAATAATAAGCTTTATTACTTTGGTTATATTTTTGATTCTATTTTATTTCTGGAAAATTAGATATTTTGATGTGGTTTTGCATAGCTTAAGGTAAACAAAGATAAAACAAGTTAAACAATACGTTTTTCTACCTAACTGCTCTGATATATTTTAAATTCAGTCAAGTTTTTTTTAAGAAATTTAAATATAAAGATTATCCATGCAAAAGAGTTGCAATTAACTACTTTAACTCAGTCAATTCACAAGTTAAATATATATATATATATATATATATATATATATATATATATATATATTCTACACTGTGCATAAAACTGCTACTGAAAGTTCCTAGGTTAAATTTTGTTGCAACTAGATTCAAGAACAAGAGAGAAAAGGGGATTATTGTGCAATGAGCTAAAGGAATACATTGTTTTAATTCATCCAACATGATTTAAAATGGGTGGGAAAATATTTTTGTCAATAACAATGAAGATGCCCAACAGAAATTGATTAATTCCAAAGGTAGAATAATTCAAAACCCAATATTTTTTTAGTACTTCCTTAAATATATATCTCAAATTGATGCTTCAAATTTTTCATAAGAAAATTATTAAATGTTACTCTCCTTAAGTAAGTTCTTAAAGTAAATTTTCCTGTATTACCACAATTGTTATAGATTTTTATATAAGTTAATGATTAACATGGGGCACATTTTGACTACAGAGTAAAGAACTGGGCAAAGATTATACTACAAGACAACCAGCCAAAGTTTGCTTTTGAGCCCAATCAACTCAATTATTTGTTATTGTTGACACAGAACAAATAAACCCTCAGACTTTTCTCCAGTAAAGACAGATCTGTTCAGGAACAGCACCAAATTGAAATTCAGTATCTGCAAGCATGTCAAGCCATGAGCAAGTCCCCCCAAGGCAATGGAAGGAGAACAACTTTTATAGAGAAGAAAACAAGTTGGGAGGGCTAGAGTTAAAAAAAAGAAAAAAGAATCCAAGATGGTTTCTGTTCATTAATTTTTCACCTTATAAAACAACAAGAGCAAGTAAGAACAGTAAGTAATAATACTCTTTAGATGTATATGAGTCATCATAATACATAATTGCTAGATAAATGAAAAACCAGAAATACATATCCTATTCTCAAAAGAAAGGACATGAAATGAGGTTCAATTTCATGACAATTCACATTTGGGAATGAGCACCCTAGGATCTAAAGCAGCTATTATAAATACACTCGAAGAAATAAAGAAAATTATTCTTGAGCAAATTAAAATATAGGAAATCAAAGCAGAGAAATGCATATTTTAAAAACCCAATGGGAATCTCAAAAGGAATATATATAATATTTAAAACAAAAAATATCACTGGGACAAAACAGGAAAGTCAAAGATAGATCCATATAGATTACCCAATTTGAAGAAAAGGGAAAAGAAAATACTGAAAAACTATACAGCATATCGAAATGTCTTCAGTATTTGTAATTAGTCTCCTGGAAGCAGAGAGAATGAGAATAGGATAGAAAAATACTTTTTTAGTGTGTGAAAACAACAAATTTGGTGAAAAACATAAACTTATAGATTCAACAAGTGAAGTAAGCCCCTAGGTCAGTAACCTCCAAGAAGGATGGAATGAAGAAACCCATGTCTATCTCGTTACACTCACACTGCTAAAAATAAAAGATAAAGATAACTTATTGAAAGCACCCAGAGAAAATAGCATGTTACATAAAGGGAGTAGCAATTTTAAATCCCTAACCTTGCATCAGAAACTCTGGAGCCCGCAATACAGGTGGTGCTAGTGGTAAAGAACCTGCCTGCCAATGCAGGAGACTCAAGAGATGTGGGTTAGATCCTTGGGTCAGGAAGATCCCCTGGAGAAGGAAGTGGCAACCCTCTCCACTATTCTTGCCTGGAGAATCCTGTGGACAGAGGAGCCTGGCGGGCTACAGTCCTTGTGGTTGCAAAGAGTCAGACACAACTGAACACACACACACACACACACACACATTAGAACACTCCATTTTAGAAACTCTGGAGCCTGCAACACAGTAGAAAAACATCTGTAAAATATTAAAAGATTGCATTTGCGAGCTGTGAGCTATGCTGGGATTTATGACCTCTGGAAGTGAGGATTTCGATCCTGAGTCAGACGAGGCTTGATCACCTGAAGCTTTTGTGTAATAAAGTTTTATTAAAGTATAAATGGCTAGAGGAAGCTTCTGACATAGACATCAGAAGGGGGAAGAAAGTGTCCCCCTTGCTAGTCTTTAGCAAGGAGTTATATATCTGTTAAAGAATCATCTCAAAGCTGAGAGAGCTGCATTAGTCTCCTCTCCCACAACATGCATTTTGAGATAGCTTTGGCACAAGCTTCCCAGGCCATGAAACGGTGGACACGAATCTTAAAGAATGGCAGACTTCCAAGCAAATACATAGTTTCATTAACATAACTTAAGAGAACATTTCCATGAGTAAGAAATAGTGGTTTGTAGAGCCATTTTTGGTTCACAGTTTGCCCATGACTTGAAGAAAGGCAGATTCCAAGGTAAAGGCATAGTTCATTAACGTAGCTTAAGAAAACCTTTCCATAAGAAAAATGCATTCGCTAGCTCAACGTTTGAGAAAAGTTAAGTTCAGGCAGAACCAGGTGTTGTCACTTCAACACAGAATTTAAAAGAAACCTCCTTTTAATTTTGTACAGAGAAGGAAAAAACAAGCAAACGTCTGCCACTTGCAGTGTTTCTTCCTGTCGCTTGAGAGGAAAAAAAAGAAAAATGTCTGCCACTTACAGTCTATTTCCTCCACCTGGGGACCCCTAGTCTTCCTACCCATTACCCTTTCACTATATAAAGAAAAAAAAAAATCCTGTCAACCAAGCATTCTGGTTTATCTTGTGGTCTATGAGGGCATGGCAAATCACTCCAGTATTCTTGCCTGGAGAATCCCCATGGACAGCAGAGCCTGGGGGGTTACAGTCCATAGGATTGCCACTGAAGCAACTTAGAACACACACACACACACACACACACACACGCACACACACACACACACACACACACACACACACACGAGCTCGGATAGTGTGGGGCTTTCTTGACTCATTTGTGTTACTTATGCAAATTTATGTATGTGTATTAATTATATATCCATGGCATTAAATAATGCTTCATGAGAAAACCTCTGCCTTTAAAAACCTTAACATTTAAGTGAGGGGGCTTGGAGCATATAGTAACTTAAACGATTGAATGCCCAGGACAGAGAGATTTTCATTGGAACTAATCCATTCCAAAGAAGAAAGAACCAGGAAAAAAGGTGTCTGGCATAGAGGGAAGCTAAATGTATCCTTGGAGAACACTTCTAACAAGCTGAAGCAGGCACAGAACATACACAGTTCACAGACATAACACAAGTTATGAGATATCTGGAGAGAAAGAGGACCCAGCTCCAACTCTGAGAGAGAGAATGAGATAGAAAGGATTGAGCAGGCTATATATGAAGTGGGTGGTGGGGGAAAGAACAGGAAGTATTTAGGGGAAAGAGAGAGAGCTAGGTAGAGAGAAAGAGTTGCCTTTTGTATTAAATTTTATTGTATTTTTAGTTTAAAAAGATTCGTTTGATCTGCTAGTGTCAACGTGTTTTGACAAGCTTTCTTACTTCTTCTGTTGAACTGGGGATTTAGCTTGCCCAGCACTTCAGCTCCAGCTTCTCCTTTCCCGCCTTGCCGACTCTGCCATGACCATTCTTTACATCAGGCAAGCCCACAGCCTGGCCCTGGACCTGGGTACAAGCTTAACCCTTCTCTTACTGTTAAGAAAGTTTTTCTTATCCCATAACCTCACCCTCCTATCGCATGACCTCAAGGAGAGAAATAGTCAAGTTATTGGATAGGACCTGATGAATGTCAAGTCAGTTATTATATAAAATTCAAAGAAAGACTATTGGTACCTCATATTTTAGTTGTATTAGGATTCTTCTTGTGGCTTCCCTTGTGGCTCAGCTGGTAAAGAATCCACCTGCAATGCAGGAGACCTGGGTTCGATCCCTGGGTTGGGAAGATCCCCTGGAGAAGGGAACGGCTACCCACTCCAGTATTCTGGCCTGGAGAATTCCAAGGGCTGTATAGTCCATGGGATTGCAAAGAGTCAGACACGACTGAGCAACTTTCACTTCAATGAATGTCAAGTCAGTTATTAAATAAAATTCAAAGAAAGACTATTGGTACCTCATATTTTAGTTGTATTGGGATTCTTCTAATTTCTGTTTAATTATATCTGGGTTTTCAATCATTTAAGAGTGAGATTTTTTGAAGAGTGGCATAATCAGATTTTACAAAAAGGTGAATCTAAGCTCTGGCGGCTACCTCAGGTGGTTTTGTGAGTAACGTGTGTGCATGCATGCTAAGTTGCATCAGTCCTATCTGACTCTTGGTGACCCCACGGACTGCAGCCCTCTAGGCTCCTCTGTCCATGGGATTCTCCAGGCAAGAATGCTGGAGTGGATGGCTGTGCCCTCCTCCAGGGGCTCTTCCCAATCCAGGGATCACACCCATGTCACTATGTCTTGTCTCCTGCACTGGCAGGCAGTTTCTTTAACCCTAGCATCACCTGGAATCTCCTTTTATGAGTGAGAGGAGCATTCAGTTTGTTACTTTGCCAGTATGCGTGCTTAGTATTTTATATATATTACCAGTGGAAGCAAATTACTTCACTAAACATTGAATTAAATTGCACCTGTCATTTTGGATAGGATTGGCAGGAGTCTGTAATAATGAAAACATATGTATATGTGTGTGTATACACATAACTCTAAATAAAATATATTTCTTTAATATATTTACATTAAACCCAGACTTTATAACAAAATTAGCAATTTTGGATAAAATCTAATGCTCTTGTCCAAAGTTTATACTATCATCTCATACATCTTGCTATATCAGCTTTTATATTTTCATCCATGTCTCTATACCCAGCTGCTTCCTTCCTATCAACATTCAAATATTTTTAGTCTCTGAAAAAATAAATAAAATGTGCCATAAATTAATCTCTCCATTCAAAAACAAACAACAATAATTTGTATATACTGTGTACCAAACACTGAGCTAACTTTAGGACAAAACAGCATTAAACATGAATAATATGATGCCTTAAGACTTTGTTGCCTAATAGGGAAAAATGAAATCAAACAAATATTTGTGAAACTAAGACACAATCTATTGAGACATATACCATGGTTACCCATGTTCCTTCCATATATAACTCTTATTTCCCCTTTGGTAACCAAATTTTTTTAAAGAAATGCCTTCAGCCACTGTCCCCAGTTCTTCTCCTTCATATCACTCCTCATCTGACTGTAATCGGACTCCTAGCAAACCATTCAGTTGGGACTGTTTCACCAAAGTCTTAAAAGATTTCTTGTCTCTAAATCTCACAGACCTAAATTAAATGATTGAGTCTAGAATGGGAGGATCAGGGAAGGTGTCCCAGATGATGTGAAAATCCTTCTAAATGCAAAAATTAAAATTGCCTACCAACTGTTAAACAAGATGAATTGAAAAAAAAAAAAAAAAAGTCATCAACTTAACCAAAGCAATAAAAGCTCTCAAAGTAAGAAAGGTAAATCCAAGACCTCTCAAGCTTCCAGAGAGAAAATGAAAATAACAACATACTCACAGAAGAATGAGAAGAAAACTGTCACCAAACTTCTGATCAGGGGGACAGTGCATTCACTTTTCTGAGGGACAATGATTTAAACTAGAATTTAATATTAACTATTACTTAGAAGGAGACAGAGGATCAGATGTTTGGCTGGCATCACCAATTCAATGGACATGAACTTGGGCAAACTCTGTGAGATGGTGAGGGATAGGGAAGCCTGGCGTGCTACAGTCCGTGGGTTGTGAAGAGTTGGGTGTGACTTGGCAACTGGACAACAACAAGATGTGAAGGTAGAATAAAAATATTATCAGGATTCAGAAATCTTTCCCAGTAATGAGTTTTTCTTTTTCAGAAGTTACTTGGCGATATAAGCCAGTAAAATGTAAGAACAAAATGGAACAAAACAAAAAATACATATGACTTAGGAAACAGTTAACAGAAACCAAGAAAGCTTTGAGGGAAATACCAAGATGTCTACATTCTTCTATTTATAGAAGGAAGAAGTCAAGATTTTTTAAATGGGGATGGGTAGATTTGGGAGTGTGTCTTCCAAGGCATAAAAAAGAAAAAAGTGCATTTTATAAAATAAAGATTCAGGGAAACATTTAAGTTATGGTAACGGCCCAAAACAGTAAGAAAAGGAGAAAACTGAAAACAATCAGGTAAAAGATATTTTGTTAAAAATGGCAGAATCATGGATGGAAGAAGCCTGAGTCACTGAATTGTCTGATCAAGTAGACCTAAGTTTGGATCTTATGCTTCTAAGAAGTAAACTATTATATAAGTTTCTAAGATTTGGATAGTATCTGTTATAGAAGCTAGTGTTTCCTTAGCACTTTGTTCTGTGTAATGCTTTTCAGCCTAAATTTCACCTTGTATGAAATTGCAACCCATTTCAATTTTTACCCATTGCTACTTTTTTGCTTCTCACTCTTTATTTTTGTCAATTCCTTTCTTGTCTCCTCTGCTTTTCCTTTCTCCTTTTCTTCCTCCTTCTACTTCTCATCCTTGTTTCCTCATTATTCAATTGTCTGCTTTAACTTTTAAGTCCCACTTTTAAAACTCACTTTTCTTTTGGATTTATCTACTGTGCACAACAAAAAATCGGGGGTTTTGAAAAGTAAAAAAATTTTAAACTCTTTATTTTAATAGATGATATAGACTATGTTTATTAATATAGCAATTCTGTTCTTCAGTTGGACACAACTGAGTGACTGAACTGGACTGATTCTGTTCTCATATATTTCTTCATAATTGAAACACTTTACTATGTGATGTGCTTTCGGCTTTACCACACTGATATTTTGGATGGTCTGCCTTTTCATTTTAGATTTACCTTTGTAGTGAAAACTTAATCCTCCATATATTTCTATTATCCTTTATAAGTAGTATCTATTATTTCCTTAGTAAAAACAATATTGAAATTAACACATCTCTTCTTTTTCCCCATCCTCTTATTTTTTTCTACTATGAAATTTTATACAGCAATATTTTCTTCTATTGTCTTTATCCTTGTATTACCAATGATTCTGTTAGAAATATGTTGTTACTTGATCTTTTTGCCTAGTCATCTAAAGTATTACCTGTCTATATTTGAAGATTTGTAATGATTACAATAATATATTTGTGTTGATAATTTTAACTTAAATCCCTCTCTTACATTTAAGGTGCCATTTAAGTATTTATATAAAAGGCATGCTTTATGTCCATATAAAATTATATTCAATATTAGTCTGTAATTTACTTTCTTCTTTTTTGGAGACTGCAACTCTCTTCTTGCAATTTGGTGGATCTCTTTGCCTTTCTTTTACCTCTTATTTTCTTCCTATAAGTTTTAATATTTTCTATATGCCATTTTGTCTTCTTCAATAGTCTTTTTTCTCTTTTCTATATTTCTGAGGTTTCTGAAATGTCTGCTCCCACAAATGCTTTTTTCTACTTTCTTCATTTTTAAAAAATTTTTTTTCTAAACTTTATCAGTTCACTTAGCACTTCCTACTACTGTAATATCATTTCTTTTCTACTTCTTACGTGGATTTCTGTTTCATGGATTTGTTTTATAAAAGTTGTCTATTTCCTTTTTATTGTGTTTACCTGGTCATAATTTTCATTTTCTCAAGGGCAACCTATCCAAGGTCCTAATAATAACTAATCATTCATATTTATTTCTTACATTATTTTTTATCTATACCATTCTACAACATTTTCTATTTCCTTACCTATGGATGACTAGGGTATTCCTGAAGCATGGTTTACAAGAGTTTTGGAGGAAGGACATAAAGGATGAAATCAAAGGGACGTTTCAGACTACCAGTTTGCTTAACCCAAAGGTGCTCTTTCTCTTAAGAGACTAAAGATATGCTGAAAAAAGGGTTTGTCGGGGTGATTTTATTACAGCCTTCCATCCTCAGCATCTCAAAGTCATATTGCGTTCTCGGGAGCACTTTATGCCAGCTCACTTCGGTTTTCACCTTGACGTCAGAAAACACAAGGCATAGGGTTTTTGCCCCATTATGAGTCCTTCGTTTTCAATCTGCTTTTTTGTGCTAGTACTACTGTTCAAGATAGGCTTCTCCTGGCCTTTCTCAATGCTAGGATTTCCTTGTTTAGCTTCTCAGCTTCATTTCCTCCCACATACTGTGCTTCATTTCAGCTTTCTTGGCAGCCTTTACCTTTCGTCCAAAACCTGGGGATTATATTGTCTCCTCATTCTGCTGAATATAGAACTGTGATAGACTTGTTTCTGAGCTATTTCCAGGAATAGATGGGACAGTGGTTGATTTATACAGTATGATTCTTACCAGAAATGCATCTCCATATATTGACAACTCATTTGAATCTTATTTATACTTTTCATTTGTAGAAATTGTTTTGAAATTTTCTAAAATGGAAGAAAAAGTTCAAACCCTCTTTTAAAATTTTTCCTGAAATTAATTGCCTCACAAATTTTTATTTGCTTACTTATTTTATTATGTACCTGTCACTAGTTCACTCTCAACTATTTTGTGTGTCTCTCTTCTCTTTATCTGGATATATAGATTTCATTTTTTTTTTTTTTTACATGAAATAATCCCTCTGGATCCCTCTATTTTTCTGCTCTCTTGCCATTTGTATTATCTCTAGGCCTATTTTTTTCTTTCTTCTTAGAATTTCCCTTCATTCTCACTCTTGGAATTCTCTGAGTTGTCTTCTTAATGGATTTACATGTATTTCTATTTATAAGTTACATGCACACTCCCCAGGAACTTTTAAAATTGTTTGATTTTACTTTGATTAGTACATTAACCAATGTAGCAGGCAGAATTCTAAGATGGTTCCCACAACTCCTGCCTATGGTATGCACTGTCTTTAAATTTCTCCCCTGTTGATATCCACTCTCACCACTTTTATTCAACATAATTTTGGAACTTCTAGCTACAGCAATCCAAACTGGAAAAGAAGAAGTTAAACTGTCACTGTTGGCAGATGACATGATGCTATACATAGAACATTGTAAGGATACTACCAGAAAACTACTAGAACTCACCAGTGAATTTGGTAAAGTTTCAGGTTACAAAATTAATACACAGAAGTGTGTTGCATTTCTATACACTAACAATGAAAGAGCCAGAAGAGAAACTCAATAAGCAATTCCATTTACCATTACATCAAAAAGAGTAAAATACCTAGCAATAAACCTGAGGAGACAAAAGACCTGCACTCCAAAATTTATAATATGCTGATGAAAGAAATTGAAAAAGACATAAACATATGTAAAGATGTACCATCTTTGTGGATTGGAAGAATCAATATTGTCAAAATGACTGTACTATTTAATGCAATCCCTATTAAATTACCAATGGCATTTTTCACAGAACCAGAACAAAAAAATCTCAAAATCTGTATAGAGACACAAAAGATCCTGAATAGCTAAAGCAATCATGAAAAAAAAAAGAAAGAAAGAAAGAAAGAAATGCAGCTGGAGAAATCAAGATCCCTGACTTCAGACTACACTAGAAAGCTACAGTCATTTTTTTTCTATCAAAAAAGTAGAAAGATAGCTCAATGGAACAGGATAGAAAACAGAAATAAGACCATGTACCTATAGTCAATCTATGACAAAGGAGACAAGACTAGGTACTGTTGGAAAGATAGTTTCTTCAACAAATGATGCTGGGAAAACCAGACAACCGTGTGTAAAAAAACAAATTACATCTTTCCTTAACTCCATATGCAAAAATAAGCTCAAAAGGGGTTAAATAACTAAATGTTAGACTACAGTATAAAACTCTTAGAGGAAAACATAGGCAGTACACTCTCTGACATAATCAATAGGCAGTACACTCTCTGACATAATCAGAGCAACATATTTTTCAATCCATTGCCCAGAATAATGGAAATAAAAGCAAAAATAAACAAATGGGACCTACTTAAACTCAAAAGCTCTTGCACAGCAAAAGAAACAAGAAACAAAACAGAAAAAAAGACAACCCACAGACTGGGAGAAAATATTTGCAAATGATGTGGTTGATAAGGGATTAGTCACAAAATTTACAAACAGCTTATGACACTTAATAGTATCAAAACAAACAACCCACTCAAATAATAGGCAGAAGACCTGAACAGACATTTCTATAAAAAGTACATACAGATGGCCAATAGGCACATGAGAAGATGTTCAAAATCATTAGCTATTAGAGAAATACAAATAAAAACTACAATAAAATATCACCTCACACTGGTCAGAATGGCTATCATCAAAAATCCACAAACAGCAAATGCAGGAGAGGGTGTGGAGAGAAGGGAACCCTCCTGCAATGTTGGAAGGAATATAAGTTGGTACAGTCACTGTGGAGAAATGCATAGATGTTCTTTAAAAAACTAAAACAGAGCTACGATATGGCCCTGCAATCCCACTAATGGGCATATATCCAGAGAAAAACATGGCCTGCAAAGGTACATGCATCCCGATGTTCATTGCAGCACTCCTTACAATAGCCAAGACATGGGAACAACCTAAATGTCCATCAACAGATGAATGGATAGAGATGTGGGATGTGTGTGTGTCTGTGTGTGTGTGTGTGTATATATATATATGTGTGTGTGTGTATATATATATATACATCCATATATATATATATAATGGAATATTTCTCAGCCTTGAAAAAGAATGGAATAAGGCCATTTGCAGCAAAATAGATGGACTCAGAGAGTGACATACTGAGTGAAGTGAGTCAGACAGAGGAGAAATGTCATATCACATCCTTTGTATGTGGACTGTAAAAGACTGTAAAAGAAACGATACAAATGAACTTACTTACAAAACAGAAAGGGACTCACAGACTTAGAAAACGAACTCCTGGTTGCCATGAGAGGAAGGGATAATTCAGAACTTTGGGAAGGTCATGTACACACTGCTATATTTAAAATGGATAACCAACAAAAACCCATTGTATAGCACATGGAACTCTGCTCAGTGTTATGTGTCAGCCTGGATGGGAGGGGGCTTTGGGGGAGAATGGATACATAAGTATGGTTGAGTACCTTCATTGTTCGCCTGAAACAATCACAATATTGTTAATTGGCTATACCCCAATATAAAATGTTTTAGGTGTTAAATAAATAAATATAAAAATGAAAAAAAAATTCTCCCCCCTTGAATGTGACAGAGGGCTGTGAACATTATGCGATATCACCCTATGTTTAGGTTATATTATACAGAAGAAATAGTTTTTCAGATGTCTTATGATTCCTATAATTGGTTTATAGCTGATCTAAAAGGATATTATCCTCTATGGAACTATTTAAGTGACCCTGTTAAAGAGGTCTGAGAGATTTGAAACGAGAGATTGACCTGATGGCCTTGAAAGAGGAACCTTCCTTGCTGTATATAGGCCTCAAGATAGATAACGGTGGGTGGCCACTAGGAGCAGAGAATAGTCTTTCGCTAAAAATCAGTAAGTGGGGACCTTGAAAGAGGACCCCGAACTTCAAATGAGATCACAATTCTGGTTGAGATTCCAGTATTCTTGCCTGGAAATCCCATGCACAGAGGAGCCTGACGGGCTACAGTCCATGGGGTTGCAAAAAGTTGGACACGACTGAGCACGCACTCATGCATTGATACTAAAACATTCTCTTATTGACGGACTAATATATTTCAAGTAGGACAGCACATGTATCATACATATTAATTTTGGGAAACTGGCAAAAGGACCAATAATAGCTTGCTGCCATCAGAAATAAACGTAATGGTAAAAATTATATTAATGTGTGAAAAATAAAAGTGAAACCGATGGGAAAGACAGATAAATGCTGAAATCTTTAAATGTAACAATGTGAGCAGGGATTTTGTTATTTTCCTCTCTTAAATTTTAAATTCCCATTTGGTTTCTGGCTTAGTTTGAAAAATAAAACCTTCTTACAAAGCTACCAAGTAAATTCCTTTGATATTTTTAGCTGAATCAAAACCAGGAAATATCTTTTTGTGGGAAAGTCTCCCAAAGAGTGTATGGATTTTTGATCAATTTCATAAACATAGAGACTCTGGAGGGTCTGGCTATCCCATTTTTGTGTATATACAAACTTAACGCAATGTTGGAAGAATGAAGTCCACCCATAATCACAGTGCTTATATCTACCAGTCACTAAAAACTGTCATTGAAAATTCATTTTTGATTTTGAAATTTTTAGGTAACAAGATGGATCATAAAATTTACTTTCCAAAATAATTGCCCTCCCAACAAAGTTTTCTAGAATAAATCTATTGTCCTTATTGTTAATAATGTAAAAATGTGGGTCACAGAAAAGCCAATACTTTTGGAAAATTTTTAGGAAATAATAATTTTGCCCAAACAAAAATAGATAAAATTCACTTAAGTTTAGTAAAGTAACATTTGTAAACAATTTATACATAGATATATCTTTTGAATACTTCTAGGAATACAATTCTGAATGTCATTGGTAAGATTAAGGTAGTTATGTGCTATATTGAAAAATCTGAATTGAACTAAGTTTTTTTTTTTTTTAAATCTCTTATCACAATAACCCAATTCTGCAGGCAAGCACACAAAGAGACACAAATAGAAAAAGTAGAACATACTTCTATTTTGCTAGTTGTGTCTTTATACTCAGTTTAAAACTGAATCTAAACCAAAAATTATGAGAACTAATAATTAATATAATTTAGGGTTTATAAATTATATTTTTAAAATTAGTCACACAGTAATTATATCTTTTCAGTAATTGATGTGGGATCAATAGATGGAATGGCACTGTACTTAAGAACAGAGAATATGGTAACTAAAGAGATTTCAATGAAAGTAATCTCTTGTTTTTATTTTGATGGCATGTGTGTCTAACTGGCCAGAAATTAAAATTTTATCTTATGAAAGCATTATCTTGTTTTCACTTAGATACCGATCAGTACTTCTTTTATTTTGTTTTTTTTCTTTTTTCCCTCCCATTTTTCCCTAAGGATTCTAAGGCATTAGCATGGAATTTGCAACAGTACCATAGAGACTGAGGAATTGCCTATGTGTAGAGCTACACAATTTGCATGAAACATGATACCAATTTTTGTTGACAACAAAATGAATACCACATATCAAAAAATACAAAAATTTATTTTTTATAAAAAATTTTAAGACTATCTAATTAAATTCATATTTTTCAGCTTAATTTTAATAATTTCACTTTAAAATTTGATGCACATTTAGTATACTTTGATTTTCAGCTTTAATAATCTTAGAAAAATTTTTGAAAAAATTTTTTGCATTTATTTTAATTTACATTTTTTATGAAGATCTATTCAAACTGCAAACATTTGAATAGAATTCTATTTTATTTTCAATCATCTAAATCACTCAGTGAATACAATTCACTGTCATGATAGTAATTAAAAATATAAAAGTATAGCCCAGAAAAGGAAAAAAATAAAAAAAGAGACAAGAAACAGAAACATTTTCTAGATGAGGCATAGTTTTCAAAGGAGGATAGTAGGATGTATCATTTTTAACAATTTGTTAGCTTGACTTATAACTTAAATACTTAGAAATATGGCACATGCACATCCATTTTTACCCTTTCCATAAGCCCTGAAAATGTTAGGGGTGGGACTTCCCAAATTCTTTGTGTCCGCAACCCAGCTTAACTTCCCCTTATAAATATCCTTTACTTCATTGATTTTCTATCTTGATGCAGGACACAACCTACTACCCAATGACTTAAACCAGAAGCCTGAATGTAGCTCTAATTTTTCACACCGAACATCTACCCATTAAGTTTGTATTTACTTTTTAGTACATTTACATAATGTCTTTAAAATTGTCCCTTCCTCAGATATCCTTCCTCTAGCCCCTACAAGCAGCCTCTCCCACTGTTTCATCCAGTGACAGCTTTCCTCTAATTTCTTCATTGTACTTATTAGTTTGGAATTATTATATGTATGTACTTATTTATCCATGATTAATCTTCATCCCTTCACTTAAAAATAAGCTTCAAGAAGGTTTATCTAGGTTATATTTGTGTTTAGGGAGCTTAGAATAGTATCTGGCACATGACAGCCACTCAATAAATAACCTATTAATGAATAATTTTTCTTTGTCCACATAGAATGTTGTCATTGGTTTTATTAATGCATTTAGAATATTTTTTCACTGACTGTTTAGAGAATCATTCTCTTAAATAATTGGATTTTCTTAGCTACAGTGGTGATTAACATTTCAACAAGCAAACTCAGGGTAGGTGCTGAAAGATGCCTGAATCCTGGAAGAATTCTCCCTTGTTTGACAATCCTCTGAACTTACTTTATTCTTGAAAACGCCATTCTTTTAATAACATATGATAATTATTTTTAATAGGCTTTCCTTTAATTATAAAAAATAATTTTTATTAATTATCAGAAAACAATTTAACTATAAATCTACAATAAAGATATTCTTTAGTGGCTCACTTGGTTCTGAAATTTATTTGGCCTGTATGATCAATTTTTTAAAATTTCTATATTCTAAACATTGGTGTTTCTTGACATTGATAAAACAAACATATGAGGTCAAAGAATGTGCAAGTTACTCATATTAAACACAACCTTGAAATGATATCTTGATTAATGTATGTGGCTGTAGACACATGTGCTGTTTTTCTCCAATTATATTCTTTGTCAGAAGTAAGGGTTTTCAACATTTCCCGTGGAATTCTATTATGTTTTTTCATTCTCTTTCCCATGGGGAGAATACATGACATTTTTTTTTCCTCAATTCCCTGCTTTGGCTGTATTATTTTAGTCTATGGAACAGATGGCTTTCAAATTATTGAGCTTGCTCTTGAGAAATGTCTTTAGAAATGCAAACTTAGTCAAGAAAACCTTTAAGCAATTTTTCATGTGGTTTTCATAGAGTTAGTCTATGGGACTTATTTTGAAAATGGATAACATTATTCATATCTAAGATAGTATAAATTCAACTTCATTTATATTTTTCTTAATGTGTAAAATACTTTAAAGGCAGCTAAAAGACTACAAATGGTAGATCAGTAAATACAAGCAAAACTTTAAAATGAATTTAAATTAACTCAAGAAAGCAGAAGAAAGCAACTGTTTTTAATTCTCATCAAGAAATCATTCAGTTTCTCTTAGTTTCTTAATAAATTCTTTGTTTTTAGAAATGATTTTTCCATACCCACATTTGAATTCTGAAGAAATAGTCCTGTGTCTGCCCTTAATCTTTTTCTGGCTAAACCCCTCAAAGCACACCAGTTATCTTTGTAAACCTGCACCAGCACATCTTTCTAAAACTTGCTATTTTTTGAGTCACTGTGTTGATCAAAAATCTCAGGGGCTTCAGCGTCCATTGATGGCATCCATAGACTTCACTCTTTGAGCGCGACTTGAGTTCATCTCTTGGTTAAATGTTTGTGTGATCTTTCAGGCCTGGTCATAGGTAATCAAAAAGGCTTTCCCTGACAGGTCTCATGGGAGAAAGTGCCCTCCCCACACCCAGCTTTGTGCATAGCCAAAGCACTGTGGTCATTGAAGGGTGAAGCATATTGCAATTTGTAGGACAGCAAGATTTGCTACCCCAAAATGTGACCATTTGGCATGAGCATTAATTTAGTCTGATTTTTAAAGAAACAGAAGACTCAGGAAGTCTTTCTGTTTTAACTTCCCCCTTGCTGTGTTTAGTTGCTCAGTCTTGTCTGACTCTTTGCAACCCCATGGACTGTCGCCCACCAGGCTCCTCTGTCCAGGGGATTCTCCAGGCAAGAATACTGGAGTGGGTTGCCATGCACTCCTCCAGGGGATCTTCCCAACCCAGGGATCAAACCCAGGTCTCCCGCACTGCAGGAAGATTCTGGGGCACCAGGGAAGCCCCTAGAATAGGGGAGTGGGTAGCCTATCCCGTTTCCAGGAGATTTTCCAGACCCAGAAATCGAACTGGGGCTTCCTTCATTGCAGGGGGATTCTTTACCAGCCGAGCCACCTTCTCCTTGGTCATTTAGTCACTAAGTCATGTCTGACACTTGTGACCCCATAGACTGTAGCCCGTCAGGCCCCTCTGCCCATTGGATTTCCTAGGGGACAATATGGGAGTGGGTTGCCATTTCCTTTTCCAGGGACCTCCCCTTTAGTTGCCTAAAAATCTTAGATAAAGGACCTGTTCTGTGAATAATGTTATCACCAATGATATTTGCAGAGAATATGGGCAAGGCATTGTGGAAGAAACTCTTAGGGATCAGAGTCCACTCTGTCTCATTGTCTCTGCATGGCTCAGCAAACATTTATTTGCCAAACATTTGCTTTTTCATCTCTGTGTCAGTTGCCTTCCTCATCTATCACCCTAAAGCAATCTTCATTATTATTTTGACATATGTATTCAAGTCAATTTTCATACATGTAAATACCTACTATTTCTAAGTAGTAGTTACAATGTAGCTTCAAACTTTTGTTCTTATTCTCTCACTCCAACATCATGAAGTAAACATGTCTTAGTATTCGTATACGGTATTCCAAAAAAACTTATACTGACCTAATATAACCTACTGGGCTTCCCTAAAGGCTGCCTGCTAAAGAATCTGTCTGCCAATGCAGAAAACACAGATTCAATCCCTGGGTTGAGAAGATCCCCTGGAGAAGGAAATGGCAACCCACTCCAGTATTCTTGCCTGGAAAACCCCACGGACTGAGGAGCCTAACGGTATACAAACCATGGGGTCACAAAAGAGTAGGACATGACTTGGTGACTAAACAATATAACCTGCTAAGCTATCTTACTACACATTTGTTGTTTAGAATTTCACTATGTAAGTTACATCAATATGCTAGTATGGGAGAGAGATATCAGTGAGGAACACATATACAGTGTGTGAGATAAGATCAAAGGTCAGGATACTAATGTGAACAAAAATAAACACCATATATTACTACATAGTAAGAGGGGGGGAAAATGTCAAGGCACACCGTGGTTTACAAGGATTTCTTTGTCTTGTTGGATGTCTATATGGTCTTTTAGCTTTGCTACTCTATAAAATACATGTATCGGGTCTTGTTAACAAAGTCCCTGAACACTGCATCTTAACATTACAGAATCGACCACCTAAGCCTCTTCTTATTTGTTCTTATCCTCTAAAGCTGGCTTCCTCCATAAACAGACATGGTTCAGGAAGAAACAAAAAAAGAACATTATATTTGTGAAAGTTCCTCTTAAATATTCCCTTTATGCTAAGATTATAACTGCCTTAAGGAATAACAAGAGATGAGAAAACTCGTCTCACAAACTTTCCTAAGAATCCAAGAAACAAGGGAAAAATTCTTCATTATAAATAATATGACACAAAACTTACAAAATAAATAACAATCATTGCTTAAGAGGTGTACAAGATAAAGGAAGAACTTTAACAATTGTCAAGAAATAGCTGTGTTCATCACCTTATTGTTGAAACCTATGCACACTACCATCTTCCTGACCTGTGAACTATTACTATATTAAAAGATAACTCATCACATAGTAAAAGTTGCTTATCTTTAAGTTATGATATAAAAATGTGGCCAGGAGAACATGAAAAAAATAGAAAGTGGACCCAAGTTATAGTAGGAGTGATTTATGCTAGCTATAATAAAATATGATGAAAGTAAAATGCGATGTTGCAAAGAACAATATTGCATAGGAACCCAAAATATTAGGTCTATGAATCAAGGTGAATTGGATGTGGTTAAGCAAGAGATGGTAAGAATAAACATCGGCATCTTAGGAATCAGTGACCTTAAATGGATGGGAATGGACAAATTTAATCCAGATGACCATTATATCTACTACTGTGGACATCATCCCATAGAAGAAATGGAGTAGCCCTTATAATCCACAAAAGAGTCCGAAATGCACTAGTCTGAGGTGCGACTTCAAATATGACAGAATGATCTCAGTTCATTTCCAAGGCAAGCCATTCAACATCACAGTAATCCAAGTCTGTGTCCCTACCATCGGTACCAAAGAAGCTGAAGTTGATCAGTTCTATGAAGACCTAGACACCCTCTTAGAACTAACACCAAAAAAAGATGTCCTTTTCATCACTGAGGATTGGAATGCAAAAGTAGGAATTCAAAAGATACCTGGAGTAACAGACAAGTTTGGCCTTGGAGAACAAAATGAAGGAGGGCAAAGGCTAACTGAATTCTGCAGAAGAATGCACTGGGCATAGCAAATACCCTTTTCCAACAACACAAGAGATGATTTTAACCTGGAGATCACCAAATGGCCAATACCAAAACCAAGTTGATTGCATTCCTTGTAGCTGAAGATGGAGAAGCTGTATACAATCAGCAAATACAAGACCTGGAGCTGACTGTGGCTCAGATCATCAGCTTCTCATAGCAAAATTCAGGCTTAAACTAAAGAAAGTGGAGAAAATCACTTGGCCATCCAGGTATGACTTAAATCAAATCCCCTATGAATATGCAGTATAGATAATGAATAGATTCAAGGGATTAGATCTGGTGTCTAGAGTGCCTGAAGAACAATGATGGAGGTCCATAATATTGTACAGGAGGCAGTGAACAAAACTATAGCAAAGGAAAAGAAAGCAAGAAGGCAAAGTGGTTATCTGAGGAGGCCTTATAAATAGCTAAGAAAGAAGAGAAATGAAAAGCAAGGGAGAAAGGGAAATGTTCAGTTCAGTTCAGTCACTCAGTCACGTCCGACTCTTTGCAACCCCATGGACCACAGCATGCCAGGCCTCCCTGTCCATCACCAACTCCTGGAGTCTACCCAAACTCATATCCATTGATTCAGTGACGTCATCCAACCATCTCATCCTCTGTCATCCCCTTCTCCTCCTGCCCTCAATCTTTCCCAGCATCAGGGTCTTTTCAAGTGAGTCAGTTCTTCGAATCAGGTAGCCAAAGTATTGGAGCTTCAGCTTCAACATCAGTCCTTCCAATGAACACCCAGGACTGATCTCCTTTAGAATGGACTGGTTGGATCTCCCTGCAGTCCAAGGGACTCTCAAGATTCTTCTCCAACACCACAGTTCAAAACATCAATTCTTCAGTGCTCAGCTTTCTTTATAGATTACCAAATATTTTTCGATTTTGAAAGAACAACCTGGAGAGAAAAGAAGGCCTTCTTCAATGAACAGGATATAAAACTAGAGGAAAACAATAGAAGGGGAAGACTAGAGATCTCTTCAGGAAAACTGGAGATATCAAGGGAACATTCTGCCCAAACATGGGCACAATAAAGGATATAAATAGTAGAGACCTGGTAGACTGAAGAGATCAAGAAGAGATCAGGAAGAGATGGAAAGAATACATGGAAGAACTGCACAAAAAAGACCCAAATGTACCAGATTGCTACAATAGTGTGGTCAGCCACCCAGAGCCACATTCTGGAGAGTGAAGTCAAGTGGGCCTGGAAGCACTGCTGTTAATAAAGCTAGTGGATGCAATGGAATTCCTGTAGAACCATTGAAAAACCCTAAAAGATGATACCATCAAGGTGTTGCATTTAAAATGTCCACAAATCTGGAAGACCCAGCAGTGGTCACAGGACTGGAAAAGATCCATCCTCATTCCAATTCCCAAGAAAGGTAGTACTAAAGAATGTGCTAGCCATCAGATAATTGCACTCATCTCCCATGCTAGTAAGGTCATGCTTAAAATCTTTCATTCTAGGCTTTAGCATCATGTGAACCAAGAATTTCCAGATGCCCAAGCTGGGTTTAGAAAAGGAAGAGGAGTCAGAAATCAAATTGCAAACATTTCTGGATTACAGAGAA
Organism: Cervus canadensis; assembly: GCF_019320065.1. NCBI lineage: Eukaryota > Metazoa > Chordata > Mammalia > Artiodactyla > Cervidae > Cervus > Cervus canadensis. Next base: position 71,005,349 of record NC_057397.1, on the reverse strand, counting down.
AGCTAGGGAATTTCAGAAAAACGTCTACCTCTGTTTCATCGACTACACCAAAGCTTTGACTGTGTGGATCATTATAAACTGTGGAAAGCTCTCAAAGAGATGGGGATACCAGACCATCTCACCTGTCTCCTGAGAAACCCGTATGTGAGTCAAGAAGAAAAAGTCAGAACCCTGTGTGGAACAACTGACTGGTTCAAGATTGAGAAAAGATTACGACAGGACTATCTGTTGTCCCCCTGTGTCTTTAATCTGTATGCTGAGCACATCATGAAAAATGCCAGGCTGGATGAGTCACAAGCTGGAATCAAGATAGGTATAGGAGAAACATCAGCAACCTCGGATATGAGGATGATAGCACTCTAACGGCAGAAAGTGAAGAGGAACTAAAGAGCCTCTTGATGAGGTGAAGGAGGAGAATGAAAGAACCAGCTTAAAACTAAATATTACAAAAACTAAGATCATGGCATCTGGCCCCTTTACTTCATGGCAAATAGAAGGGGAAACAGGTGGAAGTAGTGGTAGATTTCTTCTTCTCTGGCTCTAAAATCACTGCAGATGGTGACTGCAGCCATAAAATCAGAAGATGTTTGTTTCTTGGCAGGAAAGTTATGACAAACCTAGACAGTGTGTTAAAGAGCAGAGTCATTCCTCTGCTGACAAAGGTCCATACAGTCAAGGCTGTGGTCTCTCCAGTGGTCACATATGGTTGTGAGAGCTGGACAGTAAAGAAAACAGAGCACCAGAAAATTGATGTCTTTGAACTACTGTGCTGGAGAAGACTCCTGAGAGCCTTCTGGACAGCAAGATGAAACCAGTCAGTCATAAGGGAAGTCAACACTGAAGACTCATTGGAAAGACTGATGCTGAAGCGGAAACTCCAGTATTTTAATCTTCTGATGTGAGCAGCTGACTCACTGGAAAAGATCCTGATGCTGGTAAAGACTGAGGGCAAAAGGAGAAGAGGGTGTCAGAGGATGAGATGGCTGGATGGCATCCCCAGTGCAATGGACATGAACTTGGGCAAACCCCGGGAGATGCTGAGGGACACGGGGCCCTGACAATCCATGGGGTCACAAAGAGTCAGACAAGACTCAATGACTGAACAACAACAACATAATAAAACATATATTACAAGGTCCAATACAGGGAAGCTATGAAATGCATTTCCTTATAAAAGTCAGTCCATCTAGGATTCATTTCCATCTACCTGGGATAGAATAGACATGATCTCACCTAAAAGCAAGGTGGGTAGCAAAATGACTTATCACTCCAGTCAGTCTATGCCATTTTTTAAAAAATTAGCACTTTTAATTTAGTCTTTCCTTGGAAAACAAACAAGAAATAATCAAGCTTTGTCATCCAACTGGCGAAACATTATGTGGAAATGAGGGTGATGCATTATTCTCTTCTCTTCATACTTGATAAAATGTCCATGTTCTCTATTTAGGTGATTTTTTCATAGCAGCTGGGAGAATTATACAAATGCCAAGCAAATACAGGTGAGATTGTGCCCACGATTAGTATTCAATGGAAAAGTAGGCTTTACTGTTGCTACCTTAAATGTTAGATATTTTTCAATTTAATATGTAACCTTTTCATTCTCATTTTCTTATTATGGTCCGCTAGTTCTCCTATTTGTTATTTTTAAACACAGATTTTACTCAAACATCCTGCAATTCAATAGCTCTGCTTTCACTAAAATTCTCTTAGAGAACCGGGGAAGTTAGCAAATGATTCAAGCAGATGATCTGAATGATGAACATTTGACCTATGTATTCTAGTCAAAAATCATGAGCTTTGTTCAGCTTTTGTCACAGTTTCAAGGTATTAACATTTTTTTAGACAAAATACCATTTAAGATCCATGGAATGGAAAAGCAAAAATTATGCACAAAACCTTTCGCTGTGCACAAAGAAAAACAAAAAGAACAATCATATTGATATGAATTAGTGCCTAAAAACTTAAAAGTGAATTAAAATTAAGAGGAATTTGGATTAATTTTCAACTCTGAGGAATCCCTTCCCCATCTTCTTCAAATAGAATCTGGTAAAGTGAGAATCTAGACCAGAGTGCGTACATGTGGGAGGCGTAGCAGCCCCGGGGCATGAATAGGGATTGGCACCAGCTGAGCTTATGTTTTCCACTAGTGAGTATGAGTGGGTTATGGGTTGGTGGAAGAGGAGGCAAAAGGTTGCCTTCTGCTTCCCCAGTAACATTTTTTCCTGCCTACTTCTATTGTTACCTTTATCACCATCACTTCCTAATACTGAAGTGTCTAATCAGGCTAGCAGTAAAAGACTGAGGCTTGAATCTGACTCAAGCACTTTCTGCTTGTACATCTTTGGACATATTAACTAAGCTTCCTAATGTTCTCTCATTATTGAAAAAAAAGAAAATGCGGGAACAAAGTGAGGGCACACCTTCTAGGATTGTTGGCTTATTTGTGCTGAGTCACGTCCCACTATTTGCAGCCCCACAGACTAGACTGTAGCCTGCCAGTCTCTTCTGCCCATGGAATTTTCCAGGCAAGAATTCTGGAGTGGGTTGCCCTTTCCTACTCTAGAGGATCTTACCAACCCCAGGATCAAGCCCATGTCCCTTGCATCTTCTAAATGGTTGTTGTTCGGGGGCTCAGTGGTGTCCTACGCTTTGCAACCCCATGGAGTACAGCATGTCAGGCCAAGTCATTCATCATCTCCTGGAGTTTACTCAAACTCGTCCATCGAGTCAGTAATGCCATCCAACCATCTCATCCTCTGTCATCCCCTTCTCCTCCTGCCCTCAGTCTTTCCCAGCATCAGGGTCTTTTCCAGTAAGTCAGCTCTTCGCATCAGGTGGCCAAAATATTGGAGTTTCAGCTTCAACATCAGTCCTTCCAATGAACATTCGGGTCTAATTTCCTTTAGGATGGACTGGCTGGATCTCCTTGCAGTCCAAGGGACTCTCAAGGGTCTTCTCCAACACCACAGTTCAAAAGCATCCATTCTTTGGTGCTCAGCCTTCTTTATGGTCCAAACATCACATCCATACATGACTACTGGAAAAACCATAGTTTTGATTATATGAACCTTTGCCAGCAAAGTAATCTCTGCTTTTTAATGTATTGTCTAGGTTTGCCATAGCTTTTCTCCCAAGGACCTAGCATCAGTTTCAATTTTAATTTCTTACATTGGCAGCTAGATTCTTTACTACTAGCGCCACCTGGGAAGCCCTGTTGGAATATTTAAGTGAGTTAAAATGTCTAAAATATCTAACTTACTGTGAGCAGTTGTCAGGTATAAGATAATGCTAGTTCCTTTCTCCCTAAAGGATACCAGTGCCTGTTCTTGTGAGGACCTCCATTCTCTCCCTTGCAAAATTGTTTCCATTTTATCAATCTAGTCACCTGGGATGCCTTCAATCCTCTATTTTCAGGTCCTTTAATTTCATGCCTGAATTATTTCAATAGTCTCTTACCTCGCTCTGATCTCCGGGTTCTTCCCCCTCCCATTTCTCGTGTTCACTTTTGCCAAACTAATCTCTCTAAAGCGTCATTCTGACTCTGTCATTCTGCTGCTTTAAAATATTTAAAGAACTTCTAACAGACACGAGGAACGTTGAAAACTGCTCACTGACATGGCAGACCAGGCCTCAACCTAATATAAACTAGCTGGCATTTGTTTCTTAGTATCTGTTAAGTTCCAGGTGCTTTGCATGCATTTCCTCTAATCCTTACAACAATATGGCAAGACAGGCATTATTATTCCCAATTTATACCAATAGGAAATAGAGGATCAGACAGGTTTTAGCACTGGCCAAAATTCAGCAACCACAAGGTAGGGGTGTCTGAACTCACATCTGGTTCTGCTCCCCTGTAAAGTCAGCACATACTACCTCCCACACAATTGTATCCCCGCAGTGGACTGTCTGTAGACTATATTCTTATACTTCACGTGTTTCCAATTATTTGGTTACATGTTGGCATCGGCCATGAGCCGTGGGCTCTTCTCCTGGAGGGACTATGCCCCTTTCTTCTCAGTGTCTCTCAGCAGCTGCCTGGCACAAAAGGGACACCCAGGAAGGAATGCACTTTGAATGACGGGATTAGCAAATCAACGACAAAAAGAAGGCAGGAGTGGCTTGAAGTGGGACAGGAGCAACCAGAGTGCGGTGTGGGTGATCTTATTTGGAAACTGAGGCACACACTCCCTAAAAGGTGTGCAGGCAGTGTGGAATATCAGATGAGAGCGTGGAGATGGAGCGTGAGCTCATTTCAGCTTTACCTTCGCTCTATTCCACAGCCGTGATAGCTTGCACTACTGTGTTTCAGGCTTTCTTTCACATCTGAAACTATACATTATACATCTTCCCTTGACTTCACGGTGTTGCTTCCCCGATCTCATTTCCCTGATCAGTGAGTGAGGCCAGGCCTCTGCAGTGAAAGCACTGAATCCTGACCACCAGGCCACCAGGGAACTTCCTACACCATGGATTTTTTAAAATTACACACATTAAGAATTTTGCTTCTCCTAATGTTGTATTCTGCACTTAATAGTTGTTGTAGACTTTATATGAACAACTGACTTTATTACTTAAGGGTGGCCCATAATGATAGCTTTATTTTAGAAAGAAATAATGTTGTCTGCCCGGGGAAACACAAATAACTTTTTAGTACTCAACCGTGCCACTCAAGGTCTAATTCTGACCATTCACAACATAGTCTCATTTAAAGCTTATTATATAAATATGAGTGTGTGTGATTTAATTCTTCTTGGGTGGCTGAGAAATCATGAGTACATTCATTTCTGCATTTAGGATTTATGGATATGTTTATAAAGAATAATTTCATATCAGAAAACAGGTAGAAAAGAGTCTAAGCAAATCAATTTAATCAGTCCAGTGACTCTCAAATTTGAAAATAAAAGGATAGGTAGGCTCAAAACTTAGCTCTAATAAAAGGTAAGCTTACTTTGGGCTTTAAAATATGCAAATAAAGCCCAACCACATACTCATACAACAGTATATTGCTGAATTTGAGCAGTTTCCGTGCAGATGCCTATATTTTTGCATTTTCCTACAATATGAGTTTTCCAAGAACTAGATAATTGGCAGCAAACCCTCTCACTATTATTTGCCTTTCAGCAGCACAATAATTAGTGGAATAAGTTAGGCACAACTACCCTTGGAAAACCAATTAATACTTTAATGCTAGTCAAGAAGAGAATGCTGGCATTAACCTTACCTGAAAAGCAGGTCCCAGGCCTTGTTGATAAGTGTGATGATAAATAAAGGACAAAGAAACAAATGTAAAAAAAATAAATAAATAAACAGGTAATAGCAGAAATAGCAATATAGAACTAAAGATTAGATTCAATGTTTATTAGGATTTGGTAATTCAATTTCAGTACTGGCATTTAGATTATTGGTTATTTTACATTGGAAAGAGTAAATAGGGTAAAAACACCACGAAGCAATAATGGCTATTTATCATAATAGTAAAAATGATTTTATTTATTTTATTAGGCAATTTTCCATTCTCTTTATGAGAGGCAGTGCATGTCTGCATTGCTACATAATTGGTTTCGGCTGCTAGCCATCTGACAAAGTTAATTATTACATGTCTGTGTGGAGGTCCTAGGAGAGGTTCCAATATCTACAAAATTCAGTTTGAAGCAGCTCTATCAGGTAGCAGAGGGAGAGTGAAATCTTTTTGCTTCTTTTATGCAAGAAATATGATCAATTTCTAATATGAACATAGTAGAATTTAGCTTTCCATTTAAAATAGTTCCATTTCTCCCTCCAAAAAGATAGGTAACATCTAAGAAATCTTTAAAAAATGCAAGCTGAAATGTTGGTCTTTTAACACACTAATTTGCAAAAATATTTTCTTATTGGTCTCATATTTTGTGGTGGAAGAACTTGGCTCTTATTCTTGGTACCTACTCTCAATACAATTGTGAGTGTGTGTGTTTGTGTGTGTGTGTCAACAAGAGAAATAAGTTTCTAAGTGTAAGCAATTATGGTTGCCAATTAAAAGAAATAAGGAAAGTCCTACCAGACAACCCTGGGAAAATTATAATACCACAAAAATTTACTTAAGATGACCATATAATTTCTCATTAAATGCAGGCAGTCTTGAGAATAAAAGGAGATACTATGCTAAAGTGTTAGTTGCTCAGTCATGTCTGCCTCTTTGTGACCCCATGGACTGTAGCCTGCCAGGCTCCTCTGTCCATGAAAATTGCTATATTTATTTGTCAAAATGGTTAAATATTGACAATTTCACTTGGTTCACCTTATGCTTATTAGGGTGATTTTTTGGGGCTTCCCTGGTGGCTCAGCTGGTAAAGAATATTCCTGTAATGCAGGAGACCTGGGTTCAATACTGAGTTGGGAAGATCCCTTGGAGAAGGGAAAGGCTATCCACTCCACTATTCTGGCCTGGAGAATTTCATGGACTATATAGTTCATGGGGTCACAAAGAGTCAAACACGACTGAGCAACTTTCCCTTTCCTTCACCATGCTTATTGAAAGACAAAAGAAGAAAACAAAAAAGCCCTAAGTAAGCTGGAATGTTTATATACTATATATTTCTCTCTAGACATGTTTTGATTCACAAAGCATGACATAGCTTGTATCAGGCACAGAATCATATGAGGCTTGGTGTGGTGAACTAATCTCTCACTGTGTGTCTGAGAGATACCTGTTACCACTGGGCTCCTCTCTGCAATTACTGTCAGTTTAAAAATGGCAAGTTTGCCTATATTTCTTATCATACTTTTATGCAGTAACAGTTGCAGGTTAAAACAAATAATCTTTGTTTCTTTGCCGGTTGCCTCTCTCTTTGCCTATGTACTACTTTTAATGGTCTCCTTCCTTTCGCTCAGACTCTCCCGCAATATATACTGTATCTAGTTCAGCCTTCAGCCATTCTCCATTAAAATCTCCATGTCTTCTTGCCACAGGGACTGGCTAAGTGATTGGCTATGCTTTGCTTAATCACCCAATCGTTTCCGACTCTTAAACTCATAGACTGTAGCCCACAAGCCTTCTCTGTCAACGGGGATTCTCTAGGCAAGAATACTGGAGTGGGTTGCCATGCATTCCTCCAGGGACTCTTCCCAACCCAGGGATCAAAACCCAGGTGTCCCACATTGCAGGCAGATTATTTACCATCTGAGCCACCAGGGAAGTGATTGACTATACAAACTATTAATTTATACTAAAATGCCAATGAATAATTCAAACCTAATTTGCTGATCTACCTAGATGACACATTTGCATGTTAAGAGAACACTTTAATAGCCCAAAGCCCAATAATGTTGAACAATTTCATATGCTAACTGCTAAAATATCTGCGGATGAAAGCACATTTCACTATCTTCATATCAAATCTTATAGACAACTGACTACAAATATATGATGTCAGCCTTGTTCTTTCACGTTCTTTTCAATGTAGCACGTAGGTGTGTCATAGTTCATCCGTCCTAAATAGAGACTCAGCATGCGTATCACAGAGTGTCCCTTTAATACCATTACAAAAATAACTGTTCATCATCATTTAATACGTTGGGCAACAAATTCTATTTCTCTTACCATAGACTATCATGGATGATTTCTGTATCTTAAAAATAATTCCCAAGTGGACCTATATGAAGATGCAAGCCAGAAAAACTTAGTTCCTAAAGTAATAAATCAGATGATATATTAGTTTACTAGGGCTGCCATAAACCAAGGTACCACAGACTGGGTGGCTGAAAGAGCATAATTATTTCTCTTAATTCTAGGGGCTAGAAATCTGATGCAAGGTGTCAGCAGAACTGGTTTCTCTAGGCCTCTCTCCTTGGTCTGTAGATGGCTTTTGTTTCCCCATATTTTGACCTGCTCTTCCCTCTGTGTGTGTCAGTGTCTCTCACACCTTTGCTTATAGGCCATCAGTCAGACTGGAGAAAAGCTCACCTTAATCACCTTCAGTTCAGTTCAGTTCAGTTCAGTCGCTCAGTTGTGTCTGACTTTTTACAACCCCATGAATCGCAGCACGCAGGCCTCCCTGTCCATCACCAACTCCCGGAGTTTACTCAGATTCATGTCCATCGAGTCACTGATGCCATCCAATCATCTCATCCTCTGTCGTCCCCTTCTCCTCCTGTCCTCAATCTTTCCCAGCATCAGGGTCTTTTCCAATGAGTCAGCTCTTAGCATCAGCTGGCCAAAGTATTGGAGTTTCAGCTTCAGCATCAGTCCTTCCAATGAACACCCAGGACTGATCTCCTTTAGGAGGGACTTAATCCAAGGGACTTAATCACCTTATTTTCCCCCAGTTGCCTCTTTAGAGACCCTACCTCCCAACACGTTTACATTGTGAGCTACTGATGGTTGCTATTTCAGCACATATCAAATTGTGTATACTATGTAACAATTTAGCCCATAACATACGGTATCGAGTCTTACTGGTCTTAACTATTCTTTCAAATAAAATCCATAGTTTAGTTTGAAAATCTACCACAATTCATCCCCAAACCTAGTTTTCAGGACTGGACAAACCCTCTCTGAAATATTAATAGGCAGGGTTATTTTAAAGCAGCATCACCAGTCAATTCTCAGTGATTGCAATAGACTCTGCAAGTCATATAAGAATCTATTTTGATATGTAGCCTCAAGTTTGTTTTACTATGAAGGATTGCTCTAATAAGCTAGCATAAAGTCTACATATTCAGTGCATTTTCCGGTTGACATTTGACTCAGGATAAGAATGGTTGCCCAGTAGAATGGAAAGAACTTTGGTAAAAAGGATTTCTAGATTTCAGGGCTCTCTCTAAGGTAATGTTAGTTATGGCCTGACCTGTAACTGACCTAATTTTTAGCTTTCTTACTAATAAAATCAGGATAATGTTTCTACTTTGAGTTGTTTTGAAAATTATATTATATTTAATGTACTTGTTTAGATGTCCTTAGAGACTGAATTTCTAGACTTTACAGGGGTAGCTGCAATGTAGAGAGTATTCTTTTTTTTAAATTTTCTTCAGTGTTAAAAATGATAAAATTTAAGACTATTCTATAAGATTTCCATTCTAGTGCAAATGATCTGATATGCATAGTATATGAAATTAAATAATTACTGATTTTTTTTACAATTTCCCAATAGTAGAAAAATATGAAGCAAGTAGTACACTCATATTGACATTGTATTAGAGTGCTTCAGTTATAAATCAAGTAATAAATGACATAACTAGTAGACTGAAAAAAATTTCCAAGAAAAAACCAATATTCCACAGTTCAAATTTAAGCAATAATAATATCAAGATATTTACTAAAAAATGATTTAAAAGCCATTTTGCTGTTCATGTATTACAGCAGTTTATTGAAAACTTTTCCTGTTGCTCATTTTTTGATTAATTCTACCATCTGGAGATACAGCTACAAATTAACAGATAATCCAAATAAGGGAAATATTTAACATTAAAATAGAAAAAACACTTGATTTCTATTGTTGCTTCAGTCATCCACAGAGTAAGATTATTGATTACACACACACACACACACACACACACTCAATATTGATGACAGATTCCCAAAGTCTAAAAACGATTAGAAATTAGTTAATACATTATTTCCTTTTGCATCTTCCTCTTGTTCATTGATTCTGAAAACTATAACAAATCTTTTTATCGAACCACTTTATCCTTTGGAGGTTTTCTTTGTCTTCAGTTCTATTTTGGTTTTCAAAGAGAATACCTAGCAGCACATGGATTATGAATTCTTGATTTCATTACATATTTATTAAAATCTTACCATGTGCTGTTGCAATTACTACATAACTAAGTTCAAAGCAAACATACTGAACTTATTATTTTAAATTTGTTCATAAGTAGCTCAGCACCTACCTATGTCTATGTTTTCAGTAACAAAACTAGGCTATACATTTCTGTAGGGGAGGTTATACATATATTTTTATTATTGGTCATTACTCTTAAACATGTGGCACTATATTTAAAGGATGATAATTGCTTAAGACAGAATTACACCAAGGAAACAGAAATGCCTGAATCCTTTACCCATTTTTTCTCTTCTCAATGTACCTGATGAAAATACATTCACAGGTTAATAGGGCAAAACACTTTTTATTATTTGTAAGGGTTTTGGTGTCAAACCATGATAGACCCCACATAGAGCTATGCTGGACCCATGAAGAACATCTTTCCCTAAACTAAGTAGGCCTGAAAGTTCAAGGCTCAAAGTAGGGCATGTGCTTTTCTCTCTGTTTTCACATCAGAACCCAAGGTCTTAGATCTCCAGGCAGATCTAAGAGATGCCACCCAGAGAAAAAACCAAAGCAAGGGAGTGGGAGTATTAGATATAAGACAAATATTCCCCCTAGTTTCAAGAGAGGAGTTCCTCTAGGCTGCCTGATCTAGATTTTCCAAAGGCAGATAAAATGAACAGGAAGAAAATAACAGTTTTTCAGAAGAATTTACCTAGGAAAAGTGAAAATTCTAGAAGGACCATTATTATCTGTAAATTACATAAGCAATTGCACTTATAAGCACAGTAGCAAATTTGTTAGTCGCTCAGTCATGTCAGACTCTATTCTAACTTCCTCTGTCCATGGAATTCTCTGGGCAAGAATACCAATACAAGAAAGTTGTCATTCCCCTCTCCAGGGGATCTTCCTGACCCCAGGATTGAACCCAAGTCTTCTTCATTGGAGGCAGATTCTCTACCCTCTGAGCCAAGAGGGAAGCCCAGTACAAATCCATAGCTGTATACTCTTCCTTAAGAGGGAGTGCTCTCAAGTCCCCATTAGAAGTTGCTTGGGAAATACCAAGAGATAAAGAGGAGCTTAGAAGTTCTCCTTTCTGAAGACCTAGCAACTATAAAATCCATACTAATATGGAGAAGAGATTACCTAAACATGATAAGTAAATTTAATTCTGCACTTTCTTGAAGAGTCTTTATAGATCCATGAGTCTTAGAAACATGTATATCAAGTCTAATTATTTTATCTTTCAAGATTTATTGCTTGGATGTGCTACAATAATTTAACATTTCCTTGTGTATTCACTTTTTTTCTGGCACAGCTTGCCGGTTCATTTCCTTGGAAAGATTTGGAAGATTATTCAGAATTTCTCATACTCTCTAGACAGGATAAATAAATTATATGATACTGCTTTTATAAAGTTAAAAATGAGAGCCAAATCTTTTTTATATAAGAGCAAATACATTTAAATACCCACCCAAAACTGTAATTTAATGCTCTCTTTAATTTCTAGCTATTCTGATTTAAGATCAAAGAACTTTAGCTTCAGCATAAGTTCTTCTAGTGAATATTCAGAGTTGATCTCCTTTAGAATTGATTGGTTTGATCTCTTTGCTGTCCAAGGAATTCTCAAGAGTCTTCTCCAGCACCACAATCACAAACATTAGTTCTTTGGTATTCAGCATTCTTGATGGTCCAACTCTTACATCCATACATACTGTTGGAAAAATTACAGCTTTGGTTACACACACATTTGTCTGCAATGTGATGTCTTGGCATTTTAATACCCTGTCTAGATTTGTCAAGGCTTTTCTTCCAAGGAACAAGTGTCTTTTAATTTCATGGCTGCAGTCACTGTCCACAGTGATTTTGGAGCCCAAGAAAAGAAAATCTGCCAGTGTTTCCACATTCCCCCCATCAATTTGCTATGAAATGATGGGACCAAATGCCATGATCTTTGTTTTTTGAATGCTGAGTTTTAAGCCAGCTTTTTCACTCTCCTCTTTTATACTCATCAAGAGGCTCTTTAGTTCCTCTTCACTTTCTGCCTTTAGATGGTATCATCTGCATATCTGAGGTTGTTGCTATTTCTTCTAGCAATCTTGATTCCAGCTTGTGAGTCATCTAGCCCTACATTTTGCATGATGTACTCTGCATATAAATTAAATCAAAATACAGCCTCTACGCACTCCTTTCCCAGTTTTGAACTAGTCAGTTGTTCCATGTCCAATTCTAACTGTTTCTTCTTGCCCTGCATATAGGTTTCCCAGGAGACAGGTAAGGTGGTCTGTTATTCCCATAGCTAAGAATTTCCCACAGTTTATTGTGGTCCAGACAGTCAAAGGCTTCATTTTTGTCGATGAATCAGAAGTAGATCTTTTTTTTTTTTAATTCTCTTGTTTTTTCTGTGATCCAATGGATGTTGGCAATTTGATCTCTTATTCCTCTGTCTTTATAAATCCAGCTTGCACATCTGGAAGTTCTTGGTTCATATACTGTTGAAGCCTAGCTTAAAGGATTTACATTAATCTTATCAAGAAAGCATTGCTAATGTTTACTGCAAAGCAAGTAAACTTACTTGAAACATTTCCTTTTAAGATGTAGGTCTTCTCCAAAGGATATTTAATTGAGACTTCTTGAATTAAAAGATGATAATATAAGGCCACTAGCTCAGTCACAGATATGAGCTTTCTAATCTTGTGTTTAGCACTCACTTGATACTATTTTTTGAAGAGAAAGAGGAAAAAATAGACAGAAAGAGGAAGAGGGTGAATATATCAAGTGTGGATTAGAAATGAAACAGGCAAATCACAAGGAGAACTTGAAATGTTATATATCTCTCTTCCAGGCACTGCATTATACATTCTCATCATCAAAGTTAAGCATTCTCCAAAAGCTGGGTTTACAACATCTACTTTCTATACCTTGTTTTCTCTCTACTATGAACTACATGTTTATATCTTCTCAAAAGTTACATTGTAAAGACCTAACCATCCATGTGAGTGTGCTTGGAGATGGAGCCTTTTACGGAAGTAATTTAGGTTAAGTGTGGTTGTAAGTGTAGGAGTTTAGTCTTCCAGGGTGTGTCCTTTAAAAACAAAAAAGGAAAGAATACTAGAGCTTTCTGTCTCAGCCAAGTAAAGGCACAGCAAGAAGGCTGCCATCTGGAAGCCTGGACTACAGGTCTTATCAGGAAGTGAACTGGCCAGCACCTTGATTTCAGAATTCCCAGCCTCTGGAGTTGTGAGAAATAAATTCCTTTTGTTGAATCCACCCATTTCGTATATTTGGTAATGGTAACCTCAACAGACTAATGCACACTGGTCTTCCAGTTTCAATATCTCCACTCCAAAATTTTTTCATGATTTTAACCCTTTTAACATCTCTAATAGATTTACTTCACATCACTGATCCTGTGTCATTTTCTTACATAACCTGAGTGATGCTATACAGCCTTGTCACACTCCTTTCCCAATTTTGAATCAGTCTATTATTCCATGGCCAGTTCTAATTGTTGCTTCTTGACCTGCATATAGGATTCTCAGGAGACAGGTAAGGTGGTCTGGTATTCCCATGTCTTGAAGAATTTTCCAAAGTTTGTTGTGATTCACACCGTCAAAGTCTCTAGTGTAGTCAAAGAAGCAGAGGGAGATGCTTTTCTGGAATTCCCTTGCTTTCACTATGATCCAATGGATGTTGGCAATTTGATTTCTGGTTCCTCTGCCTTTTCTAAATCCAGCTTGTACATCTGAAAGTTCTCAGTTGGCATACGGCTGAAGCCTAACTTAAAGGATTTTGAGCATAACCTTGCCATCATGTGAAATGAGTGCAATCGTGTGGTAGCTTGCACATTCTTTGGCATTGCCTTTATTTGGGATTGGAATGAAACTGACCTTTTCTAGTTTTGTGGTCACTGCTGAGTTTTCCAGATTTGCTGACATATTGAGTGCACCACTTTGACAGCATCATCTTTTAGTACTGGAAATAGTTCCAGGAAACTGCTTCCTCACAATCTTAAAGTGTCATGAAAATTTCCAGACTAAATTCTGCAACTCATCCAAAGTTTTGTTAAATAAATAATTTACTAGAAAGCAAGTATCAAAATAATTATAAATTTTTCTGTAAATTAGAGTCCTGGTGCTCTGTCTTCTTAGATGATTTGATAGCTACCTTTTATTAAAGGCTCATCTGAAGTAGACAGGATACTTTTAGGCAAAGATAGTGATTCTTTGTTTATTTATTTATCTTGTTGTGTTGAGTCTTAGTTGTGGCACTGGGCTTCTCTCTAGTTTTGGCGTGTGGACTCCAGAATGTGTGGGCTCAGTAGTTGCGCCTCTTGGCATAGCTCCTCCAGGGCATGTGTGATCTTAGTCCCCTGAACAGGGATTAAGCCTGCATTCCCTTCCCTGGAGGAGGATTCTTAACCTCTAGACAAACAGGGAAGTCCCAGGCAAGACTAGTAAACTAGTTCCTCTTTTGTTGGAATCAGACAAGTAGAAATCCATCCAATCTGTACGGCAGAGGACCATTTATGGACTAACTCTTCTCCCTTATCTCTAAAAGCAAAGGATATTGGGTTTGCTGGATTCTTATACTGAGTATATAAATGTGGGTGACTCTCTAAAATATTTAACCTATCAAAACATTGTGAATACCTTTAACTTCATCAATAAAAATCCACCATGGTCATTATTAAAGCACTAATTCTTTAGGAGAAGGCGATGGGAATACCAGGCCTCTTGATCCGCCTCTTGAGAAACCTGTATGCAGGTCAGGAAACACCAGTTAGAACTGGACATGGAACAACAGACTGGTTCCAAATAGGAAAAGGAGTACATCAAGGCTGTATGTTGTCAACCTGCTCATTTAACTTATATGCAGAGTACATCATGAGAAATGCTGGGCTGGAAGAAGCAAAAGCTGGAATCAAGATTGCTGGGAGAAATATCAATAACCTCAGATATGCATATGACACCACCCTCATGGCAGAAAGTGAAGAACTAAAAAGCCTCTTGATGAAAGTGAAAGAGGAGAGTAAAAAAGTTGGCTTAAAGCTCAACATTCAGAAAACTAAGATCATGGCATCTGGTCCCATCAGCTCATGGGAAATAGATGGGGAGACAGTGGAAACAGTGTCAGACTTTATTTTTGGGGGCTCTAAAATCACTGCAGATGGTGACTGCAGCCATTAAATTAAAAGACGCTTACTCCTTGGAAGGGAAGTTATGACCAACCTAGATAGCATATTAAAAAGCAGAGACATTACTTTGCCAAGAAAGGTCCGTCTGGTCAAGGCTATGGTTTTTCCAATGGTCATGTATGGATGTGAGAGTTGGACTGTGAAGAAAGCTGAGCTGAAAGCTTTTAAACTGTGGTGCTGGAGAAGACTGTTGAGAGTCCCTTGGACTGCAAGGAGATCCAACCAGTCCATCCTGAAGGAGATAAGTCCTGGGTGTTCATTGGAAGGACTGATGCTGAAGCTGAAACTCCAATACTTTGGCCACCTCATGCGAAGAGTTGACTCATTGGAAAAGACCCTGATGCTGGGAGGGATTGGGGGCAGGAGCAGAAGGGGATGACAGAGGATGAGATGGCTGGATGGCATCACCAACTCGATGGGCATGAGTTTGAGTAAACTCTGGGAGTTGGTGATGGACAGGGAGGCCTGGTGTGCTGCGATTCATGGGGTTGCAAAGAGTCGGACACGAATGAGCAATTGAACTGAACTGAACTGAAGTCTTTATAAAGGCTTCCTTATATGTCTTTATAATGAAGTACTATGATGATTACATAATCATATAATCGTATAATGATGAGACAGTTGGACAGCATCATTGACTCAATGGACATGAGTTTGAGCAAACTCCAGGAGATGGTGAAGCACAAGGAAGGGAAGCTTGCCATACTGCAGTTCATGGGATTGCAAAGAGTTGGACACAACTGAGAGACTGAAAAATAACAACAGTTTATAAAGACTTCTGTAACCAAACTCCTGTATTTGCCTCTACGGTTCACTGACAATTCATGGAGTATAATATTTTAGTTTCAGCAGCTAACTGGTATAGTGTTGAGTTTTGAACAAGGTATCACATATATATTATGGCACTGTCTATTTCAACTTTTAAAAATTATAAATATTACAATAACTACATGAAATAATAATATAGATTTATTTCCTTGTTTAGTTTAACACTAAAATAAAAGCTCCTTTAGGAGCAAGCCTTTAGTGGTCCTGTTTATTTTCATTTTGCAAAGAAAGCTGAGCACCGAAGAATTGATGCTTTTGAACTGTGGTGTTGGAGAAGACTCTTGAGAGTCCCTTGGACTGCAAGGAGATCCAACCAGCCCATCTTAAAGGAAATCAGTCCTGAATACTCATTGGAAGGACTGGTGCTGAAGCTGAAACTCCAATACTTTGGCCACCTGATACGAAGAACTGACTCATTTGAAAAGACCTTGATGGTGGGACAGATTTAAGGTGGGAGGGGAAGGGGATGACAGAGGATGAGATGGTTGAATGTCATCACTGACTCGATGGGCATGAGTTTGAGTAAGCTCTGGGAGTTGGTGATGGACAGGGAAGCCTGGCGTACTGCAGTCCATGGGGTCACAAAGTGTCAGACATGACTGAGCAACTGAATTGAACTGAAGTGAATATGTGTAACAGTGGCTGGGCTTCCCTGATAGCTCAGTGGTAAAGAATCCACCTACAATGCAGAAGACCATGGTGTGATTCCTGGATCAGGAAGATCCTCTGGAGAAGAGATGGGCTACCCACTCCAGTATTCTGGGGCTTCCCTTATGTCTCTGCTGGTAAAGAATCTGCCTGCAATGTGAGAAACCTGGGTTCAATCCCTGAGTTAGGAAGATTTCCTGGAGAAGGAAATGGCAACCCACTGCAGTATCCTTGCCTGGGAAATACAATGGACAGAGGATCCTGGCAGGCTACAGCCCTTTGGGTCTCAAGAGTCCAACATGACTTAGCTACTAATTCACCACCACCATAACAGTGTCTAGCACATAATGAGGATACAATTTCTTGAAAGAAAGAGTGATAAATGAATGGGTAGATTAGATAATATAGAAATAGTTTAGGTTAAATTTAAATAAATTCACTTTATTCTACAGACTCGTCGAATAAATCTTGACAGTTGGTCACCACTTGAGTAAACCTTTACTCTGTATTTTCAACTTGTTTTTCTTTGCTTTAATTGACCACAGATTCAGAAATTAAAGTATTCTCCTGGAAAGATACTTTTGTTTGATCTTATAAAGCTCACAATGAATTTCCTGACCATCTCCTATATTTAAACACCTGCTCTCAAATCTCTACTTACTTTTAGAATTGTTTACCTTGCATATTTAGAGCCTAGAAAATAATTTCTTCTTTTCAATAATGTCATTTTTAAAGAAGTTTTCTTAAATTTATGACCAAGAAGGTTAACTGTTTAGAAAAGATGATTCATAAATTAATATCATCATTGAAAATGATATTCTAGAATTGGTAAAATGTCTTCTTACTGAACAATTGCCCACCTCAATTTTATTCCACTCCAATTTTCTCTCCCCATATTTGCCAAAATTCAATTACGATTAATATGAATTCTAATAACTAGATTTTATTTCAAAGTGTTACTATGCTCAAAATCTGTGTTTATTACCTAAAGAAACTAAAATTACTTCCCTATCCTTTACCTGAACATTATCGATACAATTTTCACATAGCAAGAACAGTATATGTATACATATAGATTAATTTTCTCACACCCTTAGGATTTACTCATTTTATTATAAATTAAGTATTTTTTTTAATTTTAACATTATCCTGAAAGGAAAAGAACGCCCTGTATTTAGCAATCAGGCAATCTAGATACATTCTAAAACTAAAATAAAGAGACAGTTTTATTTTTCTTAGTGTCTTATGAATTTCTACCTGGAAAAAAATTTACTATATTTGATGATATTATGAATATCATATACAATTAACCATTTAAAATATCAGGACTGGTTTCAGCACTTTTGATAATCACCTCCTCTGGTTACACACTCTTTATTGGGCTTGGGATTTGTTTCAGGAAGTAGCTTTACCTTCTTTTTTATTTTTAGTTTATTTCTAATTGGAAGATGTTGCCTTACAGTGTGTTAGCTTCTGCCTTGAAACAATATGAATCAGCCATACTTATATATATATGTGTATATATATATCCCTTCACTTTCCTCCCACTCACCCCATCTCACCCTCTAGGTCATCTCAGAGCACTGGGCTAGGCTGCCTGTGTTATATCTCAACTTCCCACTAGCTATCTACTTAACACATAGTAATGGACTTCCCTGGTGATTCAGTGATAAAGAATCCACCTGCCAATGCAGGAAATGTGAGTTTGATCCCTGGGTCAGGAATATCCCTTGGAGAAGAAAATGGCAACCCAGTCCAGAATTCTTGCCTGGGAAATCCCATGGATAGTGGAACCTGGTGGGCTACAGTCCATGGGGTCACAAAAGAATCAAACACAGCTTGGTGACTAAACAAGAACAATAACAATGATGTATCTATTTCAATGCCACCCACTCGATTTTTCCCACCCTCACCTTCCCCGTTCTGTATACACGTCCACCTTCTGTGTCTGGGTCTCTGATCCTGCCTGCAAATTGGTTTATCAGTACCATTTCCTAGATTCCAGACATATGTATTAGTAGACAATATTTGTAAAGCCTGTTATTCAGAGTGGGTTTCCCAGGTGGTGCTAGTGGTAAAGAACCTGCCTGCCAATACAGGAGACATAAAAGACTTGGATTTGAAAGAGAAAAACAAACATCACCTTTCTTTTGATCAAAACCATCCCCAAGAAAAAGAAATGCCAAAAGTCAAAATGGTTGACTGAAGAGGCCTTACAAATAGCTGAGAAAAGAAGAGAGAGACAAAGGAGAAAAGGAAAGATATGCGCATCTGAATGCAGAGTTCCAAACAATAGTAAGGAGAGGTGAGAGAGCCTTCTTAAGTCAATAATGGAAAGAAATACAGAAAACAATAAGAAGGGAAAAAACAGAGATCTCTTCAAGAAAATTGAAGATACAAGGGAATATTTCATGCTAAGATGGGCATGACAAAGAATAGAAACACCATGGACCTAACAGAAACAGAAGATATTAACAAGAGGTGGCAAGAATACACAGAAGAACTTTACAAAAAAAGGTCTTAATGACCTGAATAACCAAGATGATGTGCTCACTCACCTAGAGCCAGACATCCTGGAGTTCAAAGTCAAGTGGGCTTTAGGAAGCTTTCCTACAAACAAAGTTAGTGGAGGTGATGGGATTCCAACTGAGCTATTTCAAATCCTAAATGATGATGCTGCTAATGTTGCATTCAATATGCCAGCAAATTTGGAAAACTCAGAAGTGGCCACAGGACTGGGAAAGGTCAGTTATCATTCCAATCTCAAAGAAGGGCAAGGCCAAAGAATGTCCAAACTACCACATAACTGCACTCATTTCACACAATAGCAAGATCATGCTCAAAATCCTTCAAGCTAGGTTTCAGCAGTATGTGAACTGAGAACTTCCAAATGTCCAAGCAGGATTTAGAAAAGATAGAGGAACCAGAGATCAAATTGCCAACATCCTTTGCATCATAGAAAAAGCAAGAGAATTCCAGAAAAACATTTACTTCTGCTTCGTTGACTATGCTAAATTTTTGTGCAGATCACAACAAACTGTGGAAACTTCTTCAAGAGATGGGAGTACCAGACCACCTTACCTGCCTCCTGAGAAACCTGTATGCAGGTCATGAAGCAACAGTTAGAGCTGGACATGGAACAATGGACTTCTTCAAAACTGAGAAAGAAATACTTCAAGACTGTATATTGTCACCCTATTTATTTAACTTACATGCAGAGTTCATCATGTGAACTGCTGGGCTGGATGAAGCTCAAGCTGGAATCAAGACTGCTGGGTGAATATCAATAACTTCAGATATGCAGATAATGCCACACTAATGGCAGAAAGTAAAGAGGAACTAAAGAACCTCTTGATGAGGGTGAAAGAGGAGAGTGAAAAAACTGGCTTAAAACTCAACATTCAAAAAATGAAGATCATGGCATCTGGTCCCATCACTTCATGACAAACAGATGGGGAAAAAATGGAAACTGACAGACTTTATTCTCTTGGGCTCCAAAATCAGTGTAAGACATGTGACTGCAGCTATGAAATTAAAAGAGTCTTGCTCCTTGGGAGAAAAGCTATGATAAACACAGACAGAGCATTAAAAACCAGAGACATCACTTTGCTGACAAAGGTCCATATAGTCAAAGCTATGGTTTTTTCAGAAGTCACATATGGATGTGAGAGTTGGACTATATAGAAAACTGAGCACTGAAGAATTGATGGTTTTGAACTGTGGTGTCGGAGAAGACTCTTGAGAGTCCCTTAGACTGCAAGAAGACCAAACTAGTCAATCTTAAAGAAATCAATCCTGAATATTCATTGGAAGGACTGATGCTGAAGCTGAAGCTCCAGTCTTTTGGCCACCTGATGCAAATAGCCGACCCTTTAGAAAAGACCCTGATGCTGGGAAAGACTGAGGCAGGAGAAGGGAGCGAGAGAGGATGAGATGTTTGGATGGCATCACCAACTCGATGGACATGAGTTTGAGCAAGCTCTGGGAGCTGGTGAAGGACAGGGAAGCCTGGTGTGCTGCAGTCCATGGCGTCGCAAAGAGTCGGAGACGACGGAGTGACTGAACAACACTCATACAAGAATTCCTACAAAACTTAGAGGAAATCAATATGTATACAAAATAGTTTAATTTGTCCAGAATGCAGAAATGAAAAGGAAACTGAGTTTGTAATATATATTAATTAACTGGTTAGTACTAGTTGTGCAATTTTATTTTCAATATAATCTGACATTGTAAGATTTTGCTTACTATTTTTAAGCTTATGCTTTACACAATTCACAGAAAGATGCTCTTATTTTTATTGGGTTCTAAAAGAGATAAGATATAATTACCATGAAGTTAATGATATTAAAAGACAATATGAATTTTTAAAATCTAATTATTTTACTTATTTTTATTGAACTAAAGATTTTTACAACTCTATCATTTTAAAACATTTCATACACATATTTCCATATATTCCCATTATAGCATTTTTCCTCTTGCCCCTGTGTTTCTGCTCCCTCTCTCCTCTCCCCACTGGTAGCCACTAATTTGTTCTCTATATCTGTGAGCCTGCTTTTGATTTATTCACCAGTCTATTTTTTAGATTTCACATGTTAGCTGCATCATACAGTATTTGTTTTTATCTGTCTGACTTATTCACTTAGTACAGTGCCCTGTTTTTGCAAATGGCAAAGTTTCATCCTTTGTTATGGCTCAGTAGTATTCCATTCTCTCTCTCTCTCTATATATATATATACATATACATATATATATATACACACACATATATATATATACCACATCTTCTTTATCATTTCATCTGTTGATGGACATTTTAGTTGCTAAGTGATAACATGAATAAAAATCATGAATGAATCTCATAAACATACTGTTGAGCAAAAGAAGGTATGTACAATAACGTATTTACAATTCCTTTTATATCAAGTTCATTTACATGCAAAATTACTGTAATGTTATTAGAAGTCATTATCACAATAACCTTGGGAAAGAGATTAGTGACTTGAAAGGAACATGAAATCAATCCCAAGATTCTGTTAAAGGTCTGTTTCTTTTTTTTGAAATGCAAATATGTTTATTTTTTGACTCTTTTTTTAAGTTTATTTTTATATTGGAGTATAGTTGATTAACAATGCTGTTAGTTTCAGGTGTATAGCAAAGTGCCTCAGTTATGCATATAAATATACCTACTCTTAATCTGAATGTAGGCTATACAGATACATTCACTTTGTGAAAATTCATTAAATTTGTGACTTGTACATATCTATAGCTTTTATGATTTTATTAAATATGTATCTTATATTTTTCTAGTAAAAGTTTGACCAAAGAGAGAGGAGTAGGAAGTTGGAAGAGCTATAGAAAACAGTCCGTGACTTATCATTGGTTGAGTCCTTATCAGGAAAGAAAAGGAGTCTTTTTTTTTCTGTCTTGTTCTGCTGTCCCTGCAGAGCATGAGAGCTCCCCTGTCTGGTCTCCCAGCTCTACTTAAGTGAGGTTTGTGCTTACCATTTTTTACAACACTAATCCCATTCATGAGAGCTCCATCTTTATGAGTGACATGTAGGCATCTCCTAAAAGCTCCATCTTTTGAGAATTTCATCTTGGGAATTAAGATTTCAACATACATGTTGGGGGTTGGGGACATATTCATGATTACAATTACCAATGCAATTATACAGGAACTCTGAGGCTCAGTCCAATCACTAATTAGATTTTGTTAAGAATATTTATTGAAAACCAAGAAAAATGTAGAATATATAAAATAATATATTTTATTTGACCCTTTATTTATTGATATATGATATAACTTTTGCTGCATTGTGTTTATGATTTTCAGTAAAAACACATTTTAATCATCTTGTGACAGAAATAAAGAATATCACAAAGCTTATCATGACACTACTTGAAAAAGTAAATTGACACTTGGATTTGGCATATTTAGTCAGTTTTTACTTCAGTGCTTAGAAAGAATGGTGTTAATCTCTCTTTTCTTGTCACTGCATGCTATATCAGGAACAGCCAAATTGCTTGTATAAAGTTCAAACTAAATATAAAACCATTTTGTACAGAACATGCCTTTACTCAGTGGTTAGGTGGCATTTTCTAAATGAGCCTTCTAAAAGTACTGGGAAAATTTTCTCCAGAAAGGTCCTTTTCTACCATTTGAAAGGTCACTTTTTCTTGAAAATTTTTCTACAAGAGGGCATTATTTACCTGCAATTGGGCTTTACTATTTCCACCTAAAATAAATGGGTATTTTTATTTATTTTCATCATAAGCTGCATCTGCTCATTACTAAGGAGTGACTATTAATACAGAGTAGTTTATATTGAAGACATTATGAGGAAAATTAGTTAAAATTAGGATATTAATTTGCTGTAGGAGCACTTTTGATGTTCTAGAATGGGTTATACTTTCTGTCCAGTAGTCTCCCATTATAATCAAGAATGATAATGCAGTTATTAGGAGAATGTAAAGAACTCAAGAATGATGAGGGTGAAAAACGAGAGTGAAAAGTCCAGTTTGAAACTCAACATTAAAAAAAATAAGATCATGGCATCTGGTCCCATCACTTCATGGTAAATAGAACGGGAAAAAAAAATGGAAGCAGTTACAGATTTTATTTTCTTGGACTCCAAAATCACTGTGGACTGTGACTGCAGCCATGAAGTTAAAAGACAGTTGCTCCTTGGAAGGAAACCTGTGACAAAACCTAGACAGCAGATTAAAAAGCAGAGACATCCCTTTACTGATAAAAGTCTATATAGTCAAATGTATGGCTTTCCAGAAGTCATGTATGGATGTGAAAACTGGACCGTAAAGAAGGCTGAACACTGAAGAATTTATACTTTTGAACTGTGGTACTGGAGAAGACTCTTGAGAATCCCTTGGACTGCAAGGAGATCAAACCATTCAATCCTAAAGGAAATGAACCCTGAATATTCATTGGAAGGACCGATGCTGAAGCTGATGGTCCTATACTTTGGCCACCTGATGTGAAGAGTTGACACATTGGAAAAGACCCTGATGCTGGGAAAGATTGAAAGTGAAAGGAGAAGGGGACGACAGAGGATGACATGGTTGGATAGCATCATTGACTCAATGGCAATGACCTTGGGCAAACCTCGTGAGATAGCAGAGGACAGGGGAGGCTGGAGTGCTGCAGTCCATGGGGTCGCAAAGAGTTGGACATGCCTTGGTAACTGAACAACAGCAGCAAATTGATGGCAGAGCTCTTTGCCAGGCCAGAGCTGGTCTGCAGTCTTGATGCAAATAGGCTGCAACCCTTCCAGCGGCAGGCAGGATGGCGAAGCAGCAGCTGATGACAGGGGTCCCAGTGTGCTGTGGTAGGAGGAGCACCATCCTGGGCTGGGAAATTAGAGGACAGGATGCTCTATATGAGGAGACACTCTTCTTCCTTCAATGTCCTTCCAGCACCCTCCCCGAAGAAAGGTTGACGTTCGACTAACTTTGGAGGAAAAAAAATGCTTTAGAGAATTCAGCCCATTATAAGAAATAAGGTCTAATGTTCCCCTCACTTTGACTAACCATTTTTTGCGGGGGTTAAATAGTATTTTTTAATTTAATTTTTTTCTTTTATATTCGAGAGTAGTGGATTTACAATGCTGTATTAATTTCAGATGCCCAGCAAAGGATTCAGTTACACATATTAACACATATGTCCATTCTTTTTCAGGGTCATTTTACTAAACTTTATATTTTTCTTTATATCTATATATAGATAGATAGATAGATAGTGTTGAAGTATAGTTGACTAGTAATGTTTCAGGGGCACAGCAAGGTGATTCAGTTATACATATACACATATATTATTACTGAAATTATTTTCCTTTATAGGCTATTACAGGATATTGACTATAGTTCCCTGTGCTATACAGTAAAAGCTTTGTTACTTGATAAATCTCTACTTTTTCAATTGGAAATAAAGCACTTTATTCATATTACATCAAGCAAGTGGAATCAACGTGTCATTTTTTTTTTATTTAGGCAAGAATTCATAAGTTTTCTAAAATATATATTATGCATATTATTTGCATATATGTATACAAAAGCTTTTCTACGATGCTTGATAAAAGCTTCAGAAAGAGCATAAAAAGAAGAGGAGGTGGAGATATTGGAAAACATAAACTAAATGAAATGGGAGCACTGAATATGAAATAGAAAAAGTGAAACAAATTAGATATAAGTAAAAGATCATCATATGGTCCAATAAAACATGACTGCTCTTTAAAAACATCTGTAACTCTGGAGGAAAAAAAGGCAATACTTGGGCATTTGTAATTTTCAAACAATTTCAATATAACTCTGATATGCATCTGGATTTTAAAAAGTGATTACAGGTTTTTCTATTAAATTGTAGCCCTGGTGATATAGAGTTTTATTATTTTTCTGTTGACCAGTCATGATACCATGGCTTTAAGTGAGCAATAGTTACATAATCACAATAGTAAAAGACGTTTATCAGTTTTTACAATGAATAGCCAGATAAAAAATAAAAAATAATTACAATTGCAAGCAATAATGGAAACATGATTAACCTAACAATATAAAATAATCACATGCAATTTGGGAGATCAAGCAGAATGATGTGATAAGTTGAAGTGCAAGTGCACACGTCTTCATCTGCCTCGACAGTCTATGTTTTTTCTTTGGTGTATTTAATCCATTTACACTTAAGGTAATTATGGATATAGGAAATCAATCCTGAATATTCATTGGAGGGACTGATGCTGAGACTGAAGCTCCAATACTTTGGCCACATGATGCGAAAAGCTGACTCTTTGGAAAAGACCCTGATACTGGGAAAGATTGAGGGTGGAAGGAGAAGAGGACGACAGAGGATGAGATGGTTGGATAGCATCACCAACTCAATGGACATGAGTTTCAGCAAGCTCTGGGAGTTGGTGATGGACAGAGAAGCCTGGTATGCTGCAGTCCTTGGGGTCAAAAAGAGTCAGACATGACTCAGCGACTGAATAGCAACAACATGATCCTATCACCGTTTTCTTAATTGTTTTGGTTTTATCTTCTGCTGGTCTTTTCCTTCTCTTGTGTTGTGTTTCTTGCCTAGAGAAGTTCTTTAGCATTTGTTGTATAGCTGGCTTGGTGGTGCTGAATTCTCTTAACTTTTGCTTGTCTGGAATGCTTTTGATTTCTCCATCAAATCTGAATGAGAGTTTTGCTGGGTAGAGTATTCTTGGTTGTGGGTTCTTCTGTTTCATCACTTTAAATATATCATGCCATCCCTTCTGGCTTG
The DNA here is from genome assembly GCF_019320065.1 of Cervus canadensis. NCBI lineage: Eukaryota > Metazoa > Chordata > Mammalia > Artiodactyla > Cervidae > Cervus > Cervus canadensis. The sequence continues at coordinate 70,979,656 of NC_057397.1, read as the reverse complement.
CAGAGTTTCTGTTGAGAAATCTGCTGATAACCTGATCGGAGTTCCCTGTGTTGTCATTTCCCCCTTGTTGCTTTTAATATTTTGTCTTTGTCTTTAATTTTTGTCAGTTTGACTGCTGTGTGTCTCGATGTGTTCTTCCTTGGGTTTATCCTGCCTGGGACTCTCTGTGCTTCCTGGACTTGGTTGAATATTTGCTTTCCCATGTTGGGGAAGTTTTCAACTGTCATCTCTTCAAATATTTTCTCAGGTCCTTTCTGCATCTCTTCTCCTTCTGGGACCCCTATAATGTGAATGTTGGTGCATTTAATGTTGTCCAAGCGGTCTCTTAGGCTGTCTTAACTTCTTTCCATTCTTTTTTCTGTATTCTGTTCTGAGGTAGTGAATTTCCACCATGCCTGTCCTCCAGGTCATTTACCCATTCTTCTGCCTCAGTTATTCTGCTGACTCCTTCTAGTGTATTATTCATCTTTGCTTGTTTGTTCCTTGGTTCTTGTAGGTCTTTGGCAAACATATTTTCCATCTTTTCCACTATTTTCCACTGGATCATCTTCACTATCACTTTTATGAATTCATTTTCTGGAAGTCTGCTTATTTCCACTTAATTTAGTTGTTTTCCTGGGGTTGTATCTTCTCCCTTCCTTTGGGACATAACTTTCTACATTTTTTTAAATCTTTATTATATTTTTTATATATTATATATTAATTATATTATAATATAATATATATTAATTATATATTATAATTAGATATATAATTATATATATTAATTTATATTATATTATATATATTAATATATATATTTTTATTTTATATAAAATATATATATTTTAATAATATATATTAAATATATTATATATTAATTATATTATAATATAATATATATTAATTATATATATAATTATATATATTAATTATATTATATATTATAATTTCTTTTTCTTTTTGATTGTAAACCCCTGACTTCTATTTTCTTAGAGCACTTATTTTTAGAAAACTTGCAATTATATTTTTCTACCCTTTGATATGTCAATCATCTCCCAGACTCTTGCCAGTTTGACAACCCAAGAATGTCTTTTTCAAGGAAATGAGGGTCATTATATTAAATTATTATAATCAAGAAAGATAGTGCCCCTATCTCCCAGTCTCTGTGAAAACACATGAGACTAATTGTGATCAGTAAGTTAGCAAACACATATGGCCTGATCTAACTGACAACTTTTCTCCAAATTTTCATCCAGTACCAGTCCAGTAGCTCACTCTAGTGTTTAAAAGCACTTTGACCTTCTGTTCCAACAAAGTTAAATTCAGCCTGTCTTCTCTTATGCAAGGGTTTTGAATAAAGCCTTCCTTGCTTATTTAAACCATTTAATACAACACTTTGACAGCCTCATCTTTTAGATTTTAAATAGCTCAGTTGTAATTCCACCACATCTACTAACTTTGTTCATGGTAATGCTTCCTAAGGCCCACTTGGCTTCACACTCCCGGATATAAGGTTCTCAGTGAGTGACTACCCATCATGGATATCTGGGTCATTAAGACCTTTTTTATATAGTTCTTCTGTTTATCCTTGCCACCTCTTCTTAATCTCCTCTGTTTCTGTCAGATCCTTGCCATTTCTGGCCTTTAATGTGCCCATTTTTGTATGAAATGTTCCCATGATATTTCCAATTTTCTTGACGAGATCTCTAGTTTTTCTCATTCTATTATTTTCCTCTATTTCTTTGCATTGTGCAATTAAGAAGGCCTTCTTATCTCTACTTGCTATTCTCAGGAACTCTCCACTCTGTTGGATATATCTTTCCCTTTCCCCTTTACCTTTTGCTTCTCTTCTTTTCTCAGCTATTTGTAAAGCCTCTTCAGATGACCACTTTCTTGAATTTTTTTTTCCCTTTGGGAATATTTTGGTCACCACCTCCTGAAAAAACCTTTTGAAAGTTTGTCTGTAATTCTCCAGATACCAGTCAACCAGGTCTAATCCCTTGAATCTCTTTGTCACTTCCACTGTATAATCAGAAAGGATTTGATTAGGTCATACATGAATAGACCAGTAGTTTTCGTTATGCTCTTCAATTTAAGCCCAGATTTTGCAGTAAGGAGTTCATGATCTGAACCACAGTCAGCTCCAGGTCTTGTTTTTGCTGACTGTAGAGTTGCTCCATCTTTGGCTTCAAGTAATGTAATTGATCTAACATCAGAATTGATCATCTGGTGATGTCCATGTGTAGAGTTGTCTGTTGTATTCTTGGGAGAGGGTGTTTGCTATGACAAAAGTGTTCACTTGGCCAAACTCTATTAGCCTTTGTCCTCCTTCATTCTGTACTCCAAGGCCAAATTTGCCTGTTACTTCAGGTATTTCTTGACTTCCTACTTTTGCATTCCAGTCCCCTATAATGAAAAGGACATATTTTTGGGGTGTTAGTTCTAGAAGGTCCCATAGGTCTTCATAGAACTGTTCAACTTCAACTTCTTCAGCATTACTAATCAGGGCATAGACTTGGTTTACCATGATATTGAATGGTTCACCTTGGAAACAAAGTGACTTCATTCTGTCATTTTTGAGGTTGCATCCAAGTACTGCATTTCAAACTCTTTTGTTGACTATGAGGGCTACTCCATTTCTTTTAAGGGATTCTTACCCACAGTAGTAGATATAATGGTCATCTGAATTAAATTTGCCCATTCCTGTCCATTTTAGCTCATTGGTCCCTAAAATGTTGATGCTCAACTTTGCCATCTTCTGCTTGACCATGTCCAATTTACCTTGCTTCATGGACCTAACATTCCAGGTTCCAATGCAATATTGTTATTTAGAGCATCAGACTTTATTCTTGCCAACAGACACATCCATGACTGAGTTTCATTTCTGTCTTGGCCCAGCCTCTTCATTCTTTCTAGAGTTATTTCTCGGTTCTTCCCCAGTAACATATTGGACATCTGCTGACCCGGGGGGGGCTCATCTTCCAGTGTATTCTTTTTTTGCCTTTTCATACTGTGGGATTTCTTGAGGCAAGAATACTAAAGTGGTTTGCCACTCCCTTCTCAGTGGACCATATTTTGTCAGAACTCTCCACCATAACCTTTCCATCTTGGGTGGCCCTGCATGACATGGCTCATGGCATTTTTGAGTTACACAGGCTCTGATTCATGTGATCATTTTGGTTAGCTTTCTGTGATTGTAATTTTCCTGGAGTCTGTGGGGTTGTAGTTCTTGCTTCTTCTGTCTGCTCTCTGATGAATGAGGATAAGAGGATTGTTCTATTTTTCTGAAGGGAGAAACTGGCTTTGGGGGAAAACTGAGTCTTGCTCTGGTGGGCAGTGCCATGCTCAGTAAATCTTTAACCTAATTTTCTGTTAATGCTTGGGCTGTGCTCCCTCCCTGTTAGTTGTTTGGCCTGAGGCATAATAAAACATCTTGACAATATAATACTCTTCTATTTGGTTTATTTTTGCTTTTGTTTGAACAAATAACCACAGTCGGTATGCTCAGCTTTGAGCAATAAGAACAATTTCATTAACTTTGAAGTTTCAGAAAACATTTCACATGTATTTTTATTGATTGTTAATTACATCTAGTAAGACAGAAGACAGAAATTAATTTTGCCAAGAAATCACAGCCATTTTCTTGGTAAGTACTAGTAACTATTATGGCATAAAGCTATATTTTTATATATTAACTAAATTTTATAGTAAAAACATTTTATGTACAACAGTAAGGAAACTGCTGCCCAGATACTTACAACATAAAAATTGATTATATTTTAAAAGTTCATTGAGTTGTCTGATACATAAATTGGAAAATACTTTCTCTGTAGAAAATAGTAAAAATGATATTATTTCCCAGGCTAGCCCAACAAACCTATTTAAACCATACAGTATTTGAATCATACATTTATAAATATGGCTTGAATTCTGGGATCCAGAAGAAACTTTGGATTCATTTATTGAGATGGTCAGGTTGTCCTAAGCCATGTAAAGTGAAATTCCCATTCATCTTCTTTACTCTCTGTTTATTTCTTCCTAAAGGCCAGGTACACTGCCCTTTCAATCTACTTGATAAACCAACCCATTTCTATGCAAACTTAAATGCTTTTGGTTGTTAATTAAGTAAGCTTAGTATCTCAGCAAAATCAGAATTTAGTAAAATGTGATCCTCAAGGCAAGAGTTGTTGGTCATCAAGTACTTAACTCCCTCTGGTTTGATGGGAAACCATGAGGAGTTCAAGCAATAACACTGATAAGTGGATGAAAGAATGAAAGCAAAGAGAATATGAGAACAGAGAGACATGCAGTCAGGACTCAAGGACAGAACAGAAGTCTAAACAGAGAAAGAATCCTGCCTCAAGAATCAAGGAGTTGAGTTGGCTTTTGAGCCCCTTACTGTAAATGTGACTGAGTAAGAAGCAGTTAGCTATAAAGACCCAGTTAGAGAAACCAGTGTCTAGAAAGATTTCAGTTGTGCAAAATAATTAAGTGAAAATAAGATGGCCATGTGCTTGAATTCCTCCTATCACAGTTTATTTCTCAAGGTTCCCAGTACAGAACTTAAAGGAATTAAGACATGAAGAAAATGCTACTCTCAAGTTCCTGTATCATGTGCAAAGCTTCCCAGAGAAATATCACTTGAGACCTCAGAGCAATACCCATCCTGGGGCTATATTAGGTTCTTCAGTTCCCTCAAAGCAACAACCTAAAAATAACCATATAGTTTGTTCTTAAAAAGAAGTCTCTAGGTAGCTGCAACCTTTCAGCTAGCAGTAGGAGTAGCAGTGTAACAGAACGAGATCCTAAAATGTAGTATAGGAGCTAGGCTTTGAGAAACTAAATTGGATCATTGTACCTAAAATCCCTAGCTTGCCCATTAGAAGTTGAACTCTAGAAACATTAATGCACAATTAAGTTTTCACTATTTAAAAGGAGCTTTATCATGCACCTTCACCTGCCCTTCTCTTTCCTCTCAACACATATGAATGTTTCCTTCTTGCATGTAGAAAATATTTTCAGTGATTTTCTGACTCTTCAGCAATGCAGTGCTATGCCCCTACTCCTCTAGTTCCTTCTTGGTAAATTATGTTAATTTTTCAATAGGAGATGGAGTACATTATCATCAAGCACCATTTATTCAGCCTCCTTACTTAGGAAGAAAGTTATGGGGCCATGTAAAATAATTTCTAGTAAAATATTTACACTTACACATACATATATTTTTAAAATCTGTGAAGAATTAACTGAAGCATGAATCACCTTATATTGAGAAGCTAAAACTGTATCAAAATACACATAACAATGGCTAATCTAAATACTATCTCCTATCAAATATATCACCATCCTCCAAATCTAGAACATATGCTGGTGTAAGCTGTGTTCCATCACAGCTTAAGGGTGAAACCTTATTTCAAAATATTGATCACTGTTAATTTTCAGAAAACCCATCATAGGACCGAGAGGGTAACAGGCAGGAAGGCCAGTGGTCTCCAAACGGAGGAAATAGGCTGCAAGCACCAGACATTTTTATCTCTCTTAAGCGGCAGGAGGAAACAAACCAGCGACATTTTTTCTTCTCTATGCAAATTTAAAAGGAGGTTTCTCTTAAAATGCTATGTTGCCATGACACCTGGTTTCACCTGAAGCTAACTACTCTCAAACCTTGAGTTAACCAATACATTTCTTTTTCTTATGGAAATGTTGTCTTAAGCTATGTTAATGTACCCCAGACTCTATCTTCAAGTTGGTTCCGCCAAATGGCCCAACCTACTTACTCAGGTATTGTTCCCCTAATCTATGTAAATGAAACTATTTGTTGGTAATCTGCCCTTCTACAAGATTCAAGTCAATTGTTTTATGGCCAGGGATGAATTATCTGGTGCGGTTCTAAGTTTTATGACATTCCTTTCTTTTCATTAACAGATTGTGAGTGACTATATAACAATAATGTATCCTGCCTGAGGACAATCTTTGGATTAAACCTTCTGGCCAACTCTGTTATCTTAAAATGTAAATTATGGGAGTAGGTCTGGTGAGGTCTTTACAACCTCCAGACATTCTTTGGATTCGTTGGAGAGTATATAACTCCATTGCTAACACTAGAAAAGGGGGTACTCTTTTGCCCCCTTCTGATGCCTATGTCAGAAGCTTTCTCTATCTCCTTTATACTTTAATAAAACTTTATTACACAAAAGCTCTGAGTGATCCAGCCTTATCTCTGGCCCCGGATTGAATTCGTCTCCTCTGGAGACCAAGAATCCTGTGTCTTATTGTTCAGCAACAACCTTTCAGGACCATAGGAGTAACTGATGGGCAAGTGACCGAGGAATACCAATTAGAGAACAAAGCCTTGAGTGTTCAAAGTGCTTCTCTAGAAACTGTTGCATTCCCCGAGATATTTAGAAAGGGCACTATTAAGAGTGAGTGTGAGTGACAGTCGCTCAGTCGTGTCTGACTCTGTGCAACTCCATGGACTGTAGCCCACCAGTCTCCTTTGTCCATGGAATTCTCCAGGCAAGAATACTGGAGTGGGTTGCCATTTCCTTCTCTAGGGGATCTTCCAAACCCAGGGAATTGAACACGCGTTTCTGGCATTGCAGACGGATTCTTTACCATCTGAGCCACCAGGAAAACCTACTATTAAGAGATATTTCTAAGTATAAAGACAGGTCAATTTAAAAAGTATCAGCAAATACTTGCTTGACCTTATCCTACAATCTATAGACAATACATTAGACTATGTAATGAATCCATACACCTTTTCCAAAGGAATACCCAAGACAGAAGTAGCAATCAAGTTATAAATGACAATCATCAATCAGATGAAATATTTTAGATGAAGTTTACCTCTCTCGAAGAGATGGGGACTGGGCAAGTGGTCAAGATGGAAATACAATGTGCTATTAAATTTGCATGAAAAATAATGTTCAGTTCCATGTTGCTGAACATAGTTCTGTTTCTGCCAAATAAATCCTCTATTTCAAATTACTGTCCGAATGCTTTATTAAAACTCTGCCTCTGGCCTTTGTTTTGGAATCTGTAACTTTTGTTTCTCTCCTAGGCTTCCCTAGTAGCTCAGATCATAAAGCATCTGCCCGCAATGCGGGAGACCTGGGTTCAATCCCTGGATCAGGATGGTCCCCTGGAGGAGGAAATGACAACCCACTGCAGTATTCTTGCCTGGAGAATTCAGTGGACAGAAGAGCCTGGTGGGCTACAGTCCACGGGGTCGTAAAGAGTCGGACACGACTGAGCGCCTAACACACTCTTTGTTGCCACCTCCTGATCGCTGTCCTCTGAAGCTCCTACTTCTTTTCCGCTGTCCCGACACCTCGGTTGCCCTTGGAAGTTGCAATATCCTCCCCTGGTCCTTCTCGCTCTGACTGCTCTGTAGCCACAGAAAACTGCCAGCGCCGTGAAGCATGCCATGTATTTCTGTTACTGGTACAGTAGGGATGTCAAAGCAAACACCCAGCTTTCCTTTGAGAACGACCATTCCCTTCACTTTGGAATCAATCTCCTCACCCAGTAGCTCTTTAAGTTCTTTCTAAGCATAACTAACGTTTGGCATTTCAATCGAGCACCGCAGATCATGGTTACAAAGCCTGTATTTGAGTTGCTCAAGGAGCGCTGGTCTACCGACATGGCGCCAGAGAAGTGGGCCAGGGCCGCTGCCGGGGCTTCCAGGGCCCCCTGCTCCCCAATCAGCTTCTCGGCTGACTGCTCGAAGTACCAATCGCAGTGGGAGGCACAGAGTCCAAGAACCTGATGGCATCTTTGCTAGAAGCTTTATTATCTCTGTTGGAGAACGAACACCTATTTGCTTAAATTAATTCCCACTTTTTGCTCCACTTGGACTAACTGGTAGTCTTTGTGCTGGGAAAAGCAGATGCAAATCCCGGTCATTCCAACTCTACCTGTTTGCCCAGAACGATGAATGTAGGGACTCCACATCCTTTGGCGGAGAACTTTGAACAACCAGATGGACCTCAGGGATGTCTAACCCACCTGAAACAACATTGGTTGGAACCCAGACTCCAAAATCACCATTTCTAAAACCTTTCCGGGTGATTTCCCTTTGCTTCTGTGGAATGTCTCTGTGTAATGACTGGGCATTGTGCATTATGGCCACATTCTGTGACAACTCCTGGGCTTTTCTTCATTTCACAAAATATGATAGTGCGCCCTTGAAAACCACTGTCTCCAATAACTGCCGCCCTCCTCCTCAGTGGTACTTGACAGCCAGATGCACTACAGTTATTGCCGTTTTCTGCATCTTTTTACCAATCAGGTCCATTTGTTCAAATGTAGATTTCATGTATTTCTTAGCAACATTACACACCCAGTGGGGGCAAGTTGCAGGAAAAAGTAATGTTTTGGAATTGTCTTTTGAATCATTCTTGCATGCAATGGATAAAATCTCTTCCCCTTGATCAGTAAAGCCCTTGTCTAACATCCGGTCATCTCATCCAGGACAACATGCTTAAGTTTGGTGAGATCTAGCTTGCCATTCTGCAGGTGGTCTTTTTTTAAAGTTTATTTCTTTTTATTGAAGGATAATTGCTTTACAGGATTTTGTTGCTTTCTTTCAAACCTCAACATGAGTCAGCCATAGGTACACATATATCCCCTCCCTATTGAGCCTCCCTCCCATCCCTCTCCCCATCCCACCCCTCTAGGCTGATGCAGAGCCCCTGTTTGAGTTTCCTGAACCATGGGGCAATTTCCCGCTGGCTCTCTATTTTACATATTTTACACATGGTAATGTAAGTTTCCATGTTACTCATACATCTCCCCCTCTCCTCTTCTCTCCCCACGTCCATAAGTCTACTCTCTATGTCTGTTTGTCTGTTTCTCCATTGAGTGAGTGAAGTCGCTCAGTCATGTCCGACTCTTTGCGATCCCGTGGACTGTAGACTACCAGGCTCCTCTGTCCATGGGATTCTCCAGGCAAGAATACTGGAGTAGGTTGCCATTTCCTTCTCCAGGGGAGTTTCCTGACCCAGGGATCGAACCCGGGTCTCCTGCATTGGAGGCAGATGCTTTAACCTCTGAGCCACCAGGGAAGCCCATTGGTACCCTGCAAATAAATTCATCAATACTATCTTTCTAGATTCTGTATATATGCATTAGTATATGATACTTATCTTTCTCTTTCTGACTTACTTCATTCTGTATAATAGCTCTAGATTCATCCACCTCATTAGAACTGACTCAAATGTGTTCCTTTTTAATGCTAAGTAATATTTCGTTGTGTGTATGTACAACTTCTGTATCCATTCATCTGTCAGTGGACATCTAGGTTGCTTCTATGTTCTAGCTGTTGTAAATAGTGCTGAATAATACCAAAAACTGTAAAACTCTTAGAGTTTTTACATAATCAACTGATGACATAAATCAAAGCAAGATCCTCTATGACCCACCTCCTAGAGTAATGGAAATAAGAACGAAAGTAAACAAGTTGGACCTAATTAAGCTTAAATGCTTTTGCATAGCAAAGGAAACTATAAACAAGGTGAAAAGACAGCCCTCAGAATGGGAGAAAATAATAGCAAATGAAACAACTGACAAAGGATTAATTTCCAAAATATATCAGTAGCTCATACAACTCAATACTAGAAAAACAAACAACCCAATCAAAAAGTGGGAAAAAGACCTAAACAGATGTTTCTTCAAAGAAGACATGCAGATGGCTAACAAACACTTGAAAAGATGCTCAACATCACTCATTATTAGAGAAATGCAAATCAAAACTACAACGAGATATCACCTCACACTGGCCAGAATGACCATCATCAAAAAATCTATAAACAATAAATGCTGGAGAGAGTGTGGATGAAAGAGAACCCTCTTTCACTGTTGGTGGGAATATAAATTGATATCACCACTATGGAAAACAGAATGGAGATTCCTTAAAAGAAAAAAAGCTAGGAATAAAACCACCATATGACCCAGCAAATCCCACTCCTAGGTCTACAGCCTGAGGAAACCAAAACTGAAAAAGACACATGCAGATGATCTTTGATACGACCTGCTGTCCCAACCAGGATATCAATCCCATTCCTCATGTGTTCAATTTGCCCTCAGTAGGATGTTCCACCATAAAAACAAGCCACTGCCAGCTTTTTTGTGATGTCACTGAAGTCTCTGCTGACCTGACTTGCCAGCTCCTTGTGGTTGAAGAACCAGTACCTGAGGGGCACGCCTCTCTTCCGGTCTTGCAGTTCTCCCCGAAGTTTCTTAACAGAAGGGATGTCAAGGGAAAATGTCTTTCCAGTTCCTGTCCGTGTCTGTGAAATCAAATCCTTTCCACTATAGACGTGGTGACAAGTCTTTGCTTGTATAGGAATGGGAAGGTCATCCCACGGGCTTTGAGAAGTTTTAACAGTTTCTTGAGATATGGGGAAATTAGATGAAGCTCGTTCTTTTTTCCCCACAGTCATTTCCTGCTCTAACTCACTGTTTTCTTCACTGGCAGCTTCCTTGGATTTGGAGTCAGGTCCAGAATCAGGGAACTCATTCTTGAAGTTGGGGCTTTTCTCTCCAATTTCTACATTTATTTCTTTTTCTTTCTTCATCATTTTGGGCTTAGGTGCACCAACTTTTCCTCAGAAGGCTCTTTGTTTTTTATAACTTTTCTGGTTTTAGGAGAAGCCATTGTCTTTTCACAGGGCTCCTTTGACTTTTTTGAACTTTTTCTAGGAGAAATAATATCATCTTGAGATGGCTCCTCTATCTTTTTGGCCTTTTTGGATTTAGGAGAATTCATGTCAACCTCAGGAGGCCTTGCTTTCTTTTTAACCTTTTTAAACTTTGGGGGAAATCATTTCTTCCTTTTCTTCTGCTGCCTCTTCAGTCTTACTAGATTTTGGCTTCTCTTTTTTACCTTTCCTCTTATTTAGCTTTCGCAGCATCTCCACTTTTGCCACAGCTGTGTCTGACTCCAAATCCACATCCTGAGAAGTTTCCCTGGCATCACTCAGCATAAGTGTAGGCCAAGCAGTCTTATCTATTGCATGGTGAGGAAGGGATGTGGCCGTTTTTATTAAAAGAGGAGAAAGCCAAGCCCATGACAATCCTGGACTTGATCCTACAACAGAAAATGGATGTGAATGAGACAGAGACAAAATTTGAATGAGAGTGAATTCTCGCACTATTGCAAAAGTTCTAGGACCCACATCAGACTTCCCAACCTGATCATCTGATCCCACAAAGGGACTGGGAGTGCCCAGGGAATCTGACTTTGAAGGACAGTGGGATTTGATTACAGAACTTGCACAGGACTAGGGGAAACAGAGACTCTTGGAGGGCACAAACAAAACTATGTGTGCACCAGGACCCTGGGGATAGGAGCAGTGACCCCGCAAGAGACAGAGTCAGACCTGCCTGTGAGTGTTTGAGGGTCTCCTGCAGAGGTGGGGTCAGCAGTAGCCTGCTGCAGGGACAGGGGCACTGGCAGAAACAGTCTTGGGAGGTCAGATTTGGCACAAGTCCTTTTGGAGGTCACTTTTAGCCAACTACATCTATAATAGCTTCAAAGAGACTAAAATTTAGCAAAGGAGGTGAAAGATCTGTACATTAAAAACTATAAAATCTTGATGAAAAAATTTAAGAAGACAAAAATAAATGGAAAGTTATTTCTTGCTCATAGACTGAGTAATTAATATTGCAAAAATTTCCATGTTACTCAAAGCAATCTACAGATTCAATGAATTTCCTATAAAATTCCAAAGGCACTTTTCACTTAAATAGAAAAAATAATCCTAAAATTTATATGGAATCACAAAAAGCTCTGAATATGTAAAGGGATCTTGAGCAAGAACAAAGCTGGAAGCACCATACTTGCAGATTTTGAATTATGTTACAAACTAATTTAAAAAAAAAAAGTATATTTCATAAAAAAAGGCACATAAGCTAATGGGACAAAATAGAAGACCTAGATAGAAGCCCAATAACTATGGTCAACTAATCTTCTACTAGGGTCTCAAAAATACAATACAATGAGAGGAAAGGATAATCTCTTCAATAGATTGTTGGGAAAATTTGATATCCACATGCAGAAGAATGAAATTGGATACATAAACCAACCAAAATCAGATTAAAGCCTAAATCTAACATCTGACACCACAAAATTCCTGGGAGGGGGCGGGTGGGGAATATGAGGAAAGGGCTCCATGACACTGTTCTTGGCAATGACTTTTTGGATGTGACACACAAAGGCACATGCAACAAAAGTAAAAATTAACAAATGGGATTAAAGAAAAAAAACTAAAAATCTTTTGCATCATAAAGGCAACAATCAGCAAAATGATAAGACAATGTACAGAATGGGAGAATATATCTGCAAACCACATGTCTAACAACTGATTTTATCCAAAATATATAAGGGACTCCAATATCAAAATAGCAAATAAACAAATAATCCAATTTAAAAAAATGGAAAGAAGTCCTGAATAGATATTTCTCAAAAGAAGAGGTTAACAGGTACATTAAAATGTGCTTAATATCATTAATCATCAGGAAAATGCAAATCAAATCCACAGGACCTATTGCTTTAAAACTATGAGAATGATTATTATCAAACAAAAGATACCAAGTGTTTGGCAACCACGTGTTGAAAAATAAGGAGCCCTGGTACACTGTTGGTGGGAATGTAACTGGTGCAGGCTTTATGAAAAACATATGGAGATTTCCCAAAATACTGAAAAACAGAACTACCATGTGATTCAGCAAGCCCACTTCTGGGCATTTATCCAAAGAAGTTGAAATCAGGATACCTGTACTGTCATATTCATTACAGGACTATCCACAATCACCAACATATGGAAACAATCTAATATTCATCAGTGAATAAATGGATAAAGAAAATGTTACACATACGTACACACAAAGACATACACACAATGGAATATTACTCAGCCTTAAAAAATAGGAAATTCTGTGATTTGTGACAAGTTGGATGGAGCTGGAGGACATATGCTAAGTGAAATAAGACAGAGAAAAATAAAAATTGTATCATGTCAGCTATATATGGAACCTAAAAAAGTCAAACTTCTGGAAGAAGAGAGTAGAATGGTGATTACCGGGGGCTGATAAGAGGAGGAAATGAAGAGACAGTGGTTAAATGGCACAGAGTTTCAGTTATGCCAGATAAATAAATTCCAAAGATCTATTCTGCAGCATACTACTTATAGCTATTGACACTTTATTGCAGATTTAAAATTTGCTAAGCCTGTAGATATTAAGTTCAGACCCTAAAAATTCCTCAGAAAACTACTAGAACTGATTTAAAAAAATGGAAGCAAATAGCAGGATAGAAGGCTAGCATACAGAAATCACTTGCATCTATTTACACTAACAAGGAAATATCAGAAAAGGAGAGTAAAAAAGAAATCCATTTAAAAATCACATTTAAAAAATCTAATTACTTAAATGGGGAAAGAACTTGATACATGTATATGTATCACTGAATCACTTTGCTGAACACCTAAAACTAACACAACATTTTATTAATACAAAAACTATAGTCCAATATAAAATAACATAAATCCATGGCTGATTCATGTCAATGTATGGCAAAAACCACTATAATATTGTAAAGTAATTAGCCTCCAACTAATAAAAATAAATGGAAAAAAAACTTTTTTAAAAAATTTAAGTAAATAATGATAAAGCTGACCAAGGAGGAGAAAGACTTCTATGCTGAGAACTATAAAACACTGGTACAGAAAACTGAAGATGATTCAGAGAAATTAAAAGATATCCCATACTCTTGGATTATAAAATTAATATTGTTATAGTAGCAATACTACCCAAAGCAATATACAGATTTCATGTGATCTATCATAATACCCAAGACATTTTTCACAAAACTAGTAAAGATAATCTTAAAATGTATATGGAACCATAAAAGCCTAGAATTGCCAAAATAACCCTGAAAAAAATAGAAAAAACTGATATATAACCACCCCAGACTTCAGACAATACTGTAAAGCTACAGTAATCAAAACATCATGGCTTTAGCATAAAGACAGACATCTGGATCAATGAGACGTCTCAATCAATGGAACAGAAAACAGAGCCCAGAAATAAACCCACATGCCTACAGTCAATTAATCTTTGACAAAGGAGGCAAGAATATATTAAAACAGTAGAAGAAAAACAGTCTCTTCAGTAAGTGGTGTTGAAAATCAATGAAGTTAGAGCACAGGCTCATGCCATACAGAAAAGAAACTCAAAATGGCTTAAAATTGAAAAAAAAAAAAAAAAAAAAAAAGACATGACACCATAAGGGAGCATAAGAAAAACATTTATTGACATAAATCATGCCAATGTTTTCTTAGGTCATTCTCCCAAGGCAATAGAAATAAAAGCAAAAATTGACAAGTGGGACTTATTTAAACTTAAAAGCTTTTTCACAGCAAAGAAAACCATAAACAAAATGAAATGATAGCTTATGGACTAGAAAAAAGTATCTATAAGCAATACAATTGACAAAGGACTTAATTTCCAAAATATGCTAACAGCTCATGCAACTCTAATATCAGAAAAACTCAATCCAATCAAAACATGGGCAGACCAGATAAACATATTTTCCAAAGAAGACATAGAGATGTCATATGAAAAGATGCTCAACATTGCTAGTTATTAGAAAAATGCTAATCAAAACCACAATGTGGTACTGTCTCACACTAGTTAGGATGGCCATCTTTAAAAATTCCACAAGTAGCAAATACTGGAGAGGGTGTGGAGAAAAGGGAACCGTCCAACATGGTAGGGATGTAAATTGGTGCAGCCACTGTGGAAAATTGTATGAAGGTTCCTTATAAAACTTTTAATAGAGTTGCCATGTGATCTAGCAATCTCACTCTTGGACATATATCTGGAGGAAGCTATAATTCAAAAAGATACATGCACCCTAATGATCATAGTGGCACTACTTACAATAGCAAAGGTATGGAAGCAACCTCAGTGTCTACTGGCAGACGGATGTATAAAGATGTGGTACCTGTACACAATGGAATACTACTCAGACATAAAAAATAATAAGATAATGCCATGGGTGAACCAAGAGATTATCATGCTAAGTGAAGTCAGTCAGACAAAGACATCTACTATATGACATCATTTATATGTGGAATCTAAAACACAGCACAAATAAACTTATTTGCAAAACAGAAACGGAGTCACAGACATGAAAATTGAACATGGTTACCGAAAGGGAAATGGGATGGGGAAAGAATAAGATATAAGATTAGCAAATGCAAACTACTATATATAAAATAAACAACAAAGTCTACTGTATAGCTCAAAGAACTATGATCCGTATTCTGCTAACCATAGTGAAAAACAATATGTATAAATATGGATATCTGATTCACTGTGCTATACACCAGAAACTAATGTACGCAACATTGTTAATCAATTATACTGCAATTAACAAAAATACTTCATTAGAGCCAAACAATTGTGGCATTTTATCCTATATTTGTAACTTAAATGCTTTTAAAATGTGTATTGAAAATCTCTCAGTTCAGTTCAGTCCCTCATTTCTATCTGACTCTTTGTGACCCCACGGACTGCAGCACGCCAGGCCTCCCTGTCCATCACCATCTCCCAGAGCTTACTCAAACTCATGTCCATTGAGTCGGTGATGCCATCCAACCGTCTCATCCTCTGTCGCCCCCTTCTCCTCCCGCCTTCAATCTTTCCCAGCATCAGGGTCTTTACTAAGAGTTAAGGAATACATTTATTTTTTGTACTCAATTCCTTCACCTCTTTATTTCAGTATGATTAATGTCCCATGAAAGTCACCCATATGAGCCACATAGTTCAGTAATTTTGAATGTTTGCAAATTGTACCACAGCCATCACTACCTCATAATTTTAGAACATTTTCATTACCTTAAAATGATGGGTGGTTGCTCCTCATTCTCATCCACATGTCAATTCCAAGCCCCACTTATCTACTTTCTCTTAAGGATGGTCTATTCTGGATATTTTATATAAGCAAAATCATAAAATATGTGATGTTTTATGAATAGCTTATCATAACGCTTCACTTAGCATAATGTTTTTAAGGACATTCCATGTTGTAGCATGTTTTGAAATTTCATTTCTTCTCATGATAAAATAATACTCCATTGTATGGACATTCATTTTATTTATCCAATCATTAGTTGGTGGAAATTTGGATTACCTCTTGGTGTTATTAATAATTTTGCTATGAACATTGTTCAGGTTTTTGTATAAAGATATATCACTTTTTTCTCTTGGCTGTATATACCTAAGGATGAAATTTCTGGTCCTATGGTAATTCTGCTTACATTTTGAGGAACTTCAACTATATTTGCCAAAGAAACATAATTTTTTGTTTCCACCACCAAGGTCAGAGCTTTCCACAGCCCAACCTAAATGTATTACTTTTTATTATCGTGGCCATTCTAATAGGTTATGTAGTCATAGCTTACAGTGGTTTTGATTTGCGTTTTGCTATTAACTAATGATGCTGGATATATTTTTACACTTTTATTGTCCATTTTCATCACCTTTGAAGAAACATTTGTTCTTCACCCATTTTTAATTGGGCTATTTATCTTTTATTATTGTATTGCATATATTCTTTATATAAGCTGGATACAAGCTCACTGTTACATATTATTAGTAGTTAAACATCATTCTTCTCTAAAGAGACGTTAAAGCCCTAACCCTCAGCACCTCAGAATAGGATCTTATTGGTCAATAGCATTGTTGAATACATAACTAAATAATTGATATGATATCATATTGGAATAGAGTGGGCCTTTAAACCAAAATGATTGATACCTGTATAAGATGATGGCCATTTCAGATGCTGAAACAAATACCTAAAAATGTATAAGTGACTATGAAACTGTGTAATGAGTAGAGGCTGGAAGAGTTTTGAGATGCATAATATAAAAGTCTAGACTGTCTTGAAGACTGCTTGTATAAATGTTGATAATAGAGGTAATTCTTGTAAAAGCTTAGAAAGAAAAAGAATTTTAGAGAAAACGTCTATCTTCTTAGCAAATACGTATGTTAAGACATACTTGTCTGTGTTTCTGTGTGCATGTGTGCCTACATGTGTATTATTAATTGTCCAACATCTCCCTAATACTATGGTATAAACTATAATATATGTATCAAATTATCTTTCCAAAGTCAAAAATAAAAAGTTAAATTCTCAAATACACCTGCACCGAAAAATTTCAGATAAGACATGTACTTAGTGAGGTTGAATGTGTTTAGACCTTACAGCCTAGAATTTACATGTACACACACTCATAGTCACACACTTACAAACACACATATACATACACAGTTGTGCGTAGGTCCTAGAAAAACTCTTCATATGTGATGAGGAATCATAAAAGAATACTCATGATAACATTTTTAAGTGACAAAATACTTAAACAAATGGATATTTGAGATAACAGCATCTTATAAAGCAATAAATATGTTTGAATAAGAGCTATATGTGACTATGTAAGTGTTCTCCAAACTTAAGTTTGAGAAATAAAGCAAATTATAGATGAGAACACAATGTATGACACTCAATATAAGGTGTAAGTACAGGAAAAGCTGGCCTATGTATCATTTATAAATGTAATCATATGTAGTAAAAGTATAAAGAAATTCAAGTTCAGTAGAGTGAGGAAGAGGAAAGCAAAGGTTAAGAGTTAAAGAGAAGTATAGAGAGGGGCTTTAATTTTCTGACTGGTTCCAAAGTGTTTATCAAATTAATATCTGTGTTGGATGCAGCTAGTTTCCACAAAAATCTAATCTTTTCCTTCACAGAGTAAAATTTCGCCAGGATTATATGGAGACTACAACTGCCAAATTCCAAGCAGTAAGCTGTAGCTGTGAGACTAAAGTCAATAGTCAATAAAATGATTTCCAGGTCAAACCATTAACAGAGAAGGTATGCTTCATCCATGATCCACATCTCCTTTCTTTTACAGTGGGCTCCAACCAGCACATGCCATTGGTCCAGCTTCAAACATGGTGGAGACAAAAACAGGAAAGAATTTTAGGACCTGCTAAATGTCTCTAAGCAGAACTATCTGCCAATTTGTGGTTGCTCCTTTGTAATAGTAATAGTAACAGAAGAGGGATACCCAATCTTCTATCATTTATATCAGTTGTTTGTGTGTCTATACAACATTTCCTTATGTTTACCCACAATGTCTATATATTTTATATGTCTAAACTATTCTATAATATAAAATGACAAAAGTGTGGCACATATGGTATTCTATTATTTCTAATTTTCTTGTAATTTACCATATTTAAAAATGGCCTTAAGAATCAAAATTTATCAAAGGAACACATGAGAAAATATTATGTTTGTACTATGTACATAATTTTTATATATAATTACATAAGTGATTGAAATTTTTTTTGATTAGTTGCTAAGGTAAAAAAGCAATTAACTGTTAGAAAGATGAGTTCTTATTTCTAACTCATAAGCTGTTTCTCTCCTTCATTAATCTCTCAGCAAATTGATAGACAGATATAATTCAGTGAGTTAAACTGAACATGACTGCTCTTTGTTAAAGATAAATGCTAATAAAGCTTTGAAATATGTCTCCAACAAGTAAATATACCTCCATTGGACAATGCAATTTATTCCACTTTTTACAAACAGTAAAAAAAGAAAAAAAAATACTTACTAGCATAGTTCTTCTGTTGTAGATGTCTTTTCTAACATAATTTTTATTCCTTTCTTCCAAAAACTTCCAATTTTCCATTGTTTGGAACCCTTGTGATAGACAAGGGGACCAATCCATGCTGTAATTATGGGAGTACTTCCTAAGCTGAGTTTAAACACAGTCATTTTTCTTTTCTTCAGATGTGGGTAAATACTCTAATGAAAAAAAAAAATGATGTTTACCTGCAAATATTGAGAACGGATATTGCAAAGTGATCCCGTTTTTCTGTTCTTTCAGAACAGCTGTAAGGGATGCACCATGCTTATTGCATCCATCAGTATTCTGATAGGAAAACAGAAGCTTTCTTAGGCATTTCAAGCAGTAAAGATTCCAATGCAGGTTATTAGAGGCTTACACAGCTTTGAAGGACTGGAAAGTAAACATGAGAGACCGTTGTTAGATTTTGAGAAAATCAGAAGTGCAGGGTTTACAGGAAATCGTTTCAGTCATTTCAGATGCTGCAGAAACAACGTGGGAGATTCCACTATAACAGGATGTGGGGAAGGTAATGGCAAAACCCACGTGTGTAAACTCTCTCTGCCCACACACCTGCCTACAAGCTGGAGAATAATGGCTTCTCCTTCTCTTAGGATTTTCAAACATCCTGAAAATGTGCTACTTGTTAGAACCTAACAGGAAATTCTGCTAACAGGAAGCTCCGGAAAATATAGTTCTCAGACCCCTTGCTTGTGAACTAGGGGAGGGTAAGGAGGGCAGCAAGGATGATAGATACTGTGTCACAACAGGAAATCTGGAAATAAGACTTGTCCTGTAGCCATCTGGCTTTTACATAGAGGAAAACCATCTCCAAGTAGAGGTCATGAGAGTCATACAGATCTGAGATGGAATTCTAAGAATATTCTTAACCTCAAGATTCAGCCTTCCCTTAGACTTCTCAATTATCTAAACAAATTCTTATATTGCATTAAAAGATCCTTCTACTTCATTAACGTGTTTTTGGTTTGTTTGTGTGTGTTTTTTTTGTTTTTTTTTTTGTTTTTTTTTTTTGCATTGAAATTTCACCTGTAGAAACCAAGAGGGTCTTCATTAATGCAAACAGAAGCAGAACGATTGTGGACTGTGATCTTAATCAACCTGTCTTTTCTTTGATTACGGGAAGATAATGCCTCACAAATGGATGGTGCCTCAGCTTGGGCAGCCAAAACAAAGTGCCATGCAATAGATGGCTTAAGCAATAGAAGTTTCAGTTCAGTTCAGTCGCTCAGTCGTGTCCGACTCTTGGCAACCCCATGAATCGCAGCACGCCAGGCCTCCCTGTCCATCACCAACTCCAAAGAGTCAGTGATGCCATCCAGCCATCTCATCCTCTGTCGTCCCCTTCTCCTGCCCCCAACCCCCCCGAGCATCAGGGTCTTTTCCAATGAGTCAACTCTTCGCATGAGGTGGCCAAGGTATTGGAGTTTCAGCTTCAGCATCAGTCCTTCCAATGAACACCCAGGACTGATCTCCTTTAGGATGGACTGGTGGGATCTCCTTGCAGTCCAAGGGACTCTCAAGAGTCTTCTCCAACACCACAGTTCAAAAGCATCAATTTTTCGGTGCTCAGCTTTCTTCACAGTCCAACTCTCACATCCATACATGACCACTGGAAAAACCACAGCCTTGACTAGATGGACCTTTGTTGACAAAGTAATGTCTCTGCTTTTTAATATGCTGTCTAGGTTGGTTATAACTTTCCTTCTAAGGAGTAAGCGTCTTTTAATTTCATGGCTGCAGTCACCATCTGCAGTGATTTTGGAGCCCCAAAAAATAAAGTCTGACACTGTTTCCACTGTCTCCCTTTCTCATAATTCTGGAGGTTAGAAGTTTGAGATCAAAGGAACCAATGGGTTTGTGTTCTTACGTGCACTCCTTTCCGGACTTGTAGACTGGCGTCAACTTGCTATGTGCACACACGGGCATTCCTGAGGGTGTGCTCATGGAGGGCAAGAAAGACAGTAAGCGTTCTGGTGTCCCTTATAAGGGCACTAATCTTATCATAGGAGCCCACTTCACGACCCAATTTAACTTTAATTATCTCCTAAAGGCCTCACCTGCAAATAATAATACCTTGGGTCTTAGGGCTTTAGGTATGCATTTTGAGAGACTTAATGCAATCCACGCTATTCCATCCCTCCCCTCCCCCACCAAATACATGTCCTCTCATATTCATTCTATCCCCACAGCAAGCGAAGTCTTAACACATTCCTGTATAAATTCATATAAAGTGTCATCTAAATATTATGTAAATTCAGTCTGAATGAGATTTAAGATACAGTTCTTCCTGAGGTAAAACTCTCCTCCAGTGCAACCCTGTGAAATCAGACTGAATAAAAATAGATTAAAAATGGTCAAAATCCTAAGCAGACAACTTACCAAAAGGCATTTAAGCATATGAAAGGATATTCCACGTGATCTGTTATTAGTGAGTTGGAAATTAAAACAGTGAGTTATCATTATAAAGCTGGAACACAGAAACACCAAATCCTGGTAAATGTGTGGAGTAAAAGAAACTCATTCATTGCTGATGGCAATGAAAAATGGTACAGCCACTTTGCAAGACAGTTTGGTAGTTTTATACAAAATTAAACACATTTTAGCATACAATCTAGCTACCACAGTCCTTGGTATTTATCCAAATAGACTGAAAACTTATTACGTCCACAAAATGTTCTGCATGCAGGTGTTTGTAGAAGCTCTAATTATAAGTGCCAAAGCTTGGAAGCAATAAAGATGTTCTTTAGTAGGTAAATGATTTAACACACTGTGTTACATGCAGACACAAATATTTGGTGATAAAATAAAATAATTTATCAAGTTATGAAAAGATATTGGAACATTTATCTGCATATAACGAAATGAAAGAAGACCCAAAAATGGATACTGTGTGATTCCAACTATATAAATTCTGAAAGATGATAATCATGGAGACTGATCTTCCGATGAGTGTTTGCCAGAGATTGGAGAGAAGAAGGGAAAACGGTCAGATGGGGAAATTTTTAGGGCACTGGGATGTTTATATGTTCTGTATGTTTCTACAATGGTAAATACATGTCATTATGCATCCCTCACAACCCAGAATGCACAGCACTTAGAGGAACCCAATATAAACTATGAGCTTTGGGTGACAATGATGTGTCAACATAGGTTCATTGATTGTAACAAATGTACCATTGTAGTAAGGAATATTGGTAGTGTACATTTGTGAGGATAAGGGATTCATTCTATCATTCACTATACTTTATGGTCAATTTTTCTGTGAACCAGAAACTGCTCTAAAAATAAAATCCACTTTTCAAAGGTTAAACACATACTTAGTGTAACACCCAAGTCCACTCCTAGGTATGTTCCTAAGATATTAAAGCACGCGTTCACAAAGACTTGCTTGCAAACGCTTATAACAGCAACATTCACAGATGCCAAAAACTGGAAACGATCTAAGTGTTCATCAACATGTTATTGGATAAACTGAATCTGATTCTCCATTGAATTAACATAATTAACCCATAAAAAGGAAGGAAATACTGATACATGCTACAACATGAAAGAACTTAAGAAACATGCTAAGTAAATGAAGTTTGATCTATGCCATGCATTGCATGATTACATTTATATGAAACATCCAGAAAAGGCAAACCTTGAAAAACAGAAAAACAGACAAATAGTGTTTTTCAGGGATGGATTAGGGATGGACTGCATACAGATAAGAGGAATATTTTGGAAGTGATGAACATATTCTAAAACTGAATTTTGATGGTTCCCCAACTCTATACACTTATTTAAAATATTTCAATCACACATACAAAAAGTATGAACTTTCTGGTGTGCAAATTTTTACTCAATAAAACTGTTTAAAATGACAGCAATTTTTCTCTAGCAATTTCCAAGCTTGATTCTAAAATTCACAGTAAAATTCAAAGGACCTAAAGTAAAAGAAAAAAAAAAAAACTTTGAGAAAGAACAAAGTCTGAGAGCTAATACTAAATGATTTTAAGATAAAACAAAATTAACACTACAGCACAATATTTTGCATCAAGATAGAGAAATAGATCAATGGAATTAAGTATGGCATCCAAAATATGTTCACATGTATATAGACAAATGGGTTTTGACAAAATAAAAAGCAATTCTGTAGATAAAGAAAGCATTTCAGTATACTATACTAAAATAATTGAATTCCATATGGAAAAGGTAATTTTGACCAATATCTTGCACCAGATACACAAATTAACTTAAAACTGATTATATACCTAAGCATAAAAACCTGATGGCTTTCCCAAAGGCTCAGCAGGTAAAGAGTCTTCCTGCAATGCAGGAGACACAGGAGATGTGTGTTCCATCCCTGGGTGGGGAAGATCCCCTGGAGGAGGAAATGGCAACAACCCACTCCAGTCTTCTTGCCTGGAGAATCCCATGGACAGAGGAGCCTGATGGGCTACAGTTCAAAGGGTCTCAAAAAATCAGATGTTGACTGAGCATGGAAGCATAAAAGCTAAAATAATGAAACTTTCAGAAGAAAGCATGAAAAAAAGTTTGTGACCTTCGATTAGGTGAAGAATTCTTAGATATGACATTGAAAACAAAACCTATACAAGAAAAATAACCTAGACTTCATTAAAGTTAGAAACATCTTATCTTTGAAAGACACTCATAGGAGAATGAACACAACTGGGAAAAAACTTTGCAAAGCATAGATATAATAAAGAATTGTATTCAGATTAAGTAGAGAACATTCAAAATCAAACAAAAATGATGAAGACAAAACCTAAAAAATGACCCAAAGTTTGAGCAGACACAGTGTCAAAGAATATTGGATTTCAAACAAGCGCATAAAAAAGTGCTTAACACCATGAATGTAAAGGAAAGGAAAATAAAAAAGAAAGAAAACCATAAGATACGGCTATGTAACTATTACAGTGTCTAAATTTGAAACACCAACTATGTAAAGTGTTGGCGAGATTGTAAAGAAAATTGAACTCTCACACACAGCTGGTACAGATCCAAAATTATATAACCACTCTGGAAAACAGTTTGGCAGGTTAACATGCTAAGCATACCCCCATTATTTCTCTTCTATGTATTTTCCCAAGAAGAAAGATAAGTCTATACAAAGTCTTGTGCACAAATATTAATAGCAATTTTATTTGAAATAGACAAAAGCTGGGATCAGCAAAATTGTTTCTCAATAGGTACACAGATAAATTACCGTATATTTATGCAATGGAATTCTACTCAGCAATGATAAAAAAAAAAATGAGCTATTGATATACAACTTGGATGGGTGGATATCAAAATAAATATGCTAAAGAAGTTAGATAAAAATATTATACACTATATTATTGCACTTTTATAAAACTTTGGAATGTACAAACTAACCTGCAGGGATAGCTGATCTTGTTTTCCCAGAGAGAGAGGAATTGCCAAAGAACGTTAAAAAAAACTTTAGAAAGTGATAGATGTTTATTATCTTAATGATATTGATAGTCCCACAGGTGTATAAACACATAAAGCCTATCAAATTTAAAGTTTTAAATCCATGCATTTATTTTATGTCAGTTACATCTCAATAAATTGATGAAGGAATGAGCAGTACAAGATAAATTTAGAGAGGAGGCTGGGACCCAAATTAGGCAGGCTCAGCAAAGTTTGTACGAATTTTAAATTTTTAATGAGGGAGGGAAATTTTTGAAATGCTTTAAGAAGGCAGGACATATTTTAATTAGCATATATTTGTTGATGAAATTAGAACACAGAATGTGACCCAGGAAAGGTCATTTTGCTTGACAAGTAGAGCGATCATACTGATGGAAGACCGTTACAATCCACCAGGAGCTGCTGCTATGAAACATGAGCCACCAAAGGGTTTGGAGCGCCCACGGAGCAAAAACAGATACATTAATTAAAGCAAGCGGGCTGATAATTACCAATGTAAGGAGAGCATTGACTAACGACAGGGATTTTACACCAATCGTATATGCACGCGAGGGCAGAGAGAACTAAAGACAGGTAGAGAATGATCACGGCTGGAGTGTTCATGGAAGAAACTGCCTACATTCAAAATTCTGATAATGCCCTCTGTCAGTGATCAGTGCAAAGAAATAGAGGAAAACAATAGAATGGGAAAGACTAGAGATCTCTTCAGGAAAATTAGAGATACCAAGAGAACATTTCATGCAAAGATGGGCTCAATAAAGGACAGAAATGGCATGGACTTAACAGAAGCAGAAGATATTGAGGAGAGTTGGTAAGAATACACAGAAAAACTATACAAAAAAGATCTTCATGACCCAGATACTCATGATGGTGTGATCACTCACCTAGAGCCAGACATCCTGGAATGTGAAGTCAAATGGGCCTTAGGAAGCATCACAATGAACAAAGCTAGTAGAGGTTGACAGAACTCCAGTTGAGCTATTCCAAAGCCTAAAAGATGATGCTCTGAAAGTGCTACCTACACTCAATATGCCAGCAAATTTGGAAAACTCAGCAGTGGCCACAGAACTGGAAAAAGTCAGTTTTCATTCCAGTCCCAAAGAAACACAATGCCAAAGAATGTTCAAACTACCACACAGTTCTACTCATCTCACACACTAGCAAAGTAATGCTCAAAATTCTCCAAGTCAGGCTTCAGCAATATGTGAACCGAGAACTTCCAGATGTTCAAGTTGGTTTTAGAAAAGGCAGAGGAACCAGAGATCAAATTGCCAACATCTGCTGGATCATCAAAAAAGCAAGAGAGCTTCAGAAAAACATCCATTTCTGCTTTATTGACTATGCCAAAGCCTTTGATTGTGTGGATCATAACAAACTGTGGAAAATTCTGAAAGAGATGGGCATACCAGGCCACCTGACCTGCCTCATAAGAAGTCTATATGCAGGTTAGGAAGCAATAGTTAGACCCAGACATGGAACAAAAGACTGGTTCCAAATAGGAAAAGGAGTACGTCAAGGCTGTATATTGTCACCCTGCTTATTTAACTTATATGCAGAGTACATCATGAGAAACGCTGGGCTGGAGGAAGCACAAGCTGGAATCAAGATTGCCAGGAGAAATATCAATAACCTCAGATATGCAGATGACATCACCCTCATGGCAGAAAGTGAAGAAGAACTAAAGAGCCTCTTGATGAAAGTGAAAGAGGAAAGTGAAAAAGTTGGCTTAAAGCTCAGCATTCAGAAAACTAAGATCATGGCATCTGGTCCCATCACTTCATGGCAAATAGATGGGCAAACAGTGGAAATAGTGGCAGACTTTATTTTGGGGGCTCCAAAATCACTGCAGATGGTGGCTGCAGCCATGAATTTAAAAGGTGCTGACTCCTTGGAAGGAAAGTTATGACCAACCTACACAGCATATTAAAAAGCAGAGACATTACTTTGCCAACAAAGGTCCACCTAGTCAAGGCTATGTTTTTTTCCAGTAGTCATGTATGGATGTGAGAGTTGGACTATAAAGCCAAAGAATTGATGCTTTTGAACTGTGGTGTTGGAAGAGACTCTTGAGAGTCTCTTGGACTGCAAAGAGATCCAACCAGTTCATCCTAAAGGAAATCAGTCTTGAATATTCATTGGAAGGACTGATGCTGAAGCTGAAACTCCAATATTTTGGCCAGGTGATGTGAAGAACTGATTCATTAAAAAATACCCTGATGATGGGAAAGATTGAAGGCGGGAGGAGAAGGGGACAACAGAGGATGAGATGGCTGGATGGCATCACCGACTCAATGGACATGAGTTTGAGTAAACTCTGGGAGTTGGTGATGGACAGGGAGGCCTGGCGTGCTGTGGTTCATGGGGTTGCAAAGAGTCGGACACAACTGAGTGACTGAACTGAATTGAACCCTTCTCTCAAGTGCCTCACAATCCCCAAATATCTTTTTAAATCTTCTTTGTCCTACCATATTCTAGTAAGTCTATTTGGGCAATTTTTGTTTGATCTAAAGAGATACCTAGTATCACATCAATTTTACACTAACAATCATGTTTCTTAACACTCTTGTTTATTCTTTAGTGTAAGGGACTTGTCATGGAAACATACGTCAAATTGAAATTTTTTTTTTCTTTAAGAATATAAGAACATATGAAAAGTTAAAATTAGCAGGAAGCCAGAAGAAAGAAGACACTGGAATGTAGAGATTATGAACTAGAAAAAACACAGATGAGCAAAAGTGGAATTTCAGTAATTAATGACAAGTTAAACAGATTATTAAAGGTTTCTGTACAGTTTTCAAGTACGTAGGTAAATCAGCTACATAAAGCCAACGTCTTGACTCATCCATCAGTAGAATAATTTTCTATATTCTCTTTCCTGCCAGTTTACTCAGAATACTGTTTTTTCCCAACTACAGACAAAAAAAAAAAAAAAAGACATGCCTCCTAATGAAAGCCATTTGTAACGTGCAAGTGTCTTTACTTAAGAAGGAAGTTAAAGGTTCAGTAAGGTAATTAGGAAGCTAAAAATGCTCTTTAAATTACAACGTTTGAAGACTTCACTTGAAGTTCTTTTCATTCAAAGTTGATCATTTATATCCTAGGCATATGAAATCGATTTCTGTCCTCAAATATATATGCAAGGTCCTACTTCTCATCAGACCTAGGAATTTCAGGATTTGACTTACAAAATAAAAGCTAACATGTTAATCCTATTGCCATTTCATTCACTACTGCAAGAATCTGCCTTTCTCAGTAATGAAGCTAGAAATGTTAATAATGAATGGTGTGTTTAAAGAAAAGAAATTTTCTAATTAGCATACAGGACCCCACCAAATACAGATACAATTTGGATCTCCACTTAAAATAGGAGAGCATCCATTATATTTTTAATGACATCTAAGAGCTGCGTTTTAGGTAGTGAAGGGGATTTTCTGCTACATTAATTGTGTTTCAAAGAAATAGCATTGAGTTGGAAGACCTGGAATAATCAATGTAATATTTAAGGTTAAGAGCACAGTCGGAAGAATGATAACACTTAAGAGTTACTGTAAAGCTACAGTAATAAAGACTGTAGTTTGGTGGAAGAACAGACAAAAAGATCAATGAAAGGTAGGGATCCCAGAAACTGACCCATGTATATGGTTAACTGATGCTTTGCAAGGGAGCAAAGACCATTCAATGGAGTATAGACAGTCTCTCAACAAATGGTGTAGAATAACTGGACATACACATGCAAAAAATAGGAATCTAGACACAGACCTCATATCCTTTCACAAAAGATAACTCAAAATAGAGTACAGAACTAAAAATAAAATGCAAAACTATAAATTTCTGAAGGCATGGTGAGTTTTCTATAGATACAACACCAAAGATGTATTACGTGAAAGAATTGGTATGATGGAATTCATTAAAATTAAAAACTTTATATTATATTATATTATGTTATATATATATATACATAAAAATTTAACATAATTATGAAAAAAGAATTGGAGGATCTACACTCCTAAATATTTAGATGTTGCACTGTTTATCTCCACAAGCTTTTATTTGATACAGAATGACACAAGGTTTCTGGAAATATACAAAAAACTGTTAAATAGCTTTGTCTATGCCAAAAAAGAGGGGTTGGGGAGAAAGACATCCTGATTGTGAGGGTGGGGGTTCCCCCTGAAGGAACTGACCATTACCACAGCTCCTTCCTGCTGTGGAGAAAATGAGTGGTCTTTATCTTCTTTTTTTATAATGTAATGATAATTGTATTAGATTATACATTATAATTATGAATAATAATTATGAATTATTAATATGAATATAATTATATTGTGATTATAGTTGTATGTTATGATTATAATGAATTATAATATATAATATGTAAATTTAATATATATTTATTATATATATTCTATATGTATATTATATATGATACATATATACAATCTATATATATATGATATATATGATAGGGTTAGAGTATATATATATGATTATATTATATATATGATATATATTATATTATATATTATAGATTATATTATATAATACATGTGTTATACAAATTATCTAATTTATTTAGTAAGTATTATATATTATGTAAATATTACATATGTTATTATATATTATATAGTATGATTTATATAATATATATCATAATATATATTATGATGCATATTATATAATATATATTAAAATATATATTATAATCATGTAGAATATATATTATATATGTATATTTTGTATATATTATTAAATATATTAATAATATATATCATCATATATATTAAAGATATATTAAAATATATAAAACTATATATAAAATATATAATACATAATATATATCTTATATAGTATATATCATATATCACATATTATATATTATATATTATTATATTATTTTAATATTATTATATTATAATAATATGATATATATTATTTATATATTTATATATAATATATATATTTTTTAAATTCCTTTAACCATATTTTGATTGGACCATCTTTTGATTGGAGAATTTAGCCCATTTATACCTAAAGTATATTCAAAAGGTATTAAATTTTAAAATAATTGAAAGGTATGTACTGTTCCCATTTTGTTGCTTGTTTTCTAATTGTTTTTAAAGTTCTTTTCTATTTCTGTCTACTTCTTTTATCGTTTCCCCTGTGGTTGGTGATTTTCCTTAACATTATGTTTTATTCTTTTCTGTCTTTCTTTCTATGCATCTACTAGAGTTTTGGTTTTTGGTTTCCATAAAGTTTATTGATATCAACCTATTATATCTACTTGTTTTAAACTGATAGTCATTTAAGTTCAAGCACGTTCTTGAAGTTCTACAGTTTTTACTCTCCCTCCAACACATTTTATATATCCTCACATTTTATAGCTTTATGTTTATCCCTTAACTCTTTACTGTAGTTAAAGTTGATTTTTTTGTCTCTTTTATCTTTTAATCTTTGTACTAGTTTAACTGGTTGATCCACCGTCTTTATTGAGTATTTACTCTAAACAGTGAACATTTTTACTTTTACATATTTTATTATTTCTTTTTATAGTCTTATTTTTTTTTTCTTAAAGATGACACTTTAACATTTCTTGTAATGTCAGTTTAATGGTGATAAGCTCTTTTAGTTTTTTCTTGTGTGGGAAACCCTATGACTCCTATTCTGAATACTAATCTTGTTAAGTAGAATATACTTGGTTCTAGGTTTTTTTTTATTTGTTTGTTTGGGTTTTTTTCCTTTCCTCTCAGCACTTTAAATATATCATGCCACTCCATCTGGCTTGCAAAGTTTCTGCTGAAAAATCAGCTGATAAACTTTTGGAGTTTCCCTTGGATATGATTCTTTGTTTTTATTTTGGGACATTTAAAACTGTCTTTTTAATCTTTTAACTTTTGTCTTTTTAATTATGATATGTCTTGGTGTCAGTCTCTTTGGGTTTATCTTGCTTTGAACACTTTGTGTTTCCATATATTTCCATATATTTCCTTCAGGTTAGGAAAAATTTCAACCATTATTTCTTCAAATATATCTTTTGCCCCTTACTGTCTCTCTTTTCTTCATGAGATCCCTATGAGCCAGAAGTTAGCATATTTGACATTGTCTCAGAGGTCCTTTAAACTATTCTAACTTCTTAAAGTTTTATTATTCTGATTAGATAATTTCCACTATTCTAAGTCTCTTATACATTCTTCTGTATCATCTAATCTGCTGTTAATTTCATTGAGTCATTTTAGTTATTGTATTATTCAGCTCCGATTGATTCTTCTTTATATTTTCTAGTTCTTTGTTGATTCCCTTATTGTGTTCCTTTATTGTTTTCCCTTAGTTCAGTTAGCATTTTATGAGCATTTTTAAAAATTTATTTATCAGGTAAATTTCTTATTTCTGTTTCTTTTTTTGGAGTTTTATCTCTTTTTTTTTTTTTTGTCATTTGGAACACATTCCTCAGTCTCCTCTTTTTGTCTGACTTTCTCCGTCTCTATGAAATTAGGTGAAACAGTAACCTATTTCAGTCTAGAAGATTTGTCTTTCTCTGAGAGCATCCCCATGCAGTTTGTGTGTGCCTGGTGACTTTGACTGGAGAGCTGTTCCTGAAGCAAGCATGGACCATATCTTCTCCTTAGGGGCAGTGGGGACCATTGCCTTGGCAGGCGGTAGGGCTGGAGCTGGAAGGACTAGATCCAAAGCTGGTGTGACCTGAGGCTTCTCCCCGGGTGCCATGGAGGTCACTGCCTTGGTCGAGACTGGGATTAATGCTGGAGGGGATGGAGCTCTGATCCAGAGTGCTCCTTTGTAGTCAAAATGAAGTGTGGCCTCTCCCTGGCTCAGTGGGGGTTGCCACTTTGGTTGTGGGTGTGAGTCCGGAGCCCGAGGGCCTAGAGTCACAGTCCAGCTTTTCCCTGGTGTGGTTGAGTCACTGACTCAACCAAAGACAGGACCAGAGCTAGAGGGTCTGAAAAAGGAGCCTTGTGTAAGCCTTGGGTTCTTTCTATTGCAATGGCAGTTGCTACCCTGGCAAGGCGGAGGTCTGGAGCTGGAGAAGCTGGAGTCAGAACCTGGGGCAGGCTGCGGGCCATGCTAGGGCAGGATTGGTAGGACAGCAAGAGCCCCAGGCAGTTTTCAGTCTTCGTTTCTGTTCTGGGCCTGGGAACAAGCAAGTCTATGCAAGTGCTCTTTAAGAGGAAAGTCTCCATTTCCTACGGCTCTTCAGTAAGTCCCACTGACTTCCAAACCAGACAAGGGGGCTCATCTTCCCAATGCTGAATCCCGGGGCTGGGATTCCCAATGTAGGTTTTAAACTTTATTCTCCAGAGATGATTCCTGAGCCTGTGGTATCCTCTTTCTCTTCTGAGTCTCCCACTAAATGCATGGGTGCCAACTAAATTGCTTGTCCTCCGGTCCTCCCAGACTCCTTCTGGTTCTTTCTTTATCTGTTTTATTGTAGATTAATTCTTCTGGTCATCATGTCATTCTTGGAGCGAGCTGTTCTACATGTAGTTGTAGTTTTGTTGTGTGCATGGATGGAGGTGAGTTCAGGGTATTAGTTGTGTAAGTCACTCAGTCGTGTCTGACTCTTTGAAATCCCATGAGCTGTAGCCCACCAAGGACTCCTCCAGGCAAGAATACTGAAGTGGGTTGCCATTGCCTTCTTTTGGGGATCTTCCCAATCCGGGGATTGATCACAGAACTCCTGCATTGCAGGCAGACTCTTTACAGTTTGAGCTTCTACTCTGCTATCTTGATCCCACCTCTTGCCTAACTATAACACATTCAACAGGTAATTCTCCCTGCCTCAACATTTTTTTTTTTAAATACACTTTGTAGAAGGTTAAATGAAATTCCTGAAATGCTACCTGTCATTGTATTTTGTTCTTTTCTGCTCGCATTTGGCATAATATGTGATAATATCACTGTTACAATGATAATTTTGAATCTAATCTAGTGCATAGGAAAGTAAATTTTTTGAGAACTACAAATTTATTGTGACACACACACAAAGTTTTGTACTGTTGTTGAGAACCAAGGAATTAAATGATCTCAAAATAGTCACAGACTTTATGAAGTCTAATATAACATAAAATGGTGGTTGCAATATATAAACACTGTAAACCTTCTTGTAATACCCAATTGCCTTTGTATATACTGAAGATAAAAACTGTGTGTACTAGTTTAAAGTGATAAGCTTTCTAATTCCAGAGGCCTTATTGTAGTTCCAGCTAATTTATATTTGATTTTCATCATTAGATCCTAGACTTCTAGAATTATTAACAATTCTGCAGGACCACTGTGACACTGGAAAGATTTTTTTACATCATGGTTTCTGCATTTTAAGAGCCTACAGTTTTAACTAGCCTGCCCCAGAACAGACAAATGAAGGAAGAGTACGTATATATACATTATATATATGCATAAATAAGAGACTTTCCTGGTGGCTCAGAGAGTAAAGCATCTGACTACAATGCGGGAGACCGGGGTTCAATCCCTGGGTTAGGAAGATCTTCTGGAGATGATCTTCATCTCCAGGAAATGGCAACCCACTCCAGCATTCTTGCCTGGAAAATCCCATGGACGGAGGAGCCTGGTAGGCTACAGTCCATGGGGTCGCAAAGGGTTGGACACAACTGAGAGACTTCACTTTCACTTTTTTTTTTTTTTTCCCACTAAATAAGATCAGCAAAGTCATTTTTCACATCAAAAATAGATTTCCCAAAATTGTGATTTTAAGAAGGTGTAAATAGCCAACATTTTCAATTTAATGGTAAGGCAATACAGGGAACTTTCAGTATAAGTTCATCAAGTTCAACAGATCTTGTTTTCAGCTAAATTGTCTTAAAAAACATTTCAAAGAAAGTTTTTTCATTTAATTCATCAGTGACTCTATTCTTCTTTGAGGAAGTAAGATCTGGCACTTTAAAATTCATTTTTTCACTTGATCTATCCCAGAAACCATATTGCCTAAGAAAACTGGGGGAAAAAAAGACAAAGAAGAGAATATGGAAAGATCTCTGGAACATTCCTTTTCAGGACAACTGCTGTTACATGTAAGGAATTTGTCATTCATTGTTAAAAAGAGGATCCAGCTGTTAAAACTGAGTGTTATCCAAAGACATGAAGACTATACTCCAAAGAACAAACAAACCTACCTGAAAGGATTATAACAGAGTGGAAGAAGAGCATAAAAATTTATTAGTTGGGCAAGTGGCTAAAAGAACACTCTAACAGGTCGAGCTAAAAGTTACATATGCTCTGAAGATGATAGTAAAGCTTGTACTGAAGCTGATAGTTATGAGGTATTTAAAGCTGTCATTCTTACAAGATTTCCTTTTATTATAAGCCATATTTTTATGACTCTGAAAATGGCAATAAAATAATGACCTCATAGAATCTCAGAGTTCTTCCATGAAACACTTTGACACACCCTTCATGGGCTAAATTTCTCCAAAATAAAACCAATGGGAAATGAGTTGGTGGGGATGAGAGCTTCCCAGACTTTAATCTGTTTCTGATTTTTTAACAACTCATTTTTGGAGAAAACTAGCACATCATTTTAGAATGGATGAAAAATGGAGCAGATTATAGCTCCATTATTATAGAAATAGTCTAATAATAATCTGCTTCATTACACTGCTTTCTGTTGAGTACACAATATAAT
Source organism: Cervus canadensis (assembly GCF_019320065.1). NCBI lineage: Eukaryota > Metazoa > Chordata > Mammalia > Artiodactyla > Cervidae > Cervus > Cervus canadensis. Next base: position 70,945,855 of record NC_057397.1, on the reverse strand, counting down.
TTTTATCAGTCTTTCAACAGAAATACTGTTCATAATGCCAGACAACAACTCGAAGAACATCACATCACACATGATTTACTACTGAAAATCGTGGGAATAAGCTTGGTTTCTGGTATTCATTAAAATACTATTTCTATTTAAAATTGCTTGATTCTCAGTTTCCCTGTTTTCTACAAATTTTGATATTTCATTCATTTCTACATATTTTCTTCTGCTTTAAGATATTTAAGATGATGCATACATCCATATTTTAAAAACAATGCTTATTGAGCTTTTAAAATTAGAAGTTATCGCATGTACATTTTAGAAACTCTGGAAAACACAAAAATTAAAAGTATAAAAGCTTTAAAAATGAATAGAATCCTTTCTTCCACTATAAAGAGATAAATACTATGATGGTTAATCTTATGTATCAACTTGGCTATGCTCTGGTGCCAAGTTGTTTGGTTAAACACTATTCTAGATGTTGCTATGAAACTATTTTACATTTAAAATAATTGCCTTTAAGAAAAGGGCATTTTCCATAACGTATATGTGACTCATCCAGAGAGTTGAAGCCTTTAAGAGAAAAAACAGGTTTTTCAGAGAAAAAAGGTTCTGCCTCAAAATTGTAATGTAGAAATCCTATCTAATTTCCCAGACTGCAGGCTTCACCTCTGGATTTCAGACTCAAGACTGTGACTTGACTTTTTGCCTGTTCTGTGGATTTTGGACCTACCAGTCATCACAATTACAGGAATCAATACCTCAGAATAAATCTTTCTCTCTTTTTCTCTATATCTACCTATCTATCTCTTTCTATATATATATGCAAAGTGTTGTATTGTGGTTGAGAAACAAGGAATTAAATGATCTCAAAATCTTCAGAGAATTTATGAAATATGTATATGTAGTTTATATATATATATACACACACACACACAGAGATTGAGAGTGTCACTGCCCCTAGTTATCTGTTTTGTATGGAAAGGGGAGTATCCTGGAGTAAGAATAAAAAGAGATTCATTAGCCCTGGAAAAGGGCTTTGTTGGTGAGTCAGATACCTAGAGGAAAAACTGGTGGAAGGAATATCTGTAAATATATCTATCTGAAGGAGAACCAAGTACAAGGGTCTTAGTATCATATGTTAATGCCCACTAGAGTGCACCGATCACTAAGGGACATTAAACCACTACATAGACAAAATGACTCAACCAGCTGAACTCAACACGCTTTGCTATCAGCTTCCCCAGTACTATCCAAATGCATTTATATAACTATGATGGCTGTGATGAAGGCAAAGTATGGAGTCAATAGCCGTAAAGCCGAGATAAGTCCTACAACTGCTCAACAGCTAATGTGCTCATCACAGGGACAAAAGCCGGAACCCAACTACCGTATCAACACTTCAGGTCAGTGCCAGACTACTGGTGGTAAACTGGCTTACATCCAACTCACTCTATCCTGGAAGGAGAAAGGGTTTACCTTAGTGCATGTATCGTCTCTCTTTCTTGTGTCTAGGGCCTCAGCTAGTCCCAATATACAAAAGTTTATAGTATTAGGGTCACCTCCACATTTCAGAAACTATCACCTAGAACAAAGAGACTCCCTGCAATAGCAACAATTGAACTGAACAAAGTTAAAGAGTCAAGAAAGGCTTAATCAAGGATATTGCAATGAGGAGAACTTGGCCTTAATCCTCTGTCAAGACAGAAGACAGAAGGGATCTTAAGTGTTGGGATGAGTTAGTGGGAAAGTATTGGAGGGCATTAATGGGGTGAGGCATTTAGAGTGATCAATGGGATATGTTGAACACATTGAGTTATTCTTGAATTCACAAAAGATTTTCTCTGATTAGTCATCCATGTTTGCTAACTGGCATGCATAGGAGTTAGGATTCTTCCTTCCCACAGAATCTGGGAGATAGGGGTCCTATACTCTTCAAAGGAATGGCTCCGAGTATTTGAAAATGACTTTCTGGGGTTGTAAAATTGGTAAGAGGCTGTCAGAAAATATAAATGTCAAAGGGACAGGTTATAAGTGTTCTAAAGTAAATTCTCTAAAAAAAAGGGAGATTAGGGTCTGGAAGTGAAGTAAAGTAAAAGTCGCTCAGTCATGTCCAACTCTTGGTGACCCCATGTAGCCCACCAGGCTCTTCTGTCCATGGAATTCTCCAGGCCAGAATACTGGAATGGGTAGCCTTTCCCTTCTCCAGGAAATCTTCCCAACCCAGGGATCAAACCCAGGTCTCCCACATTGCAGGTGGATTCTTTACCATCTGAGCCACTAGGGTTTGAAGTCTATCTAAAACTTAGTCCAGCTGAGAGGAATATTAAGGCTCTCTTCAACACCAATTTATGGCAAAGGAGATGAAGCAGTGGGCATTTGAACAAGGTATATACTGATTCTATCAAATAAACTGACAGCAGGATAAATCAATGGAATAACCTTTTGACAAAACCCTTAAAGTACAGACTTAAAGATAAGATCCTGCAGGAAGAGGGGAGCATCTTCTGTCATGACATATATATCTTAAATCAATAAACTTCATCCAGTGCTGTGTCCCAAATTAGAGTGTATAGGCTCAGGAACCAGGGATTAGAAGTAGGAGAAGCCCAGCCTACCATCATCCCAGAATTTGTCCCTGGAAAGTCAATCCTGTGGGTGCAGAAATCATAGTTCTCAGGAAACACAGCTACGATGGAGCACAGAGTGTCCCCATTGAGTGTTAAGCTACAGTTGCTGCTCTGTCATTTCCGGCTTCTCCTGTGAGGAGACCCGTAGGCTCATCCTGGCTTCCGGGGTCAATTGTGTGCCTTCCTTCTCAACGTGTAATTTTGCATTAGTAGCTTGAAATTAGGCAAGGTGGAAGTTGCATGCATTACAAATCTAAGCTTCACAGTCCTGCTCCCCAAGTTGTCTCATCAACATTTCCCAGCACACCACGGACAGCAGGGGAGGAAAGGAGACTTCATCCTCGTGGGAGTAATTGGCCTTAATTATCAGGAAGAGGCAGACACTCCATTGGCCAAAGCAGTGGTAACTCTTTGAACTCAAAGTACCTTGACCTTAACAGAGGGCCACTACAAGTTTCCTAATCACTTTCATGTGTCAGAGAACCAGTTCTTCCTCCCACGCGTGGCTAAGAAAAGCCTTTGGACACATTCACCACAAAGACTCTCAACCTTTTGGCCCTAGAAAATAGAGTTTTTTCTCTTCCTATTAAAAAAGAAGAAAAAGAAAAAGAAAAAAAAAACCACCACTCATTTTCTCCACAGCAGGAAGGAGCTGTGGGAACGGTCAGTTCCTTCAGGGGAAACCCCCACCCTCACTGTCAGGATGCCTTCTTTCTACACCCCCGCCCCTCTTTTTTGGCATAGACAAAGCTATTCTAATAGTTTTCAATATATTTTCTGAAATTTTGTGTCATTCTGTATCAAATAAAAACTTGAGGAGAAAAAGCAATGCAACATCTAAATATTTAGGAGTTTAGATCCTCTACATCTTTAAGACATAGAAGGTAAGCCCACTTGTATTACAGTTTGTGACTCACTCCACTTGAAGCTGTTTTTCCTAAATTAGGTGAGCAATTATATTACTTTTTGGCAAGTAACTTGATAATTTTTCTAAAACAATGGAGGTCTGTTTTAAAAGTAATTGACTTGTTGATCTTCAGACTCAAAAAGGCCATAATTACCAATGCACTTGGAGAAGGAGACAGCAACCCACTCCAGTATTCTTGCCTGGAGAATTCTAAGGACAGAGTAGCCTGGTGGGCTACAGTCCATGGGGTTGCAAACAGTCAGACACAACTGAGCAGCTAATACTCACCAATGCATCTGCATAAAAAAATGTTCTTTATGGACATTCCACTGCACACACATTTTTCTTCTCTAAAATGCTTTTCTTTATGTGAAGACATCTTGGAGCATATTACAACACTTCCTAGTGTTATACACATTTCCCCCTGAAGTTATCATACTGACAAATTGCAAGTGATGGTATGCCAGAATGGGATATATGAAACTGATATCAATTTGCTTATCAAATGGATTCCCATACACAGCTTGTCTATAAAATTACACATTATGTACAGAAAAGCAGTAAAAGAAATTCAACTAATATCTATGAATGTCCAGTGTTTTTTTTTAAATAAATACCTAAAAATAATATTATTTTGATTCCAAAAGTATGCAGAATTCTAAAATTTTGCTACATCTTATGAAGTGGACCTTTATAAGAGAATTAAAATTTCATATTCTTCACAACTGTGTATGAGATCACTTTTTCCCCTTCCCACTTCTAACCAAATTCTATCATTAAAAAGCAACTGTATACCAGTGATTATTTTTTCTGCTTTTTGATTCCTATGACCTTATACATGACTTCAGGGGGGCGTGCAGAAGACTTGTCCCTTCCAGGTTCCAGAAAAGATTGGACCAGGGCAGCGGGGAGAGCTCTTGGCGCCTGTTAGGGACTGAATTGTCCACATGGACTGAACACAAAAATCATATGTTGAAGCTCTACTCTGCTCTGTATTTGGAGATAAAGCTCATAAAGAGGCATAAGTTTAAACAAGGTCATAAAGGTGAGGCTCTAGTTGAACCTGTTGTTCTTAAAAGAAGAAGAGACACATGGATTATACGTACACAGAGAAGCCCCATCTGCATACACAGCAAGTAGGCGGCCACCTGCAACCCAAGGAGAGAGGCCTCAGGAGAAAGCAGAGCTGCCAGCACCTTGATCTTGGACTTCCAACCCCAAGAATGGGGAGCAAATAAATTTCTGTAGCTTAAGTCACCCAGCCTGTGACAGTTCCTACAAAGAGTACATGATTCCAATTACAGCAAGGAAGTCTTGAGGGGGACCTGACCTTTAGTTTTGGGTGTTAATGAAGGCGGAAGAGGCACATTCTGAGCAGAGTTTTGTATGTGGAATGTTATGGGTGGAACTCCCAAGGCAGTTACATATGCCCAGATGACAGCCAACTTCAGTGCAATGGGTAGCCTTGTCTTGAAAGATATTTTCCAATTAACTGTGCATCTAGACCCAGTGTATTGGGTACGCGGGAGAGGCTTCCAATTCAATGCAGTCTTCAACACAGAAGCTACATAGCGGAGAGAAAACTTTAAGAAGGAGAGGGTCTCAATCTTGAAGAACTTTAGAGTCTACATTCCATAGATCTTGTTCACACGTGAGGAGGGTGATAAGGCTTTCCCAACCAGCTTAGGTCTTCTCAAACATAGACCTATGCCTCACTTGTGGCAAGGGGAGCCACACACGAGTAGCAAGGGGAAGGAGGCCTTTCACACTGGACAAAAGCTTTACAAGTGCAATGAGTAACCGAGAGCCTTCAATTACAATAGATACTTGCTCAGCACCCGAGAATACACACTAGGTAAAATGTTTATAAATATGGTGAATGTAGAAAATTATTTAACCATAAATCCATATGCCATAAATCATACACTGGAGAGTGCACACTAGAGAAACACCAATGAATGCAGCAGTTGCAGGAATTTCTTTAACTTGTGTTTCAATTGCAGCCACCCCTGTCTCAGCTAGACCAGCTGGTGGGTCTTCAGAGTATGCCTTAGTAATCTTAAAATGCTTAGAGAACTCAGATCAATGCCCCCTGCCTCTTCAATTCCTGGAGGGAATCTTGAGTACTTGGAGGCCATTGGGATTTCTAGTCCCTCCTCCCTACTGTTTTCCTCATAGACAAGATCTGTTTTAACCTCTTCTATCCATCGCATTGGTGAGAAAGGGATTCCTACTCTAGGGTTAGGAGGATGGTTGGACACAGGACACTCAGCACTGGGCAGATGTGGCTGATAGAATTAAAGTAATCACATATACTCACAGTGCAAGGGAGAGGACCCTGCATGCCACGCCGGACCACACTGGGACTGCATTTAGTAACCGAGTGAACAGCCAGGGAGCGTAAGAGACAGGCTTTGTAATATCAGGAGGATGAGGTGACTCGTGGTTTCCATGGAAGGATGGAATTGAGCTATTGGAATAATTCTGCAGATCAGCAGGGAACTAAACTTGTCATGCAGGGATAGTCAGGCACTCTGCATAGTCTCCTTGGTAACAAGCGTTGTTTGGATGGGGACTTTGTTCGTGGTGGCAGAGTGGGGAGGGGAATCTGTCAGTAGGCCATTCAAGGCCCTCCTGGTTTCATCAGATATCAAGGCAACACATAATATTGGGCCTTGATTTTAGGTCTTACACTGCACCATCTTAGTCAAAAGGGCCTGAACTTGATTCTGCTTGTAACTTACAGGGAAGGTTTACCTTCTTCATGGACATTATGGATTTGTCTGGTTTAAACATCACTCAACTGGAGAATAATCTGCTTCACATTGTTCTGGCTTCTATGACCTTAAAAGGCTTACTTTAAAAAATCAATAGACTTTATTTTTAGAGCAGTTTTATGTATACATGGACAAAGATTTCCCATGTACCACTTCTCTCCTCTGCTCACAGTTTCTCCACTAACATCTGGCATTAGTGTAGAACATTTGTTAAATCTGATGAACTATTATTGAATTATTATCGTTACCTAAAATCTATAATTTACATTAGGATTCTTTATGTTGTACAGTTCTATGAGTTTTAATACATTCATATGTTCATCACTGAAGTAGACAGAATAGTTTTACTATCATAAAAATACCCTGGGCTCCACCTATTAATCTCTTTCAGTTCAGTTCAATCACTCAGTCGTGTCTGACTCTTTGAGACCCCATGGATTGCAGCACGCCAGGCCTCCTTGTCCATCACCAACTCCCAGAGTTTACTCAAACTCATGCCCATTGAGTCGGTGATGCCATCCAACCATCTCATCTTCTGTCGTCCCCTTCTCCTCCTGCCGTCAATCTTGCTGAACATCAGGGTCTTTTCCAATGAGTCAGTTCTTCACATCAGGTGGCCAAAATATTGGAGTTTCAGCTACAGCATCAGTCCTTCCAATGAATATTCTGGACTGATTTCCTTTAGGATGGACTGGTTTGATCTGCTTGCAGTCCAAGGGACTCTCAAGAGTCTTCTCCAACACCACAGTTCAAAAGCATCAGTTCTTCAGGTCTCAGATTTCTTTGTGGTCCAGCTGTCACATCCATGCATGACCACTGGAAAAAATCTTAGCTTTGACTAGACGGACCTTTGTTGGCAAAGTGATGTCTCTGCTTTTTAATATGCTGTCTAGGTTGGTCATCTCTTTACCCTCCCTTCAAACTTCTGGAAACCTCTTGTCTTTTTAGTATTTCTGTAGTTTTTATTTTCTAGAATGTCATATAGTTGGAATTATACACTTACACGGTCTTTTAGGCCTGACTTCTTAACTAAGTAATATGCAGTTAAGGTTACTCTATGTCTTTTGTGGCTTGATAACTCATTCATTTTATCACTGAATAATATCCCATTATGCAGCATGGATGTATGTAGCATGGTTTGTTTTTCCATTTATCTTTTGAAAGGCTATCTTGGTTGCAAACAGTCTTTGGTAAATATTAATAAAATTGCTGTCAACAAATTTTTTTACTAATGTGATGGGTAAAAAAAATAATATATCATTTTTGCTTTATTTGTTCCCTTCCCTTTTATTTTATTTGCAAGTGAGAGCTAACAGCTTTTCATTTTACTTAGCAATATTTTTTTCTTCTGTCAACTGACTGTAATTACTTTTGGTGGTTTAAAAAGATTATAACTAGCCAGTATTGAAAATTTACAATGTAAAATGGACAACATATATCTCCTTTAACCCTATATCTACTTTAACCCTGTATTCACTTCCTGGATTCTATTACCTAAGAAGTTTTGCAGGTGAGGAATGAAAGCAATGAAAATAGGGAATTTTCTCATATCACACAGATAGTGTGTATGGGAGATAGCTTGAACTCAGTCTCTAATTTCAAAACTTGTATCTGTAACTACTCTTCCATATCTTTTTTATTGATCAGCTCATCTATCAATATAGATTTATTATATTATTAACTTCATCTCTCTAATATATGCTGTTCATCTATCCCATGGCTTTTCAGTCTATGAGTTGAAGTCATCTAATTTACATCACCATCCCTGACATCATCTCTAATCTACAGAATGTTTCATATTTCCAGTTGAGGGTTTAATAGACACGTAAAAGTTATTTCTTTCCTGAAACTTTCTCCTCCAAACCACTCCAATTTGAATAATTTGACTATCATCTATCAATTCTAAAGTTAAAAAAAGCACCATTGCCATCTTTTATTGGTGTCTTTCACTCTTTAAATTACATCCATTAGCAACTCTTATTGATACTAGTTTCAAAATATTTTCCAATATAATAATTTCTGATTATTTTTATTAACACTTCTCACATGTGGATCCAAACATCTTTTGCCTGGCCATGGCCATCTTGTCCTAATTGTTTTCATATTTTCAATTTTTGAGATGTAATATATATGTAAAATGTGAAGTGTATAGCTATGTGAATTGTGTATATATTATGGGTCGAGATAAAGAAAACTTAGCATTCTGTTTCCTTCATTTCTCTTCCCAGATGATATCATTCTTCCCACGGATGTGCCCATTATCCTATAACTTCAATCACCATAGATGAGTTTTCACTGCTCTTAAATTTAGAATGGAATCATGTAGTGGGATTGTGGGGTCATATCGTAGTTTTCCTTAAAAAGGAATATCCATAGGGTTCTCCATAGCGGCTGTATCAGTTTACATTCCCTCCAACAGTGGAAGGGGGTTCCCTTTTCTCCACAGTCTCTCCGGCAATTATTGTTTGTAGACCTTTTGAGGATGGCCATTCTGACTGGTGTAAGGTGATAACTTCATTGCAGTTTTGATTTGCATTCATTTCTCTGATAAAAAGCACTGTTGAGCATCTTTTCAAGTGTTTATTAGCCATCTGTATGTCTTCTTGGGGAAAGTATCTGTTTAGGGTTTCTATTGTTTTAATTGGACTGTTTGTTTTCCTGATGTTCAGCTGTAGGAGCTGCTTACATATTTTTGTCAATTGCTTCATTTGCTGTTATTTTCTCCCATTCTGAGGTTTGTCTTTTAATCTTGTTAATTATTTCCTTTGGTCTGTAAAAAGTTTTTAAGTTTAATTAAGTACATTTTGTTTATTTTTGTTTTTATTTCTATTACTCTAATAGGTGGGTCAAAGAGGATCTAGCTGTGCTGTATGTCAGAGAGGGTACTGCCCATGTTTTCCTCCAAGAGTTTTATAATTTCTTGCCTTACATTTAAGTCTTCAATTCATTTTGAGTTCATTTTGTGTTCAGTGATAGAAAGTGTTCTAATTTCCTTCTTTTGCATATAGTTGTTCAGTTTTCCCAGCATAGTTTATTGAAGAGGCTGTCTTTTCTCTGTTGAGTATTCTTGCCTCCTTTGTCAGAGATAAGGTGCGTATTGGTGTGTGGGTTTATCTCTGGGCTTTCTGTGTTGTTCCATGGGTTTATATTTCTGGTTTTGTGCCTATACTATACTGTCTTGAGGACTATAGCTTTGCAGTATAGCCTGAAGTCAGAAAAGTTGATTCCTTCAGCTCTGCTTTCAGGGTCTCTTGTGTTTCCATACAAATTGTGGAATTTTTTTGTTCTGTGAAAATTGCCATTGGTAGTTTGATAGAGGTTGCACTGAATCTATAGATTAC